>NC_139636.1:4046554-4141554 GCF_964638095.1 Poromitra crassiceps
CATGAGCAGTATAGA
The DNA here is from genome assembly GCF_964638095.1 of Poromitra crassiceps. NCBI lineage: Eukaryota > Metazoa > Chordata > Actinopteri > Beryciformes > Melamphaidae > Poromitra > Poromitra crassiceps. Next base: position 4,046,570 of record NC_139636.1, read on the forward strand.
GACTGTCTGTGCCTGGCTTAACTTGAGCAGTATAGAGACTGTCTGTGCCTGGCTTAACATGAGCAGTATAGAGACTGTCTGTGCCCAGCTTAACATGAGCAGTATAGAGACTGTCTGTGCCTGGCTTAACTTGAGCAGTATGGAGACATGATAGCAGGATGTCAACATCATATCCATCAAAGACAAAATGTCAGAGTGTGAACATCACTGCAGCAGCTTTGGATTTTGAATCTGAAAGCAATTGTTAGATAATGAATAGAAATGTCACAGATGGAAATGTCACCCGACTCGCCCCCAAGTTAATATTCAGTGATTCTTCTCTTAAGGAGCTTTTGTTTGTCAAACTGAAAATGCAGTGTCACACAGTGGACAATGCCAGGATGGCTCCTTCCTGCAAGCAACAGAATATCACTCTGCATTGTGGCTATAATTCCCTACCTACAGACTAGGGTTGGAATCAATATCCTGGTAATCACAAAGATTATTTCCGCTATCGATATAATTTATATCACGATATGGCTCGCTCACATATGCGAAACCTCGTTAAATCCAGTTGAACTGAATGGTAATGTTAGGTGTGATGTCACACAAAATAGAAGTACTCAAATAAATGCTTAAAAAAATCGAGTAAGGGCCTGTGTCCACCTGGCGTCTTTTCATCAGCTCCAGCGTCTATTTTCAATTGTTTCCAATGGGGGGAGAGCGTATGCGAGCGCACACGGACGTCTAGAGAAAGTGCGCTGCGTCCAGCGTATATTTTCGGCGTTTTTGTGCGCCCGGCTCCCAGCGCTCCCAGCGCTTCCAGCTGAAAATATTTTAACTTTTCAGAAAGACGCTGGTGTCGGCTGCTCCTTTTCTGGTAACTAATCATATGGAAAAACTATCGCAACAGAGACAGAACGGCTCAATTGTGGGAGCAGATCGGCTAGACACTTAATATTTCTGGTGAGTGTTGTGCTTACTGCTTTTAATAGCGTAGCCTACCTGTGTTGTTAGCTTGCTAGCTGTCAGCTATCAAGCTGAACTAACGTTACTTGCAGACTGCTTCCTTGTATATTGTGCGCTGGGATCAGCGTTCCCCAGCGCACTCCCAGCTTTTAACGTCGGAAAAAGAAGCTAGGTGGACACAGGCCCTAAGGTGAGTCAATTAAATTTAGACAGCTGAATTGTGGGAATATAGATCTGCACTGCTCTGCGAGGTTTGATTTTAATTGACCAGTTCACACAGGATCTGACACACATAATCACATAATCCAGTGGGTGGTGGGTGGGAGTGTGTTTACGCCATTTGGGCTGTTAATATTTGTTCTGTTCAAGTGGACCCACAACACCTCATTGACGACTCTGTTAAATTCTGGTATGCACAACACACTCTACAGTATAGCTGCTCTCAATACTGATTAGACAGACAGTCACCTGCATTGATCAGAGGAGGAACTACATATATCATGTCTCCCACCTGCTACCAGCTGATTAAGATGCCAAGCTGTGTGAGAGTGTGTCAGTCAGTGTGATAATACACTGCTCTCTGTGTGTGTGTGTGTGTGTGTGTGTGTGTGTGTGTGTGTGTGCGCGTGCGTGCGTGTGTGTATGTGTTGAGTCAGCTGATAAAGCCAGGCAGGCAAAATTAACTGCCAGCTAACGGCCAAATGCTGCTAAATTGACATCTGTTTTTTTCTACTAGTTTTTCTAGTCTTATCATTTTGCCGGCCGTCATCTAGACCAGTGGTTCTAAAAACTCTTTCACGTCGAGGACCCCTAAACTGACACAAATTACACCACGGATCCCCATCTGATACGATTTTTTGTTTTGAGATGTTTTATTACAGAAAATGTATGAAACACATGATCAAAATAGTCATACATTCTGTCATTGTGTTACTTATGGGTGGAATTATAATGAAAATAAAGTATTTCTCTTTTTGCTGGGGACCCCCTGGAACCCCCTCAAGGACCCCTGGGGGTCCCCAGACCCCACTTTGAGAACCACTGATCAAGAAGTGTTTTTCCACTTTAAAAAAAACACATGCCTGTTATTATTTTTTTTATTGCAAACATCTGGTGAATTTTGCGATGTCTCCGTCATGGCTGACGATGGCACAGTAAAGTCAAACCTTCCCTGGTTTTAGCTGTGGTGTGTGTTGAGGCTGTCGTTAAGGTTAACCTGGTTTTAGCTGTGGTGTGTCTTGAGGCTGTCGTTAAGGTTCACCCTGGTGGTCTCTGACTGATTCATTTTATATCACATACTGTAAGCAGCAGGTATCTCGGGGGGAAATGCCAAACACTGCATGTGCTGCATGGTGCGTTCCCACATGAAACACTTCATATTTTTGCTTTTGGAATCTCAAACATCCTTGAATCTTTTGGATGTTTTTCTTCCAGTCTTTGCTAGTGACTGGTGATGTGGCCTATTATTGGGAACATAACAGCGTTTAATGATAGCAGTTTGGAGCCTCCTTTGTTTTTCAGGTGTTTGATAGGAAGTGCTAATAACCCTTCTGTCTCTCTTCTTCTTGTGTCTCCTCTTCAGTAAGCATGTTTCTCAACACCCTGACACCCAAGTTCTACGTGGCTCTGACGGGAACCTCCTCCCTCATATCAGGACTCATACTGGTGAGAAGCTGTCTGTTACTTCAGCCTGGATGATCTGGATCAGACCAATGTTGATGATGTTGTTGGTACTTAAAGGATAACTCCACCCAAAAACAAAGCTGATTTATTTTGCAACAACATGTCAGATACATGTATATCCGAAAAATTTAAACCGTTTTTCAGACATTTATTTAGTTTATTGAGAGTCGATTTGAGTTGTGTTGTTGACCAGTGATGTCATTCATGCACAAATGGCATCACTGGTCCACAACTTTAACTCACACTAACTCTCAGTAAGTGTCAACCTAAATGAATGCATGTAAACGGTTTACAGTTTTTGGATATGTGTGAGATAATGTGCAAAACATATCAGCATTGTTTTTCAGCAGAGTGTCCCTTAAGGATGCACCAATATTATGGGTGGGCGATATGGCCCTAAAATATGATCATGATATTCCAGGGTATTGCTGCAATATTCTTGACGATATGACAAAATACTGATCAATATTCTATTATTAATTTCACAAACGTACAATTGCAACAAAGCCTCAACACACTAAGGTCACACTAAGGCAATTGAGGTTTCAATTAATAATTGGCCCAAATAATCCCCTGATATGTGAAGTGCTTTGAGTATCTAGAAAGGCGCTATATAAATCCAATCTATTATTATTATTATTATTATTAGAATGTGTTGTTGGTGGTCGTCTTCGTCTTGTCTGCTTATGTAAGTATTCAAATAAAAATAGAACAAGTAAAAATGTGACAAACTTAGTAACGTAATGAAATTCTAAGTGAGCATGTTGCTACTTATGCAGAGTGGACATTTTATTTATCTTTTATTAAGTTGTTCACAGAGACAGCCGACTGTGCAGCAGTGGCTGGTCTGCATTTTAAAATAGCTCTTCTCTTAATTAACTCACTCCCCCTTCCCTGCAGGCTATTGGCCAATTTGCGTAGGCTGCTTAGAAACGCTATCAGTTTCTCACACATGTTCTAGATTAGATTGGGAAATGTGGAAGCCAATTGTTTTTGTAGAAGCGATACTGGGGGGGTCATTGTCCAGGGTGTTTCCCTTAGGATGGATTTATAGGGGGGGGGGTGCATAAAAAAAAAAAATTGCTTGCAAAGCATGCCCTGCCTAGTCATGTCCTTTCTAGTAGTAGATACAATCAATAAAATTCTATTTGGCAATAGGGATCTATCATATTCCCATAGTTATCCTATAATATTCCTATAGTATTCCTACAATGTTTATTCCTGTAGTAACATTATAATTTTCCTGTAGAATTCCAATAATATACGTACAGTATTCCTATCATATTCCTATAGTTAAAAAAGTAAAAGGAGAGTCTGTGACTCTAATGTGGACTAACTTAGGGGTCCTAAGCCATTTGAACTGTGGCAAACTGTGAACTCTGTGTCTTGTCTGTCTGATACTCTGCATGGTACATGTTTGATTAGCACTGATCCACACCGCTCAGTGGTTACCCTGGTCCTCACTCTGATTGGAAACCTACAGTAGAGATGTCTGAAAATCAGGGTGTGATCTGGGAAATAGCCTACGCTGCTCAAGGTTAACAACTGATAGTAGATGATGCAGTGATGATACTGTTAATAGCAATGGTAATGTAGTATTTTCTGTTTCACATTGTTCACATTATTTTATTTATTATTTTATTTTCATTTGCACACAATAAAAACTGAAAGGGATAACAATGTAAACAGGAATATACAGTAATGTGCAGGTGAGACAGGAAAACCTGGAAGCGCTTATTCAGGATCTCTACCTCAGAAAACCAAATAATAAAATCCGTACAACAAACAACAAACAAGAAGGAAACAAGAAAACAAATAGACAAAGAAGGGATTTTTTTTTTTTTTACATTGTTATGCGTTGGCAATACAATTGTTTAAATGTTGTCCTGCCAATAAAGCATAATTGAATTGAATTAACAGTAGATGCCAATCAAAGAGCAGTATGTACAAACGAGCTGAAATCCTCATTAGTTGGTGACGTACAAATCAGAGAGCATTGAACTCAACTCAAACAGTCTGCTCTTTACTTTTCAATGAATGAATGTGTCACGACCCGGCTATGAGGTAGTATCACAAAGAAATATCTTTGTAGTTTCTTTTACTCCTGTTCAAATTAACTATCAGGGGGGCAAAAAATGAACATGGCCTCTGGTAATTAAACTTCATTCTACTCAAATCAATTTCTCTCTTTTCTTTGTCTATCTCTTTCAGTATTTAATTTAATATGCCTCATCGGCATGAAAGGAACAGTACTTACTGCCTGGGTGTCTAAATACAATACTCTACTCGCTACTCTCTCTCTCTCTCTTTCTCTCTCTCTCTTTCTCTCTCAGATATTTGAGTGGTGGTATTTCAGGAAGTATGGCACCTCCTTCATAGAGCAGGTGTCGGTGAGCCACCTGCGCCCCCTGCTGGGCGGAGTGGACAGCAGCTCCCCCAGCAACTCCAACACTAGTAATGGGGAGGCCGACTCCAATCGGCAAAGTGTTTCCGGTAAGAACTCTTGGAATATAATCATCATAACTCAGTACCATACTAGTAACTCAGCACCACACTAGTAACTCAGTACCATACTAGTAACTCAGTACCATACTAGTAACTCAGTACCATACTAGTAACTCAGTACCATACTAGTAACTCAGTACCATACTAGTAACTCAGCACCACACTAGTAACTCAGCACCATACTAGTAACTCAGTACCATACTAGTAACTCAGTACCATACTAGTAACTAGTAACTCAGCACCATACTAGTAACTCAGCACCACACTAGTAACTCAGTACCATACTAGTAACTCAGTACCATACTAGTAACTCAGTACCATACTAGTAACTAGTAACTCAGTACCATACTAGTAACTCAGTACCATACTAGTAACTCAGTACCATACTAGTAACTAGTAACTCAGTACCATACTAGTAACTCAGTACCATACTAGTAACTCAGTACCATACTAGTAACTAGTAACTCAGTACCATACTAGTAACTAGTAACTCAGTACCATACTAGTAACTCAGTACCATACTAGTAACTCAGTACCATACTAGTAACTCAGTACCATACTAGTAACTCAGTACCATACTAGTAACTCAGTACCATACTAGTAACTCAGTACCATACTAGTAACTCAGTACCATACTAGTAACTCAGTACCATACTAGTAACTCAGTACCATACTAGTAACTCAGTACCATACTAGTAACTCAGCACCATACTAGTAACTCAGTACCATACTAGTAACTCAGTACCATACTAGTAACTAGTAACTCAGTACCATACTAGTAACTCAGTACCATACTAGTAACTCAGCACCATACTAGTAACTCAGTACCATACTAGTAACTCAGTACCATACTAGTAACTCAGTACCATACTAGTAACTCAGTACCATACTAGTAACTCAGTACCATACTAGTAACTCAGTACCATACTAGTAACTCAGTACCATACTAGTAACTAGTAACTCAGTACCATACTAGTAACTCAGTACCATACTAGTAACTCAGTACCATACTAGTAACTCAGTACCATACTAGTAACTAGTAACTCAGTACCATACTAGTAACTCAGTACCATACTAGTAACTCAGTACCATACTAGTAACTCAGTACCATACTAGTAACTCAGTACCATACTAGTAACTAGTAACTCAGTACCATACTAGTAACTCAGTACCATACTAGTAACTAGTAACTCAGTACCATACTAGTAACTCAGTACCATACTAGTAACTCAGTACCATACTAGTAACTCAGTACCATACTAGTAACTAGTAACTCAGTACCATACTAGTAACTCAGTACCATACTAGTAACTCAGTACCATACTAGTAACTCAGTACCATACTAGTAACTAGTAACTCAGTACCATAAGTCATATTCACTGTCACCAACATGTCAGCAAGTCATGTTCCAGGAGTTTAGTATCAGAATGTTTTGTCCCACAGAAAATTATCTTGTTTCTTTTCCTCTTGTTCAAATGAACCATCAGACACTATTTGATGTAGAAAAAATAAAAAGCAACTTACAAAAAACTAACATGGCCTTCTACTGTACTTCTGTCCTGAAACTGTCCCAGAATAGAATTCCGGAATGCCGTTTTACACACTTTAAAACACTTGTGATTTCTGAATGAACATTCAAATCCTCAAAGACTGAAATGCAGGTACATTATTGCAGTTAAAAGTACATTCGTCAGTTTAAATGTCAACCTAACAAACCGAATATCCAAATAGTCGAATAGTCGGGGGCCAAACCTAGTATTTTGGCATGATGGGATGTTGGGACACTGTTATTTTGGAACCCTAAACAGTATCTTCAGAATGGTCATCATCATCATCACCCGCTACTCAGCTAGCTGCAACAGAGTGCTGCTTCACTAAGTCGCTGCTCACGTTGGTGTCTCCAGCAGAACTTAGTGTGTTGCAGGTTAAGGTCTCCATCATACAGAACATTTTAGGAGGTTCTGCTGTGTCAACTCCAAAAAAGAACTAAACGGCCAAAGTGTTACACCGTGCACGGTGGCGCAGTGGTATCGCTGTCGCCTCACAGCAAGAAGGTCCTGGGTTCGATTCCCGCCTGAGACGCTGTGGGCACTGAGGGTGTGTCCCACCTCCCATCTCCTCAGTGCCCACTGCCCAGGTGGGCTCGTCAAAAGGGCCTTTCTGTGTGGTTCTCCCCGTGCTCCCTTCAGATAAGAACCTTTCTGTGTGGTTCTCCCCGTGCTCCCTTCAGATAAGAACCTTTCTGTGTGGTTCTCCCCGTGCTCCCTTCAGATAAGAACCTTTCTGTGTGGTTCTCCCCGTGCTCCCTTCAGATAAGAACCTTTCTGTGTGGTTCTCCCCGTGCTCCCTTCAGATAAGAACCTTTCTGTGTGGTTCTCCCCGTGCTCCCTTCAGATAAGAACCTTTCTGTGTGGTTCTCCCCGTGCTCCCTTCAGATAAGAACCCCCGACCAAAAAACATGCAAAGAATGATAATGATAATAAAAAAAAATAAAGAACTTAACGGTTCAATTCAATTCAATTCGTTTATTTGTTCGATAGGGGACAGGTGTACATTAATGAACATTTCAAAAAAATGTAAATGCACGACAATTACAGTCACAGGACTGGTTTCCATTGTTACTCCCCCTGCCAGATGATACAGGCTTAGAGTCCTGATAGGGGTAAAAAGTAACATAGTGTAACAAAAATATATTCAAAATGTAAACACAATACAAAGTGCAAGTATGCAAAGAATGATCCTGATAGGGGGAAAAGTAACTTAGTGCAACGAAACATATTTAAAATGTGAACACAATGCAAAGTGCAAAGTGCGAACCTGAGATTGGAGCTCTACATAACTAAGTGCAAAGTGCAAAGTACAAAATATACAGGAATATACAGTCTGATACTAAAACCTGAGTTTGGGATCAACAACCAGCTAAAAAGTAAGATCTACAAAGAAGACTTACTCAAACAGATATAAGAGAAAAAAAAATAAAAAGTACAGAGAATATGCAACACACATATCCATACAGTATAAAACATACTGTTCTAACTAAAGTGTTGTAAATGTCAGAGCAATCTGTCACCTGCACTGAGAGGATTAGCACCGGCCCAGCTGGGAGGCAGCTTGATCTTAATGTCTAGTTTTCAGACAGGCTTTTTTTTACATAACACATGTTTTTGTTAAATTATAGCCAATGTTCAGAACAATTTTCTCCACTCACATTCTCAAAAGGTGTTTGCACCTATAGGGAATGTTTGTTACAGTATATATTATTTCTGTTGGTAGAGGTTTCTATTAGGGATGCACCGATATGAAAATTTTGGCCGATGCCGATAACCGATATTAACATTGCTGTTATGGCCGATAACCGATATTTACCGATGTCGATATGATCTGTATAAAACCACATTTTTATGATCATCACATTTTGTACATACTGAAAAACACATGTTAACACTGAATTTGAAAAAGTTATGCATTTCTTTATTTGCAAAGCCTTTGGAAAAGCCCATAAATCATAGATTTACTGCATTATTTCATATCAATGTGAAGAATTTGGCTGATAATGATAACCGATATTAACATTGCAACATCTGACCGATACCGATATGACCGATATGTTAAAAAATGACCAACATCGGCCGATACCGATATGATTGCCGATATATCGTGCATCCCTAGTTTCTATCCAAAGCACAGCACAGCACCGACATTTTTAGCCTGGTCCTGTGCTTGTGTCTGGCTGTTCAGGAATACTCTCCACCTTTCATTTTGAGCGAGCTGTGCCTAGCGGGTCGGCTTCTTGGCTTCCATCCTCCATCAGTGACGCCTTGAATCACACTTAATCCGTTGAATGTGCTGCAGCTCCCCCGTGGAAATCCATTCACTTCAAATGAGGAAATGTGTTACCGCTGCCCCAATCTGCCCCAATCTGTTACCGCTGCCCCAATCCTTTGGTTCCATTACAGATGTTACATGGGAAGATTTATCCTAGTTATGCATCAGTACTGCAAGCCTCAACTGAACCAACTGTGTGTGTGTGTGTGTGTGTGTGTGTGTGTGTGTGTGTGTGTGTGTGTGTGTGTGTGTGTGTGTGTGTGTGTGTGTGCGGAAAACATTTCACCACTGAATCAAAGTTGTAATGAAAATGTATGTTTGAACAGTAATAATCAATAACCTTACCTAATAGAGATGTTCTGATACAATTTTGTCCTTCCCGATACCGATTCCGATACCCGAACTTATCGTATCGGCCGATACCGATCCGATACTAGTGCGTTAAAAATATATGATTATTATTGTTGTTGTTGTTGTTGTTGTTTTTGTTTTCTGTTTTTGTTTTTTTGTGGCTATTTAACAGCTGTATACTGTACTATTAACCCTGTGTGGATGTGGTATGATTGCTTGCTATCAGTGTTGTCTGGCCTGGCTCAGGTTAAACCCTTTGATTTCCGCGATTTTTTTTTTTATCACAGGTTAAATAAATTATGTTGTATTGGATCGGTGCTCAGACTCCGATACCCGATCCAGAATTTTAGGCAGTATCGGAGGCATTACCGATATTGGTGTCCGACACAGAAAATGTCTATTACCTAACCTGTATCCTGGTGGTGATGGTGGTGCAGATTAAGTGCGACGGAGGCGTCACTCAGCCCCTGTGAGTCTGCATTTGTTTTCAGCCTAACACTTTGAATGAATTAGGATTACCGTAGCTTTGCTGTGTTAAATCAGCAAGTTGTGATCCAGAGAAGAAAGGATTTCTAATTATTTTTGCTGCAGTAATCCCCACTTTTCTGGCTAATAATCTAGTCTGTGTAAATCCCTCCATTGAAGCCGGAGATGCAGGGTGTCGTCGTGTATTCTGTTTGTTGTTGTTGTTGTTGGCGAGGAAATGGAAGGCAGACTGTCTCAAGTCAAGTCATTCAAGCGACATTCGATTGATTAGTCACGGGTCTCTAGTGACTAGTCGGATTGAAAGAACGTTGTAGTATAAACTTGTTATCTAGGGATTTCCATCCTAATAAAATAAGCAGCACCTCGCCTGACGTCTGCGCAGCAGATCGACTTCAAACTTGGGGAGTGCGCTGCTGGGAACCCGACAGAGTGCAGGGCCGAATTTCATGCTATTTGGCATAGCGCCACCTATTGGCAAACACAAAAAGTGCTTTATCTCGAGAACCGTTTGTCCGATCGACTTCAAACTTGGGGCGTGCGCTGCTGGGAACCCAACAGAGTGCAGTGCCCAATTTCATGCTATTCGGCATACCGCCAGTGCGCCACCTACTGGCAAAAAAAACCAAAAAATGTTTATCTCGAAAAACATTTGTCCGATCGACTTCATACTCGGGGAGTACGCTGCTTGTGAACCGCCCGAAACGTCACACGTTGTGGTGAGACCAATAAATAGTGGGAGCAGCAGTAACTAGTCTTCACAAAGTTTTTGGTCATCGCAATTTACGCTTCAAAAATCATAAAAATGGTCTTCATTTGTGAATATTATCTTGCTGAACAAAAGAGAGAAATATCATAAACTTTTGTTAACCACAAACCTTATTTCAGGCATCTAACCAAACACCCATTCAAAAATCCCATTGACCCAGTGCGACCAGTCAGAATGCAGGAAGCAAGCAGCTCCCATCAGAATGCAGGTGACAGGCAGGTCCAGTCAGAATGCAGGTGACAGGCAGGTCCAGTCAGAATGCAGGTGACAGGCAGGTCTAGTCAGAGTGCAGGTGACAGGCAGGTCTAGTCAGAGTGCAGGTGACAGGCAGGTCTAGTCAGAGTGCAGGTGACAGGCAGGTCTAGTCAGAGTGCAGGTGACATGCAGGTCCAGTCAGAGTGCAGGTGACATGCAGGTCCAGTCAGAGTGCAGGTGACAGGCAGGTCTAGTCAGAGTGCAGGTGACAGGCAGGTCTAGTCAGAGTGCAGGTGACAGGCAGGTCTAGTCAGAGTGCAGGTGACAGGCAGGTCTAGTCAGAGTACAGGTGACATGCAGGTCCAGTCAGAGTACAGGTGACATGCAGGTCCAGTCAGAGTGCAGGTGACATGCAGGTCCAGTCAGAGTGCAGGTGACAGGCAGGTCTAGTCAGAATGCAGGTGACAGGCAGCTCCAGTCAGAGTGCAGGTGACAGGCAGGTCTAGTCAGAGTGCAGGTGACAGGCAGGTCTAGTCAGAATGCAGGTGACAGGCAGGTCTAGTCAGAGTACAGGTGACATGCAGGTCCAGTCAGAGTGCAGGTGACATGCAGGTCCAGTCAGAGTGCAGGTGACAGGCAGCTCCAGTCAGAGTGCAGGTGACAGGCAGGTCTAGTCAGAGTGCAGGTGACAGGCAGGTCTAGTCAGAATGCAGGTGACAGGCAGGTCTAGTCAGAGTACAGGTGACATGCAGGTCCAGTCAGAGTGCAGGTGACATGCAGGTCCAGTCAGAATGCAGGTGACATGCAGGTCCAGTCAGAGTGCAGGTGACATGCCGGAAGCCCTTTGAAGCGCTCCCTGTCATTCACCCATGACAAAACATTTCTGTTGACTACCCTTTTTCACTGATGAAGTTGTGATGACAAAAACTATGAGGAAATCTATTGACATTTTCGACAAATGAACGAATAAAAGGCAAATGACTAAAACAGAATCAAACTTTGCTGTCAAAATTAACACAGGAGGGAGGCTCAGTGTCCACTTTGCCCTTGACACTCATCAGCTGTGTTGTTCTCTCTCTCTCTCTCTCTCTCTCTCTCTCTCTCTCTCTCTCTCTCTCTCTCTCTCTCTCTCTCTCTCTCTCTCTCTCTCTCTCTTGCAGAATGTAAAGTATGGCGAAATCCGCTGAATTTATTTCGAGGAGCTGAATATAATCGGTGAGTGACGGCAGCTAAGTGACCTGCATCTAAATCCTCTTCCACAGAGAAGGCACACAGTTTGCCTTCTCTCTCTCTCACTCTCTTTCTTTCTCTCTCTATCATTTCTCTCTCTCTTGTCCTTCTTCTGACTCTCTTTGATCTGCTCTCTCCTCTCCTTCCCTTTCTTCCCCCTTTTCTCTCTCATTTCTCACTTCTTTCTGTCATCCACTGTTGAGGCGTCTTTCTCCTCTTTCCTTCTCTGATCTACTCCTTCTCTCTCCTTCTCTGTCTCTCTTCTCATGTCTCTGTTTTGTCCTCTGACTCTCTCTCTCTCTCTCTCTCTCTCTCTCTGTCTCTCTCTCTCTCTCTGATCCACTCTTTCATCTGTCTCATTGTGATCTTTCTCTTTTCTTCTCATTGTCAACCTTGCTCCTCAGTTTAGTTTAATTTCAATTCAGTTTAGTTCAGTTCATTCTAGTCCGGCCCCAGCAGGGTATCATGAGCAAATACTGTCTTTAAAAACTCAACCATAAATGTAAGCCCTTTAAGAAGTATTATAATGTCTTCAATACAGCAATTAGAGGTGTTATTTTTACACCGTGCAATGTCAGGTTTATTTATCCACTCCTACAGTAATACAGGACAGGGTTAGTAGCACAATATGCATCCTCGTACTAGTAGTCGTAGACTATCTTTAATCTCTATCTGATTTACTGAACAGAGTTAGACTTCCTGTCCCTTAATTAATTCCCCGAAGTCGTTATTCTGCTCATAGTTTCACCACTTTAATGATCTAGATATATATTTACCTTTGATGATGATCTGTGTTCAGTCAGAGAGGCTGCTTTTGTCAGCTTTTCTTCGCCAACGGAGTGGGCCCGAGAGGTGATGTTTTTGCCCCTGGCTGTTTGTCTGCTTGTTGGTCTGCAGGATATCTCACAAAGTTATCAACGCATTTGCACAAAACATTGTAGAAAAGTAGGTCGTCATGGGACAACATAGAGCACACACCATGTCCACTTGCCAAAAGGGGGCGTGGCAATGGGCATGGTTAAGCACGAAAAGGTTCTAAACAGATTCCCGTAACACCATGAAACCTTGCAGAAAGGTTAGCGGAGGTATGCACTCTAGTTTCACTTCACTTCAGCTTTATTGGAATGACAATATAAATATCATTATCACATTACTGTTTATCACAATATAGATCAATGGCATCAAACACACACACACACACACACACACACACACACACACACACACACACACACACACACCGTGATTAGGCTTCAAATTTTGCTGTCGCCACTCGCCAGTAGTGGTCACGGCCCCTGATACTGTGCAACCAAAATTACATCAAATATATCTCTATGTTCATCTTTTCTCTGTTTCGGTTTCTTTCTGTTTTTGCTCCCGGCTGTCTCGTCTCTCCTCTCCTCCTCTCCTCTCCTCTCCTCTCCTCTCCTCTCCTCTCCGCTCCTCTCCTCTCCTCTCCTCTCCTCTCCTCTCCTCTCCTCTCCTCTCCTCTCCTCTCCTCTCCTCTCCTCTCCTCTGCTCTCACCTCCTCTCTCCTCTCCTCTCCTCTCCTCTCTCCTCTCCTCTCTCCTCTCCCCTCTCCCCTCTCCTCTCTCCTCTCTCCTCTCCTCCCCTCTCCTCTCCTCTCCTCCCCTCTCCTCTCCTCTCCTCTCTTCCATTTTCATCTTTATAGCGTAGGTCAATACGAATGCATCTTAATTTTGTGTGTGTGTGTGTGTGTGTGTGTGTGTGTGTGTGTGTGCACGCGTGCATGTGTGTGTGTGCACAGGTATACGTGGGTGACAGGCAGAGAGCCGCTGACGTATTACGACATGAACCTGTCAGCGCAAGACCACCAGACCTTCTTCACCTGTGACTCAGACCACCTCCGCCCTGCAGACGCAAGTGAGAAGACACACACACACACACACACACACACACACACACACACACACACACACACACACACACACACACACACACACGTTTATACAGCTATCTTAGTGAGGATATTGATTGACATAATGCATTCCCTTAACCTGACGCTGCCAGAAGGTTTGTTACACAGAACCATCTGGGACCTCATGTTTGGAAACTGCTTGGAAAAGGGCAGGCGCGTTCAAAAAATACCTGACAGATGATTGGATGAACCATCTGTCTATCACTGTCTATCACGGGCTCTCTCTCGCTGGTGTCACGCCTAAATCCCGCCCGTAGCTGCCTCTGGATGCTGATTGGTCCTCCCTACTGCTGCGACAGAGTTAAACCAATAGCTTGGAGCGCAGCAAGATGGATTCTCACGCGATTGTGATCTTGCAAATCCAGCTGCCCCACAAGGTTAGCATTCTCTAGCCCCGCCCCCTACCCTTAACCATCACAACTAAATGCCTAACCCTTACCCTTATCCTAATGCAAAGCCAATTCTAACTTAACCCTTAAAACCAAGTCTGAACCTTCAAACAGCCCTTTGAAGGTGTGTGAGAAAGTGAGGATGTCCTCACTTTCCTTAATGTCCTCGCTGTCCTCCCAGGTATAACACTCAAATTGGACCTCATTAAGATAGCTGTACAAACACACACCACGTGTGCGTGCACACACACACACACACACACACACACTCATTTTGATTGATGTGCACGGGTGGTAAGATGAGCCGTCTGACCTCTTGTGTGTGTGTGTGTGTGTGTGTGTGTGTGTGTGTGTGTGTGTGTGTGTGTGTCCGTCCAGTAATGCAGAAGGCGTGGAGAGAGAGGAACCCACAGGCTCGTATCTCTGCTGCACATGAAGCTCTGGAGCTGGAAGAGTGAGTTAACAATCTCTGTTCTCCACTTTCAGAACACATGAACACATGAACACATGAACACATGAACACATGAACACATGGCCCAGGGTCAGAAGATTAGCTCATAGATAAGAAAAAGTGGACTATGCACATCCCCAGAATTCCTCAAAAAACTGGTGCTGGATCAAAAAACCTGACGAAGCCCCTTTCTGGGCCAAACATTGTTTGTTTGTTGTGTCGGAGGGGATCATTAAAGGGATAGTTGGGTTTGTTTGAAGTGGGGTCCTATCAGCTAGTCAGATACACTAACTTAATTAGGTACAGTGTTCTTGAAGCGGGGCGCAGCGTCGAACGAGATCCGGCACCCAGAGCAGCAGCCTCACCAGCTTTTTCTCTCTAAGTCCTGGGGGTCAACAACTAAAACGTAATTTAGCACCTAAAACAACGCCCACCTAAACAAATCGATATCTGTGTACATGCACGCTCTATTTTGACAATTTTCAGCGCTTTACTTTTCCGCAAAACAGCAGTTTCATTCGGCACTACTTTTTCTCCCAACCGTACAACTACCGTATTCCTCCGCTAAAAGCCTGCACACAGCCGCAGCACTGGATTACTCCGCAGTTATTTGGGGGTATTTTATTTCTCTTGGTTTGTTAGTGAAGACACAACAAATAGAATACACGAACGAAAATATGAGTGATTTTGATAGCGAGGATGATATGCCATTCACCTTGGTGACAAGAGGATACAATTATGAACCAGAGAGAATACAGAAGAGGAACTTTTGCAGAGAGTGAACAGGCAGAAAGAGAGATGCGCCTCCTGCCTAAATGCCTGGGTGCCCTGGCTGCAGACCTTATTCACCATTCCCAGGATAAATTGTGGAAAACGTCCCAGACCAGAGAGGCCAGGTGACTTGTTGTCTCTAAAGTAAGTCAGTGTTTTATCTCTCTTCTAAGCCTTCCTGTTTTGTAAACCGCGGCTCTGTGCTCTGTGCTGGCTTTTAGCGGAGGAATACGGTAGTAGTTGTACGGTTGGGAGAAAAAGCAGTGCCGAATGAAACTGCTGTTTGGCGGAAAAGTAAAGCGCTGAAAATTGTCAAAATAGAGCGTGCATGTACACAGATATCGATTTGTTTAGGTGGGCATTGTTTTAGGTGGCTAAATTACGTTTTAGTTGTTGACGCCCGTACTTACAGAGAAAAGGCTGGTTTGGGTGCTGCTCTGAGTGCCGGGTCTCGTTCCACAATGCGCCCCCGCCTGCAGACCACTGTACCTAATTAAGTTAGTGTATCTCACTAGCTGATAGGACCCCACTTCAAACAAACCCAACTATCCCTTTAAAGCACTGGACAGCATTATACTATGTGCGGACATTTCTTTTCTTCTATCAGAAAATAGCTCACCAACAGATACAAAAACATGAGCATATATATGTAAGCGATAATGAATGACTACAGTAGGTTTGCGTTAAAAACGATTTTAATGCACGGCGTGGAAGCGCAAGAACCTCTGACGCCACAGGCGGTTCCCTCTGCGAAGTGCGATTTCTGTTTTCCTGGAGCTTGAGGTCGCTCCCCGACCCGCTTGCTCACCTGTAGCCTGAACGTGAGCCCTCGGCAACAGCTAGAATGCCAGGGGGGTTTCTGGAGCTCCAGAGCCAGTCACAGTCCCTGGACACAGCGAGTAACGTCTCAGGCTGGGGAGGGGGCGTCCTTTTTTTAAATCTCAGCTTTGACAGACAACTGAGAACTTCTATATGATTGATTCATTTTTATGACGGGATAAGGTTGTAACATAATGAGCCCCTAAGTACCGCCCACTTCAAGCAAACAGTCAAAACAGGGAAATGGCAATATTTAGGTTGAAACTAATGTCGACAAGATTTTGATGCTTACAATTAGGCACTTTTAGACCCTAAATTTACATAGTTGGAAGGTGTTGGTGCATTTTGCTCGCCAGGGTCTTTAACTCAACACCACCAGTGTGACTTTGACAACACTTAGAGGAATGATACATTTTGACACCATGTTCTGGTGCTTAAAGGATGGCTTCACCCACTTTGTATCATATATAATCTCTGTAATATAAGCACATGGCCAGTGTTTACCTTCTCTCTCTGTTTACCTCCCGGGGGAAAAATCAGAAACAGAAACTCCTCCCCCGCCAGCTGTAAGATATGGGGGTTATTTGGCACTCGATCACTATGATGGATATAATAAACTACTCGCCTAGATGGGATGCAGCTGGTAGAGCTGGTAAGCATTCAGAATGTGACTTCACATTCATTTGAATGGGCTCACGAAAATAGCCTGACAATGTCCACTCTCGTCCAGCTGTGTTCCATCATGGTGAGTCATTTATATTCTGCTTTTCATTGTGTTCAAGTGCCAAATAAATAACCACCATGTCAGAACCTGTGTGACCGACCGCACCAACGGTCCCACTTGGAGCGATGATGCACCTGGTTCCTGATTGGCCCGTGTGTTGCCTGCATCATTCTCAAGGGGATGACGTGTTTTATGTGTTTTTTAAGGTGGCTTGGATTTATTTTTAGGAGTAGTTGGCGTGGGCGGGTGAGACGATGCTCTCAGCGCACAGCCAAGCCCTGACAGCAGCTCCACCCACTCAGCCTTGATCAGTGCTCTGTATCTGTCTGTCTGTCTGTCTGTCTGTCTGCCTGTCTGTCTGTCTGTCTGTCTGTCTGTCTGTCAGCCACTGCTGGAGAATACATGAGGTTTAGAAGAGGCTTTACTGAGCACACACACACACACGCACGCACACACGCACACACACACACACATACACGTACACGTACACGCACACACACGCACACACGCACACACACACACACGCACACACACACACACACACATACACATACACTAAACTGAGATATTAAATGAGTGAATGAAACATTAGATGAAAGTTTGAGGGAAATGCAAAAAGTTCAGTAAAGAATAATAAAAGATGCACTTTCAAAATGCGAGCGGTAAACAATATATAAGTTAAGTTTATTTGTATAGACCTAGTTCACAGGAAAATAGTCTAACTAAACACAACCAATAAATGGAAACTGAACAACTTCTATAGAACCAGCATGGCAGGAGAGGGAGAAGAGATAAGAAAGAAAGCAAGAAAAACACAGCATAGATAAGAGCAGGTTTGATCAAGGCAGACAATCTATTCTACAGCCTAAGATACTCTAGCAGCAGCCCTCAGCCATGACCCTAACAACTGATATAACACAAGCAACACAAGCAGGCAAACACACCAGCTCAGTGCTTCACAAAGCAAACAAAAGGAGAGAGAGAGAGAGAGAGAGAGAGAGAGAGAGAGAGAGAGAGAGAGAGAGAGAGAGAGAGAGAGAGAGAGAGAGAGAGAGAGAGAGAGAGAGAGAGAGAGAGAGAGAGAGAGAGAGAGAGAGAGAGAGAATCGGCTCTTTCATACACAGATCGCGGAAAAATAGCCGTTTAGGAGTCCCGTAAAGCCAGCCGCCTCGCCACAGAAATTGCTTTCACACGAGCCAAGCAGCACGGCCACATTACCGTGCTGCTCTGTACTTTCAGGTGAAATCCCCCGCTCCCGCATTGAAAGGCGAGCAGAGAGATTTCCAGCTCCTCCTAGCCCAAATTAATATTTTCATAGGTTAGTGTAGCCTAGGCTACTGTATGATGAACGAATTCAATTCAACAACAGACTTTCCTCCTTCTCCTAGTCCGCTGAGGAGATCTGTATCGGCATTTTCATTGGCTGTTTGCCGATATCATAACTTAATAAAAAAATGCGCTAATTTGCGGCTGCTGCACCTGGAAGAATCCCCTCCTACAGTAGTTCTGTGTCTGGAGCAATGTCCCGCCCACAGCGCTATCTGATTGGTTACACATCAAGCAATAGCCTATCAGAGAGCTCAGAGATGAAATCTTGACACCTCACCTCAGTGCTTTCTGTTCAGCCGCAGCCTGCACTAGACAGGGGGACAGTGCGAGGCTGCCTGAAGCGAGAGCAGCGGACTAGTTGGCTGTTGTAACTGTAACACTCACACTGTGTTAAGGTAAAGCAGCAGATATTGTCATGCCAAAGTTGTAATAAAGTTAATATACATAATAATTACCTACGCTGACATTGCAAAAACACCACGATCTTATGAGCGATTCGTATGAAGTGCTGCCTCGCACAGTGTGGTGTGTGGAGATAGGTCTGTCTATCAGTCTACTTTTTTTACTTTCACTCGTCACTTTCTTGATACATGAGGTGATTTCCCCTGTAATTTTTTTATTAATGAGCTGACCATTCGCACCTTTTCCGGCTCGCTGCGACGACCTTTCAAGTGGAGGCGGGTTGTCCGCCAATACGGCGATGTGACAACCTTTGGTGCCGGGACAAAAGGCGTACAAGAATTACCCACCAACGCGCGTTCATGCCTTTCACATCGGAGCCGCGAATCCTAATTTCCGCGCATTTTTCGGCTTTCATGGCCGGTGTGAAAGACCCTAGAGAGAGAGAGAGAGAGAGAGTGATGGAGAGAGAGAGAGAGAGAGTGGTGGAGAGAGAGAGAGTGATGGAGAGAGAGAGAGAGAGAGATGGAGAGAGGCAGCATGTGGTGTGAAGGGGCTGTGGTCCACGCTCAAGTTCAGAGTTCATGCCTCTTTCCTGCCTTGTTTTCCTCTTCTCTCAACCTCTTCTGTCCTTTCCTTTCTTCTCCTCCTCCTCTCCTCTCTCCTCTCCTCTCCTCTCCTCTCCTCCCCTCTCCCCTCCTCTCCTCTCCCCTCCTCTCCTCTCCTCTCTCCTCTCCTCTCCTCCCCTCTCCCCTCCTCTCCTCTCCCCTCCTCTCCTCTCCTCTCCTCTCCTCTCCTCTCTCCTCTCCTCCTCTCCTCTCCTCCCCTCTCCCCTCCTCTCCTCTCCCCTCCTCTCCTCTCCTCTCCCCTCCTCTCCTCTCCTCTCCTTTCCTCTCCTCTCCTCTCCTCTCCTCTCCTCTCCTCTCCTCTCTCCTCTCCTCTCCTCTCCTCCTCTCCTCTCCTCCTCTCCTCCTCTCCTCCTCTCAGTTGTGCGACAGCGTACATCCTGCTGGCGGAGGAGGAGGCGACCACCATCATGGAGGCGGAGCGTCTATTTAAACAGGCTCTGAAAGCCGGGGAGAGCTGCTACCGCCGCAGCCAGCAGCTACAGCACCACGGCACACAGTATGAGACACAGCACAGTGAGTACACACACACACGCAGGCACACGCAGGCACACGTGCAGGCACACACACACACACATACACACATGCAGGCACACACACACACACACACACACTTACACACACAGGCACACACGCAGGCACACACACACACACACACATACACACGCAGGCACACATGCAGGCACACACACACACACACACACACACGCACACACACACACACAAAGAACACTATGTAAACAATACAATACAATAGCCTCAACCTCCCATACACTCACATCCAAGGTAGAGTCGCTCCTGTTGTCTTTCATGAACACACACTTGACAAACACTTGAGCCACAATATATGACCCCCCTTCCCCCACACACACACACACACACACACACACACACACACACACACACACACACACACACACACACACACATGCAGGTCTGTAGACTGTCCAGTGGGTGCAGTCACCCTTTGGGTCAATCAATAACAAGTTACATAAAAAGCTAAAATGATATTCACTTGGAATGCACTGGAATGCACTGGACACCCTCAATTGAATGTCAGTTTCCAGGGGGCGTTACCAACGGGTGCAGACCAAAATGCCTCTGGACGCAATTGGATAGACCTACAACCAATCAACGAAACATGAATTTGAATCTGAATGAACGTGTAACAATCAAGTCATCGTATCAAACCCATATTAGATAAACGGTGGTCCAACGTTTTCAGGTGGGGAGGAAATGTGTCTGAACGGGAGGACGACCAGACGCACCTGCCAGAGCAAAGCCATTTGTTTTGGAGACATTTGTGCGACACCACAAATGACCGCTACAAATGATGCAGGGCCAATCAGTAAATAGATGAAAAAGGAGGGAAACTGCAGGGTATCCACAGGGTTTTGAAAAGTATTAAAAGTCGATAAATCAATTTGGGGGAAATTAAGGCCCTTAAAAAGTATTAAAAAGTCTTAATCGCCATTTGAGATGGAGTTATGGTGTTAAATGAGCATATGATATCATCTCATATCGATCGCAGACCCCTGAATTGAATCAAAATCGTATCGTGGCAGACTTTGTGCTATCAGCAGATATCATATCTTGTCCAAAGAACAGTGTTCAGGTTTTAAAATAGATTGAAAAGAGACTTATAAAAGGGCTTAAAGGGTATTGAATTTAACTTAATTGTTTCAAGAAAGGTGTACACCTGGCAAATGTGTTGAGCAAAGTTAGCTGCATGTGTGTCTCTTGAAGTGAGATAGGACTGATTGTTCTCACTCATGTGACTATAGCGCCCCCCTTGGGCCAATGAGGGTAATTTTTGAAATGCCGAATTGAAGTAGGGAAATCTATCGATGATCAGCGGTGCGTGAGCTAGTGTATGTCTGTGGCTACTCATGTGGCTACTGTACAGTAGGTGACACGTCATTTGCATGTTGAATAAGAAGAACATCCTTATTCAACTTGTCTTTTTTACAAGTTTACATCATTTACATCAGTTAATGCCCGTATGTGTGTGTGTGTGTGTGTGTGTGTGTGCGTGTGCCCACCAGGAAGAGACACCAATGTCTTAGTGTACACAAAGAGGAGACTGGCCATGTGTTCCAGAAAGCTCGGACGCACACGAGAAGCAGTTAAAATGATGAGAGACGTAAGTACACAGCATGCCACACGCACACACATGCACATGCACACACACGCACACACACGCACACACACGCGCACACACACGCGCACACACACACACACACGCACACGCACACGCACACTAGGGGTGGGACAAAATATCGATACTCACGGTATCGCGATATTTCCACTTGCGATACGTTATCGATACACTGGCACCAAGTATTGATATGTTTATTTTATTTTTTTATTTTTTTATTTTTTTTAAATAAACAGGCTAAAATATTATGCTGTGTGTGGTAGTTGAAACATAGTTTCAAGTTGACGTTTATTTATGTTTGTAGTTGAAACAAAAACATAAATACTGTAGGCTACATGAATGGAAATGTTTGATCATTAATATCTACTTTTAGAAATTATATAGGTAGGTAGGTTATATAGGTTTTCTTGTTTTAATAATAATAATAAAAATACTTAATGTGTAACTTTTCCTCCGTGGTATCGAAAATGGTATGAGTGAGTGAGTGAACTCTGAGACAGTTCATGTCAATTCTCCTAATAAATACATAATACCTGCTTCTTGCCTTTTAGGGGTATTTTTTTCTCTTCAGTTACACAGATATCGTGATGTATCGTAGGTTAAATTTCTTCCAATATATCCATTATCGCAGAATCGCTGTATCGTGATAATATCGTTATCGAGGGCCAAGTATCGTGACCATATCGTATCGTGAGTTACTCCACGATTCCCACCCCTAACGCACACGCACTTACTTTTCAAACCCACTGACTTTCCTAAAGCTGATAGTATTGTATGTACTTCATCAGGATTAAGAAATCTGTACTAACTTTTGACCACTGACACCTGTACATCTTCAACCAATCAATCAAGCAGTCAATGTATCAAACGTTGTTGGTATTTTAGCCCATTTCATACATTCATTGCACTTCACAGAGAGCAATTAAAAATGAACCTCCGGCTTGCTCGGGCGTCCGTACAGGCACAATTGGCCGTGTCTGCAGGTGGGAAGCCGGGTTAAAGAGCAGTTTATAGTACAGCGATTTATGATTGCCCGACAAGCATCGCTCAACGTCAATTATTATCTATCGATGATAGAATATCATGTCCAATGGACATCAACATCGACGATGGAATGTGATCATGGTAGGTCGCAACCATCATAAATCGCTGTACTATAAATTGGGGGGATGGGTCTGAAAAAACTTTATCTTTATCCCCCTTTCTTTTTTATACAAATGTTTAAGTGCACACATCTGTCATTTCCAATAAAACTGTGACATTCACTCAAATGTCCAGCTTTTAATTGGACAGCAAATATTGTCTGTGTATAAACAGTGTGCTTGCTCCTACTGTATATGCATTCATTAAACACATTAATGGTAAAAAATGGCTCCACAACTGCATAGTGATGATGAGCCAAAGGAAGCTGTGTGTGCTAACTGTGTATGTGTCGCCCCCTGTCTGGTATTACATGTAACAACAGTTGTGTGTTTTCCAGTTAATGAAGGAGTTCCCTCTCCTCAGTATGTTCAACATCCATGAGAACCTGCTGGAGTCTCTGCTCGAACTGCACAACTACGCCGACGTGCAGGCCGTGCTGGCCAAGTACGATGGTGAGACACACGAGCACGCACAGGCGCACGCACGCACACACGCACACGCACGCGCACGCGCACGCGCACACGCGCACGCACGCACACACACACACACACACACACACACAGAGTACCCTACACTCTAGTGTTGCACATGTGCTGGTACCAGAAAGCTATAGTGGTTGTACCTTAGCTCGTTGGTTGTTTAGAGTGGCAGCCATCTTCATTTGCTGCTCCCAGCCAAAGGCCTTCAGACTGCCACCAAAGAAGTGAACTTTGTTACACTTGTTCCATAGAGAAACTAAGACATGGTGATTGTGTATTAAGAGGTTGAAGTTAAGTTGAAGTATTTTAAGTTGCGTTTCTGTTTTAGCTTTTGTTTGATCTACCAAGGCACTGTCGGAGACCTGCCAAGGACTTGCCATGGCCCAGATCGCTGCATCTGTACCGTTGTCAGCCTACATAATATTTACATAATATTTATATTTGACCAGAAAAACATGTTCATTTATGATTAAAATATACTCTTTTTGGATTGCTGCTGGTACTGATGTTGGCATCTTGGCACTAGCATACACGTTCACACACAAAAACACACATCTCTCAGGTAAATAATATGCAGACATTCGTTTAACTCATTTAGACTGCATGTATTGTATGCAAGCTGCAATCTGTTTATTCATCCATTCTTGGTGTAATATTTTCACTTGGGTGAAATCAGGCAGATATACATAACTATTGCTACTATATAACTACGTATTAGATAACTGAAAATTAAGAATCCACAACTTGGCCAGCAAGCCGACACCCCCAAAGCTACGAAACCCAAACTTCAGCCCCCCCCCCCCCCCCCCCAAATCATCTCCATTGACAAAGGCCTGGGGGGGCTGCAGCCTCCTGGAAAGCCTGTGACTGTAATTCCAAACTTTCAAGTTGGTTCACTAAACACCCCCCCACCCTCTGTGTCTCCTCACCAGATATTAGCTTACCCAAATCTGCAACAATATGCTACACAGCAGCCTTGCTCAAAGCCAGGGCGGTATCGGACAAGTGAGTATCGCTTTTCATCTGCTACAATGTGCTTACCTCATACCTGCTATTTAAGAGTTTAAAATAGATGTGAAAATACCCCGCGGGGCGCCGGGGGGGCGGGGGGCATATGAGAGAGTGGGGCTGAGCGATGGCATTGTATTAGCACGTTAGGACAGAGTAATTGTGGTCTTTTGAACAGGGCTCCCTCGAGGGTTTATGTGTGTGTGTGTGTGTGTGTGTGTGTTATTGTGAGAAGTGTGTGTGTGTTTTTGTCTGTCGCTCTGCTCGCCCGGCGGGGTGTGTGTTTATTTATGACCACCGAAACAAATATACATCTCACACAGGTATACACATCTTGCCTTAAACAAATGTACATCTCACACAGGTATACACATATTACCTTAAACAAATATACATCTCACACAGGTATACACATATTACCTTAAACAAATATACATCTCACACAGGTATACACATCTTGCCTTAAACAAATATACATCTCACACAGGTATACACATATTACCTTAAACAAATATACATCTCACACAGGTATACACATCTTGCCTTAAACAAATATACATCTCACACAGGTATACACATGGTATATCACACAGGTATACACATATTACCTTAAACAAATATACATCTCACACAGGTATACACATGGTATATCACACAGGTATACACATATTACCTTAAACAAATATACATCTCACACAGGTATACACATGGTATATCACACAGGTATACACATATTACCTTAAACAAATATACATCTCACACAGGTATACACATGGTATATCACACAGGTATACACATATTACCTTAAACAAATGTACATCTCACACAGGTATACACATATTACCTTAAACAAATATACATCTCACACAGGTATACACATGGTATATCACACAGGTATACACATATTACCTTAAACAAATATACATCTCACACAGGTATACACATATTACCTTAAACAAATATACATCTCACACAGGTATACACATATTACCTTAAACAAATATACATCTCACACAGGTATACACATCTTGCCTTAAACAAATGTACATCTCACACAGGTATACACATATTACCTTAAACAAATATACATCTCACACAGGTATACACATATTACCTTAAACAAATGTACATCTCACACAGGTATACACATATTACCTTAAACAAATGTACATCAACACTTGAAGAAGCTATTATGATTTACCTTGTGTTTTATTGCTCTTGTACAAGTAGTCTCACAAGTATAGTAATACAAGTTTACTCAGACACACACTTGTACCTCTGAGCAACACACACACACACACACATGTTCCATTTCAGGTAGAGATGACTGAGCAGGAATGGCTTCAGTGTCTTTGTGCAGCGTGATGGAAGTTTGAGTGGTGTGGTTTCAAGTGACATGCAATGCCCACTCACACCTGACTCGTGTGTGTGTGTGTGTGTGTGTGTGTGTGTGTGTGTGTGTGTGTGTGTGTGTGTGTGTGTGCAGATTCTCTCCAGAGGCAGCGTCCAGGCGAGGGCTGAGTACAGCAGAGATGAATGCAGTAGAAGCCATCCACAGAGCGGTAGAGTTCAACCCCCACGTCCCCAAAGTAAGACTCAAGTTCAACCCCCACGTCCCCAAAGTAAGACTCGAGTTCAACCCCCACGTCCCCAAAGTAAGACTCAAGTTCAACCCCCACGTCCCCAAAGTAAGACTCAAGTTCAACCCCCACGTCCCCAAAGTAAGACTCAAGTTCAACCCCCACGTCCCCAAAGTAAGACTCAAGTTCAACCCCCACGTCCCCAAAGTAAGACTCAAGTTCAACCCCCACGTCCCCAAAGTAAGACTCGAGTTTAACCCCCACGTTCCCAAAGTAAGACTCAAGTTCAACCCCCACGTCCCCAAAGTAAGACTCGAGTTCAACCCCCACGTCCCCAAAGTAAGACTCAAGTTCAACCCCCACGTCCCCAAAGTAAGACTCAAGTTCAACCCCCACGTCCCCAAAGTAAGACTCGAGTTTAACCCCCACGTTCCCAAAGTAAGACTCAAGTTCAACCCCCACGTCCCCAAAGTAAGACTCAAGTTCAACCCCCACGTCCCCAAAGTAAGACTCAAGTTCAACCCCCACGTCCTCAAAGTAAGACTCAAGTTCAACCCCCACGTCCCCAAAGTAAGACTCAAGTTCAACCCCCACGTCCCCAAAGTAAGACTCAAGTTCAACCCCCACGTCCCCAAAGTAAGACTCAAGTTCAACCCCCACGTCCCCAAAGTAAGACTCAAGTTCAACCCCCACGTCCCCAAAGTAAGACTCAAGTTCAACCCCCACGTCCCCAAAGTAAGACTCAAGATCAACCCCCACGTCCCCAAAGTAAGACTCAAGTTCAACCCCCACGTCCCCAAAGTAAGACTCAAGTTCAACCCCCACGTCCCCAAAGTAAGACTCGAGTTCAACCCCCACGTCCCCAAAGTAAGACTCAAGTTCAACCCCCACATCCCCAAAGTAAGACTCGAGTTCAACCCCCACGTCCCCAAAGTAAGACTCGAGTTCAACCCCCACGTCCCCAAAGTAAGACTCGAGTTCAACCCCCACGTCCCCAAAGTAAGACTCAAGTTCAACCCCCACGTCCCCAAAGTAAGACTCAAGTTCAACCCCCACATCCCCAAAGTAAGACTCGAGTTCAACCCCCACGTCCCCAAAGTAAGACTCAAGTTCAACCCCCACATCCCCAAAGTAAGACTCGAGTTCAACCCCCACGTCCCCAAAGTAAGACTCAAGTTCAACCCCCACGTCCCCAAAGTAAGACTCAAGTTCAACCCCCACGTCCCCAAAGTAAGACTCGAGTTCAACCCCCACGTCCCCAAAGTAAGACTCGAGTTCAACCCCCACGTCCCCAAAGTAAGACTCAAGTTCAACCCCCACGTCCCCAAAGTAAGACTCGAGTTCAACCCCCACGTCCCCAAAGTAAGACTCAAGTTCAACCCCCACGTCCCCAAAGTAAGACTCGAGTTCAACCCCCACATCCCCAAAGTAAGACTCGAGTTCAACCCCCACGTCCCCAAAGTAAGACTCGAGTTCAACCCCCACATCCCCAAAGTAAGACTCGAGTTCAACCCCCACGTCCCCAAAGTAAGACTCGAGTTCAACCCCCACGTCCCCAAAGTAAGACTCGAGTTCAACCCCCACGTCCCCAAAGTAAGACTCAAGTTCAACCCCCACGTCCCCAAAGTAAGACTCGAGTTCAACCCCCACGTCCCCAAAGTAAGACTCAAGTTCAACCCAGTTCAACAAATCAAATATCCAGTCTCAGTCTCAGTGTTTACTGGAAACAGAAAAGGCTGTAAGACCCTGATTAGACCGAGCGTCCCCCCGAGTAACAATACTTGTAGTTGAGTAGGATTTGTCAGTGCTCTTTCCACCTCTGCACACCAACAATGACCTGACCTGACTGATGCCAGTAATGACACTGAGGTGTAGATGCAATTCAGTCTTTCCTACTTTCAGCTGTCTGATAAAGCCAAAAGAAAAGCCCCCAAATCTCCTTAAAATCTGATTATTAATACCCAATTACAATCGTTTGTTTTACTGGTCGAGTCTCTCTGGGCTCTACTAAGATGCCTGACTGATCTACAGTATGTTACCTGACTGATCTACAGTATGTTACCTGACTGATTTACAGTATGTTACCTGACTGATTTACAGTATGTTACCTGACTGATTTACAGTATGTTACCTGACTGATCTACAGTATGTTACCTGACTGATTTACAGTATGTTACCTGACTGATTTACAGTATGTTACCTGACTGATCTACAGTATGTTACCTGACTGATCTACAGTATGTTACCTGGAATGATGTTTCATTTTAAACCTCTAAATCGCCCCCTCTCTCTCTCTTTTTGCCTCTATCTGTCTCTCTCCTTCTCTCTCTCTCTCTCTCTCTCTCTCTCTCTCTCTCTCTGTCTCTCTCTGTCTCTGTCTCTGTCTCTCTCTCTCTCTCTCTCTCTCTCTCTCAGTATCTGTTGGAGATGAAGAGTTTGATTCTTCCTCCAGAGCACATTCTGAAGCGTGGTGACAGCGAGGCCATCGCCTACGCCTTCTTCCACCTGCAGCACTGGAAGAGGGTGGAGGGTGCACTCAACCTGCTGCACTGCACCTGGGAGGGCAGTGAGTACACACACACACACACACACACACACACACACACAATCACACCCACACATGCACGCACGCACACTCACAAACATACCGTTCAACCTGGAAACCGTAGCAAAACTGTGCACACCGTTTTCATATTGAACACAGCCCAGCTGATCCCTGTAACGTTAGTAAACAATAAGTAGTACTATGATAGCGAGAAAAATGAAAATGCGAAGCCACATATAGTTATAAGCCAAGTAACATAGTTTACTACTGTTTGTCTTGATCATGTAAACTGAGTTTTGTGTGTGTGTGTGTGTGTGTGTGTGTGTGTGTGTGTGTGTGTGTGTGTGTGTGTGTAGCATTCAGAATGATCCCATATCCTCTGGAGAAGGGTCATCTGTTCTACCCCTACCCAATCTGCACAGAGACGGCCGACAGAGAACTGCTACCCAGTAAGAGACGCCCTGACACACACACATAGACAAGTCCCTGCAGGTCTTTGCAAAGGTTTTTTGTGGTTATTGTGGGTTTTCAAAAAATACATAAATGAAAATATTATTACAGACTTGTAATTGTTTCCTTTTTCTGTTTTTGCAATACAACTGCAATAATTGGATATAATCATTTTCTGAGCTCTAAGTTACAACAAAGGAAAACACTGCAGCTTGGATTTGAGTTTTAGTAAAGAAATCTTAAATTCGACATCGGCACAGAAAATGCGCGCGCGTGTGTGTGTGCATTAGGGCTGCCCTCGACCAAAGATTATCCTGGTCGACCAGAAATTTGCAGTGTACTTTTTTTTCTTATTTTGTGCAGTGTACTGACTACTAGGGGTGGGAATCACCAGATGCCCACGATACGATACTAAAACGATACTTGAGTCACGATACGATAGTATTGCGATATTGCGATATATTGAATATTGCGATATATTGAATATTGCGATATGTCGATATATTGCGATTTCTTACTTTTTCAACTGCAAATGATGTCCCCAAAGGAAAACTTTGTCAACATCTGGTTTATACAAGAACAATTTTTCAGTCTGTACATCTGACTTCAACCATTTTATTGCAGCAACATTGTCAAGTAGACAGACCAACAACTTTCATAAAGTCATGTCATAGTTGCATGCACCTGACAAACTGAACTGTTTGTTACAGTCTACTTACAGTCCACCTTAACTGGATGTGTGTGTGGACTACTGTACTTAGGTAGTTTTTGAACAATGCAACTTCACTTCACTTACACAAAACATCTTGTGCAGCCCATTCAGTAACTGGGGAATTTGTAAATTACGGTACTGTTATGACAAAACTGAAAAAAATGAAAATATGCTACCGTTTGTTTACTGCTGGCCTTGGAACTAAAGTTTATAGTAGCCCGGTGGCCTGGCATGGCCTGCAAAAAAAAAAAAAAAAGCTTTTTACAAAATTATTAACACCAGCGATTGCTCGACCAACGTGAATCTCGTCAACCAAGAGCACGTGGACCAAACAATCAACCAGTCGACCTGGAGGGGGCAGCCCTAGTGTGCATCCTGGAGGGAGCAGCCCTAGTGTGCATCCTGGAGGGGGCAGCCCTAGTGTGCATCCTGGAGTGGTCAGCCCTAGTGTGCATCCTGGAGTGGTCAGCCCTAGTGTGCATCCTGGAGTGGTCAGCCCTAGTGTGCATCCTGGAGGGGGCAGCCCTAGTGTGCATCCTGGAGGGGGCAGCCCTAGTGTGCATCCTGGAGGGAGCAGCCCTAGTGTGCATCCTGGAGTGGTCAGCCCTAGTGTGCATGCATGTGTCGTCAGGCTGTCTGCTCTGCAGCTTGTCTGTCCTGGAGGGGGCAGCCCTAGTGTGCATGCATGTGTCGTCAGGCTGTCTGCTCTGCAGCTTGTCTGTCCTGGAGGGGGCAGCCCTAGTGTGCATGCATGTGTCGTCAGGCTGTCTGCTCTGCAGCTTGTCTGTCCTGGAGGGGGCAGCCCTAGTGTGCATGCATGTGTCGTCAGGCTGTCTGCTCTGCAGCTTGTCTGTCCTCACACAAAAACCTTCACTTGATTAAGTTGGCTTCCAGCCACATACTGCCAGTGTGTGTGTGTGTGCATGCGTGTGTGTGCGCACGTACATTATGTGTGTGTGTGTGTGTGTGTGTGTTAGAGGTTTGGGTAGCGTTCACATTTGAACTGATACCGGTATCCAGCGGTACCTTTTTTCTGTAATTGACTCTCTATAGTAACCAGAGTGTAATGATTGGAGGTGCAGCGTCTTGAGAGAGAGAGAGAAATACAGGGAAAGAAGATGCCGGTTTAGTTGCTAATCTTAGCTTAATCTACATACAATGAACAAATTGCAATATGAACTTGTGCAATTTCCTAATCACAGACACAAAATTCATGACAAGAAACTCTCTCTGTCTGTGTGTGTGTGTGTGCGCGGCTGTGTCTGTGCGTGTGTGTGTCCGTGCGTGTCTGTGTGGACTGGGCGTGTGTGTGCGTGTCTGTGTGCGGCTGTCTGTGTGCGTGTGTGTCTGTGTGTGCGTGTGGCTGTGTGCGTGTCTGTGTGCGTGTGTGTGTGTGTCCGTCTCTGTCTGGCGTGGAAGCAGTGTTCCATGAGGTGTCGGTCTACCCTAAGAAGGAGCTGCCGTTCTTCATCCTGTTCACGGCAGGCCTCTGCTCCTTCACCGCCATGCTGGCTCTGCTCACACACCAGTTCCCCGAACTCATGGGAGTCTTTGCTAAAGCTGTGAGTACAAACACACACACACCTACAGACGCAGACACAAACGCACACACACCTACAAACACACACACACCTACAAACACACACACACCTACAAACACACACACACCTACAAACACACACACACCTACAGACGCAGACACAAACGCACACACACACACACACACCTACAGACGCAGACACGCCTACAAACACACACACACACACACCTACAGACGCAGACACAAACGCACACACACCTACAAACACACACACACCTACAGACGCAGACACGCCTACAAACACACACACACACCTACAGACGCAGACACAAACGCACACACACCTACAAACACACACACACCTACAGACGCAGACACGCCTACAAACACACACACACACACACCTACAGACGCAGACACAAACGCACACACACCTACAAACACACACACACACCTACAGACGCAGACACGCCTACAAACACACACACACACCTACAGACGCAGACACGCCTACAAACACACACACACACCTACCGACGCAGACACAAACGCACACACACCTACAAACACACACACACACCTACAGACGCACACACACCTACAAACACACACACACCTACAGACGCAGACACGCCTACAAACACACACACACACACCTACAGACGCAGACACAAACGCACACACACCTACAAACACACACACACACCTACAGACGCAGACACGCCTACAAACACACACACACACCTACAGACGCAGACACGCCTACAAACACACACACACACCTACCGACGCAGACACAAACGCACACACACCTACAAACACACACACACACCTACAGACGCACACACACCTACAAACACACACACACCTACAGACGCAGACACGCCTACAAACACACACACACACACACCTACAGACGCAGACACAAACGCACACACACCTACAAACACACACACACACCTACAGACGCAGACACGCCTACAAACACACACACACACCTACAGACGCAGACACGCCTACAAACACACACACACACCTACAGACGCAGACACAAACACACACACACCTACAAACACACACACACACCTACAGACGCAGACACACCTACAAACACACACACACACCTACAGACGCAGACACGCCTACAAACACACACACACACCTACAGACGCAGACACAAACACACACACACCTACAAACACACACACACACCTACAGACGCAGACACAAACACACACACACACCTACAAACACACACACACCTACAAACACACACACACCTACAAACACACACACACCTACAAACACACACACACCTACAGACACACACACACCTACAGACGCAGACACAAACACACACACACCTACAAACACACACACACCTACAAACACACACACACCTACAAACACACACACACCTACAAACACACACACACCTACAGACACACACACACCTACTGACGCAGACACAAACACACACACACACACACACCTACAGACGCAGACACAAACACACACACACCTACAAACACACACACACCTACAAACACACACACACCTACAAACACACACACACCTACAAACACACACACACCTACAGACACACACACACCTACTGACGCAGACACAAACACACACACACCTACAAACACACACACACCTACAAACACACACACACCTACAAACACACACACACCTACAAACACACACACACCTACAGACACACACACACCTACTGACGCAGACACAAACACACACACACCTACAAACACACACACACCTACAAACACACACACACCTACAAACACACACACACCTACAAACACACACACACCTACAGACACACACACACCTACAGACGCAGACACAAACACACACACACACACACCTACAGACGCAGACACGCCGCGTCGTGAGATAAACAGCTATACATGTAGGAGCACCTGAACACAGAGGGCATTGCACTGAACTTGGTCTCAACAATACTACATTTACATGAATACATTTGATTGATTTATTGGTTTATTTTTCAGGGACAATGCACACCAATCATAGCCTGCTAAAACATCCACTCACATGAACTCACATTCTGTTTCCTTCTGCGTTTCCCTCTGGCCTCCAGCGCTGGGCGGGCGTTTTCAGAAATGACAGAGTTCACTAGCCAATCAGGGACACTGCCTCGTAGTTGACATCGTAACCGGCCAATCGTGAACGCCGCTGGCAAAACAGTAATGGCTGCCTCCGTGGGTCTCCGGCTCGAGCAGTACGGTCAACGTTCGTTGAGTTAAACAGCCATACAGTAAGTGCAGTTATTGCAGAAATAGACTCAATAACAACAATTAAACAAGAACAGGAGTATGCAACAGCGGTGTTTCTCGGTGAGTTTCTCGACGTTATTCCGCCGTTCTCCGTATCTCTTCCAGAAGCTGATGTCTTCGTCCACTGGCTGCACAATACAGATAGTCGAGGAGTTATGGACAAAATCATATCTGACTAAATATTCTCAGATTTGGGTGTGAGACTAAATCTCATCAAATGGGGGTGCATGGCGCTGATGTGGACTAAATTAGGGTCCTTGATATGTAAGGGGTTGTGAATCACTGCTATACTGTATATAAAGTATATAAAATACTATACATTTTACTCCATTTTGACAAGCTACTAGATCATCCAGCAGCTGGTACATTATCACAGTTCTTGTGAACTTAGTGAAAAGGATCATATCCTCCTCTATACCAATACAAACCGGTCCGAGAAGCCACGTCCCACCACAGACGTACCACCTGTCTTCATAGCAGCCACCGGAGGGCGCTCTCTAGCCCCCCCCCCCCCCCCCCCCCTTTCCCCGCTGGCGGTGCTGTGCCACGCCTTTGGAATGTGGGTGAGCTCATCTCTCTTCCCCTGATGATGTGACACTATCAGCAGATACCATCTCCCTGCTGTGGTGGTGTTTTGGTTGGAGCACTGGAGCGCTGCGGAGAGCTGTTGGCACACGCGCGCACGCACACACATGCACACACACACACACTTTCTCACCCACACACACACACACTTTCTCACCCTAACTATCCCCATTGCAATAGGGAAGACAGGCCCAGGCGCTCTAGGTATTTCCAGTAGCTGACTCTCATCCAGACAAACTTACAGGACACATGACTGGTTGATTGATTCCATAATTTGACAGCTAACATAATACTGTAGTCCCGTTTACATCAGTCAAACACATTTTAATATTTAGTGAGAATTGAGAGACTGTAAGGGGAATTTTATGACAGTCACAATTCTGTGCTATGCATTCTGCATTCAAAGTAAACTGTACAGCAACAAGCCTTTTGGAAGTACGAGTCATCTCGCGTGCTCGATTCCTAGGCTCCAGCCCAAATTCTTGAAACAAACAGACAGAGCCCAAATTGCCAAATTGATATACTAGCGGACCCGTGGGGACCCCCCCTGTGAGTTAGGCCCCCCTGGTCTGGAACATGACATCATCACTGATGATATCATCACTTATGACATCATCACTGATGACATCACATCATTAGGGAAATCACCTAATTAAAAAATCTGGCTCCCTCAGGTCACCCGTCCCGCACGGGTGTTCTTTACAACCGCTGAAAGTTTCAGCCCGATTGCACGTAAAACGGCACAGCCGCGGGCCGGACAAAATTCTGCTCACTCACACGCACAGACACACACACACACACGGACACTTCTCAAATTATAATGATAGATAGATAGATAGATAGATAGATAGATAGATAGATAGATAGATATAGTTGAGATCAACTCGGGAGATTATGTCATACCCACTGGATGTCACAATGTATATGACCTCATTAGCATATTGTGGAGCGCTGTGTGTGAAGTGACATCATCCGTGTCTATGACCTCATTGACACTCACTGATGACCTCTTCACAGACTAGGCTACGCGTGCTCGATTCCTAGGCTCGCCCGCTGCACGGGCTCGCTATTGCCCGCCCTGCAGCTTGCCAAGCTGGCCCTGCTGCTCGCATAGGCAGCTTGGCCGCTGCTAAAAATGTAAAATATCGCTGTAGCTCCCCCTGTGGGCGCATTTCTTTCATTTCTTTCTCGCACTGCACTCGGGCAGGTCCCCCTAAGTGCACTCCCCACTGAGGTCCTCGAGATATGCGAATGACAGACAGACACTGCCGGAGATGACATGATCGGGATTATCATGTGACCTGGTGGGGCATTCAGGTTCAAACCAGCTAAATTAAACATTGCAACAAAGACAGCAGCCAGCATTTGTCATGGAAAGGTTGCTGTAGCGTTTGTCATGGAAAAGTCCTGGGATTTGGTTTGGAAAACTATGGAAGACGTCAAAACATGTTTGAAGAGCGACGCTAAAGAATACAATGAGCAGGACTGGATGGCAGCTCTGTCTGTGTGTGTGTTTTACCTGGAGCAGCTTCAAATAGAGCCTCAACAATTAATTAGTAGTCAACTATTAAATTAATTGCCAACAATTTTGATAGATGAATCGCTTGAGTAATTTCTAAGGAGAGGATGCAGGGGTTTCTTTACTCCTCTGACGGTAAACTGAATATCTGTTGTGGACAAAACAAGACATTGGCAGATGACATCTTGGGCTTGGGAAACACTGATCGACAGACATTTTATAGAACAAAGAACTAATCGATTAATCGAGAAAGTAATCAACAATGACAATAATACTTATTTGCAGCCCTAATGTCAAAGCTGTGTGACTGTTTATCTAATGCTCTCTCTCTCTCTGCCTCTCTCCCTCTGCAGTTCCTTAGCACGCTGTTTGCTCCTCTGAACTTCATCATGGAGAAGGTGGAGAGCATCCTGCCATCCAGCCTGTGGCACCAACTCACCCGCATCTGACAGCCCGGACCGGCCAGGAGCAGAGCCCGCCTCCACACAGACAGAACTTGAAACCTGGACCGGACCGGACTGACACACCTTTGTGCCAAGCTCACAGAGTTCAAACCAAACCCACCGGACAGAGTGGAGACGGCTGGTAGAGGAGAGGAGGTGGCAGAAGAATGGGAAAAAAAAAGGCAAAACAATGGAATTCGGAATTGGTTTTGACTTTATTTGATATGTTTGCATTTTTGGGTTTTCAATCATGTAAAGCCGTTTTTTGTTGTACAAAAAAGAGGTGATCAATTGCCATCATTTAAAAGTGAAAAAACAAAAAAAATACAATAAAGGACTTTTTGTGTATTGCAAGCCAGCTTCTTCCGCCATTTTGATTGAGACGTGACACCCTCCCATCACCTGGACATCCTCTGTTCTACACGTGAAATAGAGAAAATGGCTGGGTTGAGTTTTGGAATCCAGCAGCCATTATCGGTAGTGGGCAAAACACCTTAAAGGTAAGTTCTTGTTTGAAAGTCCTTGTTTCCATGAGGTTGACTGCTCAGCTGAGCAACACTTTGCAGATGTAAGCGATCCTCCCCTTAACCCCTGCCTCCCCAAAGCCTTGGGGTGTTTTTGGACCTTAGGGCACAGATGTACTTGCTTTTAACGAGGCGTTTGTGTGCGCATGATGGTTGCCTCGCGTATCCTGCGTCCGTTTGGAACGTATGCGTAGCGTTAACTTGGATAGGATGTATGTGCACAACTGATACTCCAAACGGACACAGAATAGGCACGCAAAAGCATAGCCAACAGCAAGTTGATCTCTGCCCTAAGGGCCCATGTCCACAGGCTGTGGTACGGCTCCGTGCAGCTGCCTGAACTGACCCACACCCACGACATCTGTCAAGACACATGCGGGAATCGGGATCCAACAAAAACATAACCGGTGCATATTTTTTTCCATACCAAATGTTTTGCCCATCTAGTAACATGGGCGGGAGTCTGATTCAGCAGCGGTACCAGATCCGCATGGAGCCGTACCACTGGTGGACATTGGGTTTAAGGCTAATGCATACCTGTAGTACTTGGCCCCACAGACAGACAACACTGGCTCCTGAGACAGCTGTCTTGCTGTTCACAATCCCAACAGGCTTTGTCCAAATATTTCCACAAAAGCCATTTGTGGCTCCACGGAGAGTTGAGTTAGTACACAAATTAGAATGAGTGTGTGACGGAGTCCCTCCACTACACAACTTTCACTAATCAGTAAAGCACTCAACTCTTCTCCTCTGCCGCAGCACCACAGCACCGTGGGGTGAATGATGATCCACTGAAACGTGGAAACGGTGCGATGCCGCTGCTTCGCAGGCCGTGGAGAAAAATACATCGGTCGCTCTCACATCGTTTTCACAGACTGATTTCTTTTTAAATATTTTAACAGACAAAGAGGCAGCAGAGCCGTTTACACTGGCAGCTGACTGGGAGCCAGTATTGTCCATTATGGGTCCATGGACTTTTGTTTTCTTCTTCAAATGACTGAAGTCCCTCAGTCCAGTAAGAGCTGTAAACAGAAGCTTGTGTGAAGTGTGGGTCATGATGCAGGCAGTGTGGTGTTAACGTTCAAATGTGAAATCTTTTTCACTTCACTGTCGGGAACTTCAACAGCGCCTCCTGTCCACTGAAAACCAGGAGAACATGGGACCACAGTGCACAGTGCAGTCCCACTGCTGAGATCAGGTGACTAAATTCTGTCATGTGATTGGCTCGCACGAGGGGGAAGGGAAAAGCTAGCGTTCATTGCCATTGGCTACAGTTAATTGTTCCATACACTATACATCTAATTTTCTTTTAAATTACATCAACATATTTACAGATACAGATAAAGCCCCGTCCAGCTCCACAGGTTGGATGTAGTATGTGATGCTGGGGAATAATGTTATTATATAATAGATTTTTTGCACGAGTCATTCAAATCACTGATGTGCCATGTGGTGTACAGTTACATTACACATCACTC
Organism: Poromitra crassiceps; assembly: GCF_964638095.1. Taxonomy (NCBI): domain Eukaryota; kingdom Metazoa; phylum Chordata; class Actinopteri; order Beryciformes; family Melamphaidae; genus Poromitra; species Poromitra crassiceps. The sequence goes on from NC_139636.1 coordinate 4,084,488, forward strand.
TACTCCGTCTGTCCGGACAGGGCTTTAGAATACACTTGAAATCAAACATTTTTACACGCAGGATTAAATAAATACAATGCAAAGAGAAGAAATGATGCAGGATTTACACCTTTGGACCACACAGGAGGACAGCATCCTTTACAAACTTCATCAGCCAATATGCTGACTAGATTAGAGAGAAGTCAATTAAGAGTTAATTACTTTATTCAAACGTCTACTGACTGAGTTGTGATGGATACGATTTGACCACATCTCATTCGTCTCTGTCTAGGGCTGCTGTCTTGAACTAAGTTGTAAGGAGCAGTTGTGTGTTTGTGTGGAAGCTTCAGTCAAGAGCAGGGGTGGGTAATTATTTTTCCTGGGGGGCCCCATGAAAAACCCTGATTGTCCCCGGACCCCGGGGGCAATTTTTTTTTCTTTGTCCTCTAACCTCTAATTTTATCACTCGATTAAAGTATAGAAAATATCCCGCGCGCTTATTCAGGAAGATGCACACTCACGACACACAAGTGTTTCAAAATAAAAAGCCAAGACAGGCCAGACAGGACCATGATGCGGGCCACATGATATGCCCAGGTCTGGTCAAGAAACTTCATTAAAGCGCCAGTGAGTGTGTTTACATGCAGTTGGTGTTGGGAGTAGCTACAAAGTGCTCTTAAAATAGAAGTTACCCCAGAAGAAATATAAAGTTTTTAAGGCTTTTTTTTTTTTTTTGCATTTTTGCCTTTATTTAGGTAGGACAGTAGGCAGACAAGAAAGGTGGGGAAAGAGGGATGCAGAAAAGGACCTCGGGTCGGATTCGAACTCAAAAATATTTTTTTGAAATAGATGCACTAACGTTATCGTTGCATTGAAAAAGCGCCGAGCAGCGGCCTGAAACAGGAAATGCGGGCATGTGTAATGTGTGTATTTACGTCCTGTAAATTTACGTCCTGTAAATATCTCATTTTCTAACATGCAGCAACTCATATCGTTATCGTGCATTCCTTTATAACTGGGAACTGGTAATCTTACGAGTTCAAAGGTCATGAGCTGGGCGGTGACGTCATCACAGCTGGTATTTCCCATTCCAAACTCATAGGAGCCTCAGCAGCCCCGACCTCAAAAATCCAAGATGGCTGCGCCGCGCAACAACAGTAGTTATAATCGTAGTAATGTTGTTTAGCTCTTCTGTTGCGTTTGTGTTTCATTAAATCAGCTGTACACACAGCACTGCATAACATCTATCTGTGTGGACATGAGGCTGCAGTGTTTGTATGCGCAAAATGCCATGTTTTCAACTGTTACTGCTAACAATGGCTAGCCTGGCTAGCGACTGGATCTGACCAATGAACAGTGAACTTCCCAGCTCAAGTTTTCTGCAAATGGAACGCTAACAAAACGGATGTGACGTCATTTAGCCTCAACATCCCAGTTATTTTGCGATAAAGGAATGCGCCATTATTATATCCTAGCAACAGTGAGAAAATGGCCGCTGTATTTACCTTGTTGCAGCCAGCCTGTTTGTTTACCCTGTCTGTCTGTCTGCTGTCCGTCACAAAAGCTCCGGTTCGTCCGCTCCTCCGTTTGTAATCCACATGTTATTCCAGCTCAAATAAATATGGGTGGCCAATGGCCATCGAATTCAAATACATCGTCCATATACTCAAAATCAGATTAATATCCAACCATGCCAACGTGTGTTTACCCTGCCATAGACGGTCATGGGGGCTTGATCAACTGCGTCTGCGCAGACTCGTCTGAGCTCTGAGTCCCCGGATGTCAGTCCCCGGAATGGAATGCAGAGCAATGTATGGCTGGCAGAGGTAAACACAGCGCGTCACATTCATGTCAGTATCATATAATAAGGATATGAGCCGCTGTGTTAACGATAACGTTGGTGCGTCGATTTCAAAAATGTATTTTCAGGGTGAGTTAAAAATCATAATTAAAGCTGGAAATAAGGTCCAGGTTGTAAAAAAAACTAGAACGACCGCACCGCGGATAATGCCTCCACCAACAAGTGAGCAGTCGACATCCATGTCTGTCCAGACTTTGACGTTTGAGCCAAATTCGAAGAAATGCCATCAAGGTGGTTCTGAGATATCGCGTTAACAAGCTTGAAAATGGTATTTGAGAGGTCACAGTGACCTTGATCTTTGATCACCAAAATGTAATCAGTTCATCTTTACGTGCAAGTCGATGTCTGAGCCAAATTGGAAGAAATTCCGTCAAGGCGTTCCTGAGATATCGCGTTAACAAACTTGGGAATGGTAAATGGGCTGCATTTATATAGTGCTTTTATCCAAAGCGCTTTACAATGTGCCTAAATTCACCCGTTCACACACCGAGGGCGGCCAGCTGCCACGCAGGGTGCTGGCACAGCCATCGGGAGCGATTTGGGGTTCAGTGTCTTGCCCAAGGACACTTCGACATGCGGACTGGAGGAGCCGGGGATGGGAACCACCAAACTTCCGATTAGTGGACGACCTGCTCTACCTCCTGAGCCACAGCCGCCCCGGGAATGGCATTCCTGAGGTCACAGTGACCTTGAACTTTGACCTTTGACAACCAAAATCTAATCAGTTCATCCATGAGTCCAAGTCGACATTTGAGGCAAATTTGCTGAAATTCCTTCAAGGCGTTCCTCAGATATCGCGTTAACGAACATCGGACAGACGTACGGATGTACGGACAACCCGAATCCATAATGCCTCCGGCCTGCCCATCGCCGGCGGAGGCATAAAAAATAATTCTCCTTTAAACAGGAAATGCAAGCTCCGCCCACAGTGTTTGATTGACAGGTGATCCAACTACACCAATACAATTTCCTTCTACAGTGCCAACGTATCATGTTTGTATGGCCGAATGAAAGAATTCTGATTCTGTGGGAAGTGGCAGAAAGAACACCACAGTAATGAGCAATAAAGATGGAGACAAAACAAAAATAAACAAGGATCTTAAGAAAGACCACTTTAAATATTAGCTTGCAGCTTCTTGACTGAGGAAAAACCTGCACAAATAAACCAACAAGTTGAGCTCCAGACCCGGGTGAGAAGCCGCAGTTTTGACGTGACCCGGTGCGAGAGCTGGTTCCCGGTGGCCGGTGGGTGGGTGCGGTGGTCACGTCTGGCCCTTGCAGGTGTGCACGTCTACCTGTAGGTGGCAGTCTCGGCAGTGCACGGCGCAGCACCAGTGGAACTTGCACTCGCACTTGGTGGTGCGGCTGACGCGTGAGGTGTCGTAGCCCCGCCCACAGCACATGACCTCGCAGCCGTCCACGCCGCGGGACGTCCGGTTACACACACGCCCGCCCGTCCCCATCGACCCTGCAGACAGAGAGAGGAGAGGTGAGTGGCTTCAAAGTCATGTTCCATATTATTTGCATTAGGCTTTTTAAGCATTTAGCTGGTATCTAAACTAAATTGGAAAAAAGTGGGCAAGTCTCTGCCACAGCTTACAAATAAACATTAAACTTATAAAACTTATAAAAACAAATTAATGAACTCCAAAACGCGGGCTAAGTGAGTTCTTCCAAGCACCTGGTGAACTTGCTGACTCATCACTATTGAACAGATACAGTAATTAATGTATGGTCATTTTGTGCCGCTATGAGGCATTAAAAATGTATACTTGATGTAGCGGTAGATTCCCTGCCTAACAACACGAGGGTCGCAGGTTCTCGCCCCCGCGTTACCTCCGGCTTACTACCTCCGGCTTGGTCGGGCGTCCATACAGGCACGATTGGCTGTGTCTGCGGGTAGGAAGCCGGATTAAGGGTATGTGTCCTGGTCGCTGCACTACCGCCTCCTCTGGTCGGTCGGGGCGCCTGTTCGGGGTGGAAGGGAACTGGTGGGAATAGCGTCATCCACGTGCTACGTCGTGCCGGTGAAGCTCCCCGCTGTTAGGTGAAAAGAAGCGGCTGGCATGTGTGAATGTGGATGCCTTTATCGTCACTGTGCGTGCCCTACAAACAGCGGTACAGCCCTCCCTGCTACTTAGCTTTGCGCTACAATGGCGTTCAGTAGCCCAAAATAGACATTCCAACAGGGAAACACTCACATGTACATGTTATGACTCGTATACTCACGACGCGATGGAATAACAATCCAAAGTTACTGGAAACGGCCATTTTCAAAGTAAATCAACACACCCAGAACTAACAGAGATGAACCCAGAGTAACTGAAGTTACTTCCTCGTTTGCCATGAGGCGCATGCGCTGTACTAGCTGTATCAGTACGGAAACGTGTACGAAACGGTAGAGCGTTGAAACCAGGGCTGTATTACTGAACGGGCATACCGGGCCCAGGTCCAGGGGCCCGAGAGCTCAGGGGGCCCATGAGCTAGAGTCTCTTCGCAGGCCGCCTGTGGCGGCCTGCGAAGAGACTCTAACTGATGGGGCCCCTGAGCTCACTTCGCAGCTGAGACTCTAGCTTATGGGCCCCCTGAGCTCACTTCGCAGCTGAGACTCTAGCTTATGGGCCCCTGAGCTCACTTCGCAGGCGGCCTGCGTAGAGACTCTAGCTCAGGGGTGCTCAAATTCTTTCCCATGAAGGGCCAAAACTCAATCTGGGTGGAGGGCCGAGGGCCAAAAATAAACGTTGTGGAATTACATTAAAATGTATTGTGTTTTATAGAAAATTAACATTCTAAATCTAAAATAACATTTCAATATAATAATCTACTTTTTATCTGTTTGGTAATTGTAATAATTTGCAATTGGTTATATATATACAAAAAAAAACATTTGTGGGGAGCTTAAACATTTAATCAGTAAACACCCAGTTAAAAACAGTTGTATTTTCCACCTTTGTAATCAAGAGAGAAATTTGACTTAATTCACAACTTGAAAAATCCTCAAGGTACTTTGAAAATCAGCTTTATTGTCCATCTTTTGTAAACAATTTGCCATGACAATTTGCAGGGATGCAATCTCAGGAGTGAACACAGTATAACCGCAGCCACATTCAGACACTGTTTCACAAAGTCACCACATGAAAAAGCGTGTCCACCCTTTGCAATCAGTGCAGATATTTGATAACTTGCCCGAGTTGCATTCTGGATTTTAAAAAAATCGCTGTGAGGCGCTGTGAGGGGGGGCCCGTGAGGGGGGCAGGCCCAGGGGCCCGTGAAGTCATAATCCGTCTATGGTTGAAACAGCCGAGGAATCATGACTGTTGGAGAAAAATATAAGTTCCATGCCATTTCCTAATCAATATTTCCTAATCAATAAGCTATAAGCTATAATTGCATACACATTATGACATGACTGCTCTGACCCATAGCACACTGACTTCTCCCCCAGCCCCATAGAGAGGACTTCTCCTTTTGCTTGCTGAGACCTTGTCCAGTGCATCGTGTACCATAACAATTGATACAGACAGGAGCCTGCACGGCACACACCCCCCCCCTCTCTGCCTTTTCCTCCTCTGCCTATAAATCTATGTTACACTGTCGGCCATATGGCTGAATAATTGACTCTGTATGACATATCAGAATGTGTACATTGAGGTTCAGCCCTCTGTCAATATACATGTATTGCAGAGAATGTAAGCTATTAAATATACTTTTGTGTTAAACAGTCCTGGACTCAAGGCTCAATTCATTTGGTATTAGATAAGCTGTGATATACATTTACATATACATTTTAGCGGAAAGAATAGATTTTATTCTCTATCAATTGGCGTGTCACGAACAGGATATCTACGAGAGCGGGTAAGTCTGAATTAATTTCATAATTCATTACTGAAGCTGTCGTCTGATATCTAAAAGAATCTGAAATGTTTGCATATTGTGGGTGTGTCAAAATGACATTGTATATAACTGTAAATATTAACCTAAGTTAGTATCTTGTGGGTTTTTGAGACAAGGGGGGACGCCTCAATGTAAATAACTGTAAATATACCTCAGGACCATTACAAACTCTCTTGACCGGCTGTATTTTGCAGTGACCAGGATGGTCCAGTGGTAAGCTGCACAGCAAGAGAGCCTGAGAAGCGTTATCACATATTGCCTCAAAACCAGAAGGCTGCCTAGACAGCGACTACGTATTATAGTCCAGTGGGAAACTGCGGTGATTCTAGGCATATGTTTGATACGGTCTTTAAGAACCACGCGACATACTAAATAAAACCAAAAGATCTCCCCATAACATACCACTTACTCGAGGGGTTTGTGTAGCCCCATGGCGCTGGCTAGGATCGGCCAGAGATATTGAGCACCGAGCAAGACTGGGAAGCAATCATAGATGTCTAACCAATATGGTTGATATGTTTTTGAAATACCTACAATGTGTAACAAGCATGTAACAAACAAACAACCAAAAATAAGCAGCTGTTTCATTGTAAAACAACACAATTTCTTAAGAAGCCTATTTTAAAGGAGCAAAATTGATGGAAGTTTGCAAAAAGTGTATTTTAGCCAATCCCAAAATACAGAATCAATTGTCCCTTGAACAAATTGATTCTGTCACCAGTTTGTAAATTCCAGATACCCCACACACGGACGGAACTGGTCAACAGGAGAACAACCGTCCCTCTGTCACCAGAGTCCCCACATCGACTAAAAGGTAAAGTGTTGACAATTACTTTACACACACACGGACACAGATCAAGATCACAAGTAAGTGATAAACAAAAACAGTAGCTCTCTCTCTCTCTCTCAATGAAGTAAGCAATTTTAACACCCTTAGTGCGTAATGCAAGACTGAAATATAAAGTGTTTTGAATGTGAATCAATGAGACATTTATATAAAATGGGACATTCACAGTAAACTAGTTAAATCAGTGCTTTGCTTAAGCAACAAAGTGGAGTGTTTTACGAGAGAGAGAGACAAATGCGTACACCAGCAGTGTTGACAATTTTCATAGAGCACAGCCCCAAAAAGACAATTGAGATAAGCAGCTCTCTCCCTCTTTTCCTGTCTCATACTGTAAAAATGGTTTGATTCCCTCTCTGAGACCTGTAAAAATGAGTGATAATAGGTCGGAGAGTGGGCAGCCAGAACCTTGGAAACTACGAAAAGCGGAACGTCTGCGGGCGAGAGACATTCTTAGACAGCATGAAAAGAAAAACATGCCCCCCATACCACCTGGCTCATGTGCTGACATAGTACGTTTAAAATTAGGAGAAAATTATGTGATACCTTTCATGCATGATCTTAATACAGGTACCAGAGGCCTCTGGCCTGTAGGAGGATCTTTTGATAAAGATAAGATTGGATACATGCAAATTGCAGCCAGACAGTCACCCAATCTCCAATGGTCAGAGTCTTATGTGACAGAATGCATAAGAGGTTGGAAGCATGTTGCTGATAGGCATCATCAGTTTCCCCAAGGCAACGCAACGAGAGTGCCTTGCTCTGACATGGACAAAAATAAGGCTCCCATGCCAGATATGACAAAAATTGACTCGGAGAAAAGGGATTCAGACCAAATTGACCCTAAACATGCGATACAGTCTAACCTTGATGAAGAACAAATTCACACTAGCAGCACAGAGTCACTCACTGATAAACCTGACCATCCTCATCTAATTGCCCCCAAGATAATGTGTGATAATACAGCCATTCTCAAACCATGGACCCCCCAGGAAGCACGAAGCATGCTTAAGGACAGTCCAGATCCTTTAAAAAGACCCATTGCTTTCCATAGCTGGCTAGCTCAAATGATAAGTTTGTATGACTGCTTGATTCCGGATGTGAGACAATTGTTGTCACTAGCTTACAATCTGGAGTGGAAAAGTGTACACAAAAATTTCTCCTTTCCAGTGGGAGATGGGAATGAAAATTGGATAGCAGCAACAACAGGAGAAAATTATTCCAGGGATGATTGGATAAGAGAAATATGTCTGGAATCGATCAAAAGGTCAGCCAGAGACTCAGTAGATTATAGTAAAGTCATTTCCTGTACACAAGGTTTGAAGGAAGACACTTTTCATTTCATACAGCGGTTTCAAATGACGTGGGACAATTCTGTTGGAGTGGATCAGCACAATTTGTTAGCTGTACAAATACTCATGAATTGTTTACGTCCCGAGATCACAACTGCATACAAGATATCTGCAAAAGATTGGCACACAGCAGATTTTGATCAGACTATAGCAGCTCTGTCGGACTTAAGTAGGGACGGGATATTTGACACAAACGGCGAACAAAGTGTTTTTAATATGGCCCAACAAATACTGGTAACCTCAAATCATCTGCCCAACCAGATCGATCAACATTTCATATCTGGTGTCAGAAGTGTTAACCACATGCCAGCGCGCATAAAGCCTAATTTCAATATGCCTGGGGTTCCCCCCAATCAATACACCACACAGGGTGCCCCTCAGCCTAAATGCCCTCGATATACATGCAAGCACTGCGGAAAGAGAGGACATTACGCGAACAAATGCCGATATAAAAAACGGGAGCAGCGAGTGGACAAACAGCCATCTTTTTGATTCAATTGGCTCAAGTAGCAACACGGTGGTCATTCTCCCCTATACTGTAGCTGGCCCAATGTGATAGCAGACTGAAATAATTTGTTTATGTTCCCTTGGAACAGCCAGTCTTCCAACAAGGTTAAACTTAGCCAGAAACAATTGGATCCCCAAAACCTTTGAGCAAACAGTGAGCCAGCCACCGCATTTTTCTAGGTCAGAGAGATAAGCCCTGTATCACAGGTTCAAACCCCACAGTATTACACATTATGAAATTGAATGTCGAAACAAGCCCCAGGTTCAAACCCCACAGTATGTGATTGAATGAAATGTTTTTTGTTATGAATCAATAGAGTGAAGTAAGCTCTGCATTATTTAAAGTGCAGTAAGCAAATTTGAAAATCAATTAGAGTAAATAGACTGTTGATTATTATTTTGAAAATAAATCATAATAGAATGTGTTGTGAAGGGTGAAGACTTCCTGTGTACGATAATCTGAATCTGAAGTATTTTCTTAAACAGAAAAATGCACATTTATCAACCACCAATTGGGTGGATGAGAAATCAAATTAAATGGGCATACCAACATTTAACTTGTGGTATGATATAGGTACACATAAGCAAAATTTACACTTAAGTACGGTGAGATGTTTTCAAAAGTATCTATAGATAAGCCAATGGCCTCTGAGGACGAGATTACACTTGAGTTTGCGTTTAGAGTATTGTTGTTTTGCCTCAGTCTGGGGACTGACCCACCCCAATAAGCTAGCTCTTAAAGCAGTTTTTTTTGGGAATTCATCCAGCCCACTCAAGACAAGTCCACGAAATCTGTAAACTTGAAAGGCAGACTCAAGGAGCCATCTTGTTTATGAGGTTCATTGCAAACAAATTATAAAATAAACAATTGAATATGTACTCACAGAGTATCTCAAAACATTATCTGCCGTATGTACGTACTTGTTGTACTAATAACTTGTAATGAAGTTATTTTGTCTAAAATACAGGCACATTGTGAAATCTAATGTTTATAGTTAAAGGTTGTACGTCACAGAAAACCTTCAACACCAGCATAAATCTGTACTTTGAGTACTTTGATCCACAGTTCAAGAGGTCTACTTGACCTAGTTTTTGTAGAATAAAGAAAATTCTTTCTATTTTTAATATTAAATAAAAATGAAGTGTTTTAAAGTATCATTTTAAGAATAATCAGTTATATGATACTGTGATTATGTTTTAATGAATATGATTAATCAATGTTATGAATGTTTTGCATTTTATAAAGTTTCAGTTCCTATTCCAAACAAACCAATATTAAAGTAAACTAGAAATAGAATTTTATTCTAATAAAATAGTTCCCAAAAAGAAATTAAACCACTGCATGGAGATGGGCTATTAAATAGTTTTTAATAACAACAATTACAACAACAGCACCAGGAACAAACAAATAAATACATTCTAGAGTCATCACATGAATGATGAGAAATATTGTTGTTGTTGTGAATACTTTGAAAATATTTTACTTAAAGACATGATTCCTTTTACAGGAAGCGTTGAATAAAGTGAAGCTGGAAAAGATTTAAGTGTGATTTGGAACACACTGAATATTAAGTTCAATGCATTATAATGATATTAGACTATTTGCATTGAACCATATAGAGTTAAGATTAGTAGGCCCACTCCTATATATTATAGCCGCAGTGGTGATGTAATTTTGTCATTATAATTACTAAAATCTGTTTTCTCTTTCCAATAGATAATGGAGATGCGGTGATATGAGCTGAGACTGCGCTGGACTGCATATTGATCAAAAATTCTGTGTTCTTTCAAGTGTTTAATGTTTCCTATGTTTTCAAACCCCCCCCCCTGCCCAGCCCTGGCCCACAATACAGATACAAGCATTATATTGAATAGTGAACTTAAATTTTGTTATTTATTGTTATAGTTGATGAACATAACAATTGGGTGGATTGTTGGAGAAAAATATAAGTTCCATGCCATTTCCTAATCAATATTTCCTAATCAATAAGCTATAAGCTATAATTGCATACACATTATGACATGACTGCTCTGACCCATAGCACACTGACTTCTCCCCCAGCCCCATAGAGAGGACTTCTCCTTTTGCTTGCTGAGACCTTGTCCAGTGCATCGTGTACCATAACAATTGATACAGACAGGAGCCTGCACGGCACACACCCCCCCCCTCTCTGCCTTTTCCTCCTCTGCCTATAAATCTATGTTACACTGTCGGCCATATGGCTGAATAATTGACTCTGTATGACATATCAGAATGTGTACATTGAGGTTCAGCCCTCTGTCAATATACATGTATTGCAGAGAATGTAAGCTATTAAATATACTTTTGTGTTAAACAGTCCTGGACTCAAGGCTCAATTCATTTGGTATTAGATAAGCTGTGATATACATTTACATATACATTTTAGCGGAAAGAATAGATTTTATTCTCTATCAATGACGTTCAACCTGGAAACCATACTGTAGCAAAACACTTTCAGATGTGGACGTCCGGTCAGAAAAATTCTAAATAAAAGCTTTCATTCAAACTCAATACAATACACAACAACAACACAACAATATACATAGGGACTTTAATTTTGGTATTTTACACATTTCATATCTGGCTCCAACTGACGGAAATCCGATATCAATACAATTTATACAGTTAATTTTCCCTTCGCTGCACCAAAATCAAGTTTATTAACTAAACACTTGATGAGCACATTTCATCGGTTTAATTCCCAAATGAGATATTCACCATTTTGACAAACTCGCTCGCTGGCTAAAAAGTTGAGTCCCTCTGGAAAATCAGCTGTCATCTCAAACCATCTCTCTGCTCCGAATAGATAGATAACACTTTGGAAATGAACACTGTCATTTACTTGTATCAGCAATCTAAGTCTGGCAGTGGCAACAGCACATAAGCTCAGCCAATCAAAACAGTGCCGGCGGTGTTGGGAGCCAATGGGAACACTTTGCTATTATAACACTGCCAATTTGCCGGCAGACAGAAGCTGGAGCAGATGACAGAGGAGGGGGGGTAACGTTAGGAGGATGAGCCGCGGCCGGACAAAGGAGGGGCGGGAGAGGGGGATGAGCGCGGGACAGAGAGGGGGGGGGGCAGAGGGGGATGAGCGTGGGACAGAGAGGGGGGGGGGCAGAGGGGGATGAGCGCGGGACAGGGTGGACAGAGGGGGATGAGCGTGGGACAGAGAGGGGGGGGGGCAGAGGGGGATGAGCGCGGGACAGAGAGGGGGGGGGGCAGAGGGGGATGAGCGCGGGACAGGGTGGACAGGGGGTGGGGGGGAAGATGAGAGATTGATGATAGGAGCCATCAACCGGCACTCCCACTCTTCATCAGCTGTTCATTTTATAGCAGACATCAGTCGCCATCTCACACACACACACACACACACACACACACACACACACACACGGCCTGGAGACTAGCTTCACTGATACTATATAGGCAGGCAGGTACACACACTTGCTCACTCTTGCATCTCCCCTCAAACCACCCACACACACTCTTTCAACATGTCCATACACTCCCCTCACCACACAGCAGTGAGTGTCTCTCCCCTCACCAGTGAGTGTCTCTCCCCTCACCACACAGCAGTGAGTGTCTCTCCCCTCACCAGTGAGTGGCTCTCCCCTCACCACACACCAGTGAGTGGCTCTCCCCTCACCAGTGAGTGGCTCTCCCCTCACCAGTGAGTGTCTCTCCCCTCACCAGTGAGTGTCTCTCCCCTCACCACACAGCAGTGAGTGTCTCTCCCCTCACCAGTGAGTGGCTCTCCCCTCACCACACAGCAGTGAGTGTCTCTCCCCTCACCAGTGAGTGTCTCTCCCCTCACCAGTGAGTGTCTCTCCCCTCACCAGTGAGTGGCTCTCCCCTCACCACACAGCAGTGAGTGTCTCTCCCCTCACCAGTGAGTGTCTCTCCCCTCACCAGTGAGTGGCTCTCCCCTCACCAAACGCAACAAAACTACTGTATACCAGGCAACCGAGGAAACACAACAAAACTGTTTACAGTTTTTGGATATACGGTACTACTGATTTTGTAATCATACAAAGCTGGTTGAAAATCGGCAGACTGTTCCTTTAAAATTGCTGAAAAACAATGCTGATTTGTGCATAATGTGCACATATAAAGATTAATCTATAGTAAACCTCTATTCCACATATTCCAAGCTCAAATACTGACAGCAGTCAAGCACCGGGATTGGCCAGGAGCAAGTCTTTTGTGAAAAACTGTAAAACCAATTTTTGAGGGGTTAAACTACTTGGAGTCATTATAAATGATGACGTATGGGAAAGTCAATGTAATAATAGTTTAGCCTGGGTAAACCCAGCCCCCACGTGACCTGCTCTCAGAGTTCTCAGTCACTATGACCTACCTAGTGACTGAGAACCAGAGGTCTGAGAGCAGGTCAAGTGGGGCTGGGTTTACCCAGGCTAATAATAGTTACATAGTGTTGAAGGGGACTCTTGTTGTATTGTGTGGTTAATTGAAAACTAATGATGTTTGTCTCTGCATAGGAGGGGCTGCATCCTTCAATGGGGGATTCATGTCCCTGCTTCTGACAGGGGAAGCCACCAGGACTGCTGCCTACATACTGTAGCTGGACCCATTTGCAGGGGCTTAGCCTACTGTCTGTGTTTGGTTTAGTTCAGTTTTGTCTTGTCAAGTTTTGAATAGTGGTCTGTTTATTAAGGACAATAAAACCTTTTCGAGTCGTTTGTTGGGGAAAGCCATAACAAAACTGCCTAGAGATCCATTGTGGGGGGTGAGAGAGAGGACAAGGCAGGAGAGAGAGGACAGGGAGAGAGAGGCAGGAGGGGGAGAGAGAGGCAGGAGAGAGAGGACAAGGCAGGAGAGAGAGGACTTCAAGGCAGGAGAGAGAGGACAAGGCAGGAGAGAGAGGCAGGAGGGGGAGAGAGAGGCAGGAGAGAGAGGACAAGGCAGGAGAGAGAGGACTTCAAGGCAGGGTGAAGGAAGGAGGCCAGGAGATGGCAGGGGGGGAGGAGGGAGGAGCAGGGTGAAGGAAGGAGGCCAGGAGATGGCAGGGGAGGGAGGGGATGAGGGGGGAGGGGTGGGGAGACGACTTCAAATCCCCTGCAGGAATCGAACCTGCACTTCTCCGCATACAATGCGGTTGTTAAGGTGACCGCCTTAACCCCTAGACCATCAGCTAGGTAACTTACAATGGATATCTAGGCAGTTTTGTTATGGCTTTCCCAATGAAAGACTTGAAAAGGTTTTAGTGTCCGTACCGGGATTCAAACCACAAACCTTTGGGTTGGAAGGCATGGACTTTCACCAGTGGACTACAACCCAGCTCAAACATACAGAATATTCAGCAAGTCAAATAGATGTGGTTAAGATTAGGGTTTTCTTAACGACGACCACGACCATACCCTAACCCAATTGATATGGTGGTGGTGGTGGTGGGGGGGTATATATATATTTTTTTTTATATTTTGTTTTCAATTATTAATATTATTATTTTCACATTTACTAATCATTAACCACTCTATTCAGGAATTGACTGACTAATCAGCAACTATCTAATGATTAACTAATATATTCACGAACTGACATGTATTAATCATTAAAGAAACAGTTAACTACTCTGAGTCTGCACTGAGTGCTCATAAGTGTCAAAATAGAAAACCAGATTCAAACAGAGGCAGAATGGTTCCAGGTCCATGTTTATCACCAGGCCGTTATTGAAAATAAGAATTTGTTCTTAATTAACTTGCCTGTTTAAATAAAGGTTGATGATGATACCATAATGTTAGCACAACAATACAAAACTCACAGCAACAAGTAGACCAGTGGTTTATTGATTATATTCTGTGACATCACCACACAGACATCTTGGTCTGATTGTAATCAATTAACAGGTGATTAACAATCTAATTACACACACAGCCAATGAGCTGTGTGTAGTGTAAAGTGCCATATTGGTGGGAAATGCATGTGACATCATGGGAATACTATGAATAGACAAGTCCAAGTGAATCAGTTGTTATTAAGCTTTATACGAGGCGGACGAGTCTGTTGTGGCCTTCACCTTGTCAGTCTCACGTGAGCATGGGCGCCTGGCCAATCCCGGCGCTTGACTGCTGCGTAGGCGGGCACAGGGCGTGGTTGTTGCGTAACCTATGTGCGAATAGAAATCACGCGTCTGCCTCTGCTGCTCTGAAACACATCCTACAGTATTAAAGTTTCTTGAAAATATATACAGAGGTAGGCAGAAAATGGATTACCAGGCACCACTCTTCAATTCGACATACCGGTATACTGTAGAATCCATGGAGCAGTTATCTAAAAGATAGTTGGAGGGCACATGGACTTGGAGGATACGTGGGGAGAGGGCGCGAGAGAGGAGCAAACTACTGTAACATTAAGTAGCCTAATAACTAGCTAGAGCAAGGCATTACAATAAAATATGAGTTCTGTGTCATAATTGAAAATATTTAAATCCTTACATGCATTTTTGGCTGCGTGCAATGGGGGGTTCAGTGGACCCCCTGAACCAACGCAAATCTTAACTTCGCCACCACCCCAACCCCATTTCCACCACTGAACCTTTCCACCTCCCTCAAGTGTATTTATTTATTTATTTATTTATTTATTTTTGCAATATTATATATTTATCTTTTGTAAATAATCAATATTATATTATTACTATATTTACAATATGTTTTTTTTTTAACATATAACATCATTTAACATAACGTTTTTTTAATGCACATTAAACAGGTGGATGGAAAGGCACCTTGTAGTTGCACTGGGAAGGTGTGAGTGTGAAGCAGGGTGGGTGTTGTGTGTGTGTGTGTGTGTGTGTGTGTGTGTGTGTGTGTGTGTGTGTGTGTGTGTGTGTGTGTGTGTGTGTGTGTGTGTGTTCACTGGACTTTTCCTGTATAAATAAAAGGTTTAAAAAATGATGCAGTGACTTGAAGTCCTCTCTCCAACATTGTTGTGGAATGTGCTCATGTTTACATTCTGGTTTCTCAGTGTGTCTATACCGTCTCTCTCTCTCTCTCTCTCTCTACGGCTCGCTCGCCCCCTCTCTCTTGCCAGGTAATATGTCTGGGCATGACCTAAGCCCCGCCCCTCTCGGCAGCGTGCCCGCCTGTCATCCGCGGTATGCTGCACTCACTGCTCGGGGTGACATCACATCACGGCCAGAGTCTTCCTCAGAGCCTCTCTCTCTCTCTCTCTGTCTTCCTCTCTCTTTCTGTCTGTCTCTCTTTCGGCATTTTTACAGTCTATGGGTCTTTCTCTCTGTCTCTCTCTCTCTCTTTCTGTCTGTCTCTCTTTCTGTCTTTCTCTCTGTCTCTGTCTGTCTCTCTTTCGGTCTTTCTCTCTCTCTGTCTCTCTCGGTCTCTCTCTCTCTCTCTGCGTCTGCTTATTGAATTAAGATGAGGGGGCGCAGAGAGATGAGTTTAGCACCTGAGCCTCGCCGGGGCCGAGGGAAAATTGATTTCACACTTTAGAAGAGGCACCGAGGGGCCAACTCGCTATCTCTGTGTGCTCCAAGCCTGTGTGTGTGTGTGTGTGTGTGTGTGTGTGTGCGTGTGTTTTTCAAAGTCTGTGTTTCAAGAATGATTGAGGGTGAGTTTGCGTGCCTTTCTTGGTGTGTATCATTTTGTGTGTGTGAGAATAAGTGGGCTAAAGTGAAAGTGTGTGTGTTTCAAGAATGATTGTGCTTTCTTAGTGTGTATTCATGATTGTGTGCGTGTGTCTGTGAGAAAGTGAGAATGATCGAAAGTCTATGTGTGTGTCATGATTGATTGAGAGCGAGTTTATGAGCGTGTGTGTGTGTGTGTGTGTGTGTGTGTGTGTGAGAAAGCTGGGTTCTCACGAGAGGCCCGGGGAGAACGCTCTGTGTGTGTGTGTGTGTGTGTTACCTCGCCCTGCTTACATGTACACAGCCCATAAAGCCTGCATGTCTGCTCTAAAGCAAGGTGTCTCAACTGGTGGGTCAGGACCCAAACGTGGGTCGTGGGGCCGTTTTGAGTGGGTCGCGGATGCCCGCGACATATGAATGATGATATGAATGGTCTGATCAACACCTCCCATCTCCAACATGTACTTCATAATGGCCTTATACCATTGTATTAACCTATGGCAGTGGTTCTCAAACTTTTTTTTGGCTTCAGTACCCCTTTTCCCCTGATCTAAAAAAAAAAAAAAAAAAAAGTTTGTTGCAAAAAATTTCAATTTCTATTCTTGCACATAATATATAAATTCAATCACGTTCAATGACACCCCCCTTCCTCAAATTCACAAACTTTCAAAAATTCAAGGACCCATAGGAACCCTGTACAGTAGACAGGAGGGTTGGCAGTTGTAGTGAATCGAACCTGTGACCTTCCAGTTACAGGACGGCCTCTCTAAATGCCTGCCCGGTGCTCCCGCTGTGTTCTGGGTGCAGTGCAGTCTATCAGGCACGGTCATGGTCCTTTAGGAGCTGGGTTACTTTTATGACCCTGAGGCCGGTCAAGCTGGTCAGAGCACAGGCAGCACACCCTGTCAAGAGACATGGTTGTCATTCAGAGCATGAGACGGTTTTGTCTTTACAAAAGGACTTATCCAGTGGATTAACCTGGATGTTAATCTATGGTACAGGTATTGTAAGTACACAATAGAGTTCAACAGTCTCATGATATTGTGACGTCACCTTGAGTTCTGAAAGAGAATTTCACCATTAATTTTTCTCCATCACTTTTTGAAAAATCCTTATCTAAAGAGTTTTAAGCCTGGGCTGGAACCAAGCCAAGCTAGAGAATCGTGACCGTAAAACATTTGATTCAGAGTTGAAAAAACATTGAACGACGAAAGAAAACTAAGTGCTGGGTACAAGAGTGTGTACATATTATATCGTAAGAGTGAAGAAACTACTGATCCCATAATGCATTATGGCATTTCCGGCCCATCAGATTAGCGGATGATTGAGCGACAGAGCATTTCAGCCAACGTTAGTAAATAGGTTTAACAGACTAGGTGACAACCAGGTATAGATTGGTGACAAGCTGGAGAGACAGTTGACGGTCGGAGAGACGGCATCCGGTACGGGTCGGGATGGGTTTAGCACCCCAGCCTGGCTCTCTCGTGAGGGAGAAATCCACAAACGCTACGGATCAGCCTCCTGAAAATCTGTGAAAATATCGCCGCGGCCTGGGGTCCTTCAGGCTAGAGCGAGGTGCTCGGCGCAGGCGAATGACGTGCAGCGCACAGGCCTCCCTGAGGCATCCTCCCTGCCTCTGGATGCCTTTGCCCCGGGAGCGTCTGGTGAGACGAAGGAGTGAGGAGTGAGACTGTACCAACTACAGAAACAGTTCATTAGGTGCATCATTAGGAGTGAGACTGTACCAACTACAGCAAACAACTAACCTGACGTGCCAGATGCTTTGTTACACAGACCCCTCTGGAAAGTCGTCCTTGGACACTGGAAAAGGGTAGGCACTTTCCAAAATACTTGGCAGGTGATTGGATGAACCATCTGTCCATCACATTTGTCAGAACCAGTGGTTCGGCCATAGATGCATAACCCTGGCTGGCAAGATGGATTATTTTGGCTTTGCCATCTTGTGAATCCAGTTGCTGTTAAGCAAACAACCCTCAAACTAAGGGTTTATGGGTACAAGGATGTACTTCCTCGTGTTTGGAGAGCCTAGCGGAACAAAATGAAATCTGGAGGACTGATGCTCATATCCTGCTATTAATAATGAATAGTTCATTCTTAACTGATGATTACAGTGCAGACACCATCATGCTGACCCCGCCCCCCTAACCTGCAGGATGACAAGTGAGTGAGCTACTTGTGAGTCATGTGACTTTAGTTTGCAGCCCTGCTTCACTTACAGTATAATTGGGCAGTTTGAACCTAAACAAGCCAAATACACACATGCATCAAAGTCAACTTTACACTGTCAACTACTGTGTGTGTGTGTGTGTGTGTCATGTTGTGTGAGGGAGATCCAACCTGCCCCCTAAATATACCTCCCTTTTGAGTCCAATTGTGCCCTCAGGTGTGTGTGTGTGTGTGTGTGTGTGTGTGTGTGTGTGTGTGTGTGTGTGTGTGTGTGTGTGTGTGTGTGTGTGTGTGTGTGTGTGTGTGTGTGTGTGCAGGTGATTTATAGTGGTGTGTGTGTGTCTCAGGTTTCAGCCTACAGAAGTGTGTAATGGGTCTTAAACTGGTCGACACCCGATCGCCACGGATCATCTGCTGCCTGACAGCCATCTAGCGCCTCTGGAACACACACACACACACACACACACACACACACACACACACACACACACACACACACACACAGTATCTGTTCATTCTCTTTTTCCCACAATTTACAGTCTCACACACACACACCTTTTCATTCCCTCACACACTCACTTTTTTACTGTTCCAAAACTCACATTCTCACACACACACACACACACACACACACACACACACACACACATACACACACACACACACACACACACACTTTCTACTCTCTTTGCCTATGTGTCTTATTTGGTGTTTATTCGCTGACGCACTTATCCAGACAGGCTAACGCTAAGTGTCTTGCTAAAGGACACTTTGGCAGGACACACACTGACTCCCTTTACACCTTGCATTCAAACGTGTCTTGTATCCAGATTGTATCTAGATATGATTTAACCTGATTACATTAACACACCTGAGATTAATGTGTGTCTCTAGTGTCTGTGATTTCTGCATACGTAGTTGTTACATGTGGATTGACAACGCAATTCAATGTGGTCACAATGTGTCCCTGACCACCTCCCGAGGTGGTTTGGCCGATCGGATCACAATCTGTCTTGGGTGCATTTAAACCTGTACTGTCATGTGGTCAAGCACTATCCCATTGCAATCCCATCACTCAAAACGCATTTGAATGCGAGTATACAAATTTGAATCTAATCTAATGACAGTGGAAAATATTTCAAATGACACATGCCTCCCAACAGCGGTTCTCAAAGTGGGGTCCAGTGACCCCCAGGGGTCATTGGAGGGGTTCCAGGGGATCCCCAGCAAAAAGAGGGTCCATTTATTTTCACTGTATTACCATCCATAAGTAAGTGACAGAACGTACAGTATAACTAGTTTGGTCATGGGTTTCATACACTTTCTGTAATAAAAAATCTAAAAGCAAAAACTATATCAGATGAGGGACCCTGGGACAAAATCCTATCAAATGGGGGTCCATCCATGGTTTAATTTGTGTCAGTTTCTGGGGCCAGTTGTACAAAGCACCTTAAGTTAAGATGTTCCTTAGAGTCCGAGTTAAGGTGTCCATAAAATAAAATCGGTTGCACAAAACACCCTTAAATCTTCTCCTTAAGGTTAAACATTTTAAGGAAAACATAAGCACAAGATTTAAGGATGTTTTGTGCAGCCAATTCTATTTTATGGACACGTTAACTTGTACTCTAAGGAAAATCTTAACTTAAGGTGCTTTGTGCAACCGGCCCCTGGTCCTTGATGTGAAAAAGTTTGAGAAAAGCTGGTCTGATGAGCTGAACTATTTGTGCTCGTGTCTAATGGGGGAAACAGCAGCCTACTCAGAGGTCTACTCACAGGTCTACTCAGAGGCCTACGCAGACGTCTACTCAGAGGTCTCGGGTCCGTTTGCTCGCCTCGGTCAAAAATGCCATTTGAAACTTTTTCATCTTCTAAATCTGCGATTTATTGGCCTTGTCTGGCAGTAAGCAACTAATTAAATGATGCCTCCCAAGTGCCCGCCCTGGTCCGTATCCATTTGGCACGAGAAAACACTCAAAGTTGATGAAAAGTATGGGAGCCAGATCTGTCAGGTGTTGTTGAAAGCAGGAGCAGCGGGTAGGCGGTTCTGGGATGCCAAGAATTTACTGTGGAGCCTTGTGGAGGTGTCGTGGGCAGAGCCTCATGGAGGTGTTGTGGGCAGAGCCTCGTGGAGGTGTTGTGGGCAGAGCCTCATGGAGGTGTCGTGGGCAGAGCCTCGTGGAGGTGTTGTGGGCAGAGCCTCGTGGAGGTGTTGTGGGCAGAGCCTCAGAGCCTCATGGAGGTGTCGTGGGCAGAGCCTCGTGGAGGTGTTGTGGGCAGAGCCTCGTGGAGGTGTTGTGGGCAGAGCCTCGTGGAGGTGTTGTGGGCAGAGCCTCATGGAGGTGTTGTGGGCAGAGCCTCGTGGAGGTGTTGTGGGCAGAGCCTCGTGGAGGTGTTGTGGGCAGAGCCTCATGGAGGTGTTGTGGGCAGAGCCTCGTGGAGGTGTTGTGGGCAGAGCCTCGTGGAGGTGTTGTGGGCAGAGCCTCATGGAGGTGTCGTGGGCAGAGCCTCGTGGAGGTGTTGTGGGCAGAGCCTCGTGGAGGTGTTGTGGGCAGAGCCTCGTGGAGATGTTGTGGGCAGAGCCTCGTGGAGATGTTGTGGGCAGAGCCTTGTGGAGGTGTTGTGGGCGGAGCCTCGTGGAGGTGTCGTGGGCAGAGCCTCGTGGATGTGTTGTGGGTGGAGCCTCGTGGAGGTGTCGTGGGCGTAATTCAACCAAACATCTGCGATCAAGCTCTTGATAACCCCGGTGACACGTTTACGCCCCTCTGCTCTGAGGGCGTGCTCACACCAAGGAGCTCTGGAGCGTTTAGTCCTCGAGTTTAGGTGAGAACAAGCCATGTGAAAACATTTGGCTATATTACTATTTAGTTTGACCGCTGTTCCGTATCGTTTTGTGTGTATTAAGGAGACAGATGTTGACACCTGATCACTGGCACCTGATAGCCAGCAGAACATGCTTGGAAAGTCTAGCTGCAGAACAAAAGAGAGCAATGCTGATATTCAGCAGTTTCTACCTCTGTTCTTAACTGAAGACCAGAGAAGAGAAATGAGCTCTGGTAGAATGAAATGAAATGTAAGTTCACGTGACCGGCTGGTTTACCAGGCTACAAGGATATCTCTTTATTTGGATAGTATGACTACAGAGAGTCTAGAGTATTTGTAACATTTCAACAGCGTATTAGTTGACATTAAACAATTCAACTGTTTCGCTTTTGTCTGTAGATGTTGACCAGATCATCTCTAGAGTCTATGTGACAATTCATGAACATGTGGACATATTCTCCGATTACTAACTCCAGGTGATAACAATCAGGTGTGTGGAACGGGAAGCAAACAAGAATCTGTTAAACATCTACAGACAAAAAGCAAAACAGTTGAATTGTTGAATGTCAACTAATAAGCTGTTGAAATGTGAAATACTCTGTAGAGACTCTCTGTAGGCGGACGATCCAAATAAAGTGTTCCCACTGGAACTCCATTTGTTTTGACTCCCCCTGCTGGCAAAACTCTATCCAACACCAAGCTACGTGCGAGTCCTGGTTTACATGTAATCGGACGTAACCTAAACTAACCAAACACAAACATGCAACTAAGTTTTCATCCACAGTGGAACATGCAGGCTGGGTTTGGTGTTCAGTGCTGGCTCTAAACAGCAGCAGTGATGGTCTCATCAGAGCCTGTGTACGGGTGTTTACCTGACCCGTGGTCACGTACGCAGTAGTCGGGCGAGTCTTCGAAGTAGACCAGGTCGTTCTTGCTGGGCCGTTTGAAGTGGGCGTGTGCGGCCGTGAACCCGGTGCCGTACTGGTTGACGGCGACCTGCACGGCGCCGTTGTAGCGTTTGCGCAGGTGGTCCCCGGTGCGGCGGAAGTCGGCCATGGCCAGCCAGCAGGTCCGCACGCTGCAGGAGCCACTCACACCGTGACACTTACACTCCAGAGACAGGAAGCGCTTCACCGCCTGGGGGGAGGTGAGGGGAGGAGGAGGAGGGGGAATTATCATCAACATCATCAACCACAACCAATCAGGAGGGGGAATTATCATCAACATCATCAACCACAACCAATCAGGAGGGGGAATTATCATCAACATCATCAACCACAACCAATCAGGGCT
Organism: Poromitra crassiceps; assembly: GCF_964638095.1. Lineage (NCBI taxonomy): Eukaryota > Metazoa > Chordata > Actinopteri > Beryciformes > Melamphaidae > Poromitra > Poromitra crassiceps. The sequence continues at coordinate 4,106,850 of NC_139636.1, forward strand.
TTTTCCCCTCCCTCTACCAACATTTAGGAGGCATGTGGCAGTAGGAGGCATGTGGCAGTAGGAGGCATGTGGCAGTTAGCTATAGATGGTTTTAACTTCACATAATTGCCCCTAGTTTACTTCCTGTTGCAGTGTTTGCTAATACAATAGCTGACAGGAAATAAGTTGGGTTTCAAACTGTCTATAGACGGTTTTAACTGTTTAATGTTTAACAAAAACATTCTAAATTGAACCCCCGCTCACTTCCTGTTGCAGTGTTTGCTATGGACATAAAAGAAGAAAAAAAAATTCAAGTGCAGGACTGACCATTCCGTGAAAACCGTCTATACAGCTGAGCGGCGAAAACAAAAGTAACGATGTCGAGTGAATATTTCTGCAGTTTGCTGAATGCTGAGAAAAAGGAAGTGCTGTGGGGTTGAGCTCTGGTGAAAACCGTCTATAGAGTACCGGAGGAATGATGTATTTTTGTAGGCTTACCCATAAGTCCCTGAAGGGGAAAAGGCAATGAGATTGTTGGTCAAATGCATGATAAGGTCTGTGGTTAACAAACGTTTATGAAACGGCGAAGTTTGTGTTCAGCAAGATCATCTTCACAAAGGAGAATTCAGAAAATCGCATAAAAAAAACGCATTTACGTTTCAAAAGTCATAAAAGTGGTCCTCGTTTGTGAAGATTATCTTGCTGAACACAAACATGGCTGTTTCATAAACATTTGTTAACCACAGACCTGATTTCATGTATTTAACCTGAAATCCCCACATGCTAAATTCCCATTGGCTTTTACACGTACGAGCAGGAAGGGCTACTTCTGGACTCACTCCTGCGGTACTCTATAGAGAGACAAAGTCGGCGTCACTTCCTGCTTCAGCTACGCACCAGTGTAGAAGAAGAAATATGCGTGGTCGTGTGCGGCGAAAGACAATCATTTTTTGATCGCGTTTGAATTGTGCCATGAAGTCCACATGTACATTTTGTGAATTTAAAAGCTAACTTTGCGTGTCAAGAAAGTCGCAGTTTGTCCTGAAACTGAAACGTAACATTTAGTTTTGTATGAAACTGCTCAATCAACTACATCTCTCGTCTCGCACAATATACGTTGGGCCAACACGGCCTGGTGGGAGAGACGTCACTTATGTGACTGGTTGTGTGTGGTCTTTCTGATTTATAACTTATAATGCAACAGTTTTACCACAAACTGTGACTATCTTGTCTTGCAAAGTTACCTTTTAAATTGACAAACACTATATGTGTACCTCATGGCACAATTCAAACGGGATCCAAAAAATGCTTGTCTCTCGCCGTTCACCAACATTCATATTTTTTTCAGACGCTGGTGCATGTAGGCCACGACCGGAAGGGGGAGGGACTTTGGCTCTCCACACAGCAGTCCCTATAGACCAATTTAGAGTGAAAATGACAGGGTTATGTCACTGCAGTTGCGCACGCATCGTGGTCGCAGAAAATCTGAGGAAACAAGTGAAACCGAAACTAGGGATAAGGGAAAAAGAGGTCTTGTGCCGTATAGACACATGGGCTTTCCCACTAGGAATATGAAGATGTCCGTCTATTCCCCCATGCTGATCCATTGAACATGCGTCTATGACGAGACACTGACTGTATCTAGAGGTGTGTGTCTGTCACCTTCCTGCCTGCTCGGTTGTTGTGCAGGTTCATGAGAGCCCGGGCGTCTCTCTCCTTCCTCTCCTTGGCGTCGATGAAGCTCTGACTGAAGCGCATGGCGTGCTCCAGGTGGTCGCTGCAGCCGCCCCAGGAGAACGAGCCCCGGGCGTCCACAGACGAGCCCTTCTTGGTGGGGTCGCAGGAGCAGGAGTCCAGCTCGCCCTGGCTGCACGCCCGCGCCAGCGTGTAGACCACACCCGCCGACGAGATGGCGTAGACAAAGGCTGCCTCGCGACTGCCTGGGGGGAGAGGGGATGGTACAATGTTCGCCTCAGCTAATCACACGTACATCTTTTCATGTCCAAGATCATAGATAGTCCAAACATTGAGAGAAAAAGCGTCGCACACTTTCCAAAGGATGAGGCATACGGATGCAAAAAAAACATGGCTTTTAATTCACCATGAAGTGCAAAACAAAAGTGAGGTGATACAACAAAAAAGAGAACATTTGGGTCCTCAGACCATCATCAGGTCTGAGGACCGAAACTTTCTCCTTTTTTTTTCTCTCCTGCTACCTGCATGGCCCCTGCTACCTGCATGACTCCTCCTGCATGACTCCTGCTACCTGCATGACCCCTGCTACCTGCATGACTCCTCCTGCATGACTCCTGCTACCTGCATGGCCCCTGCTACCTGCATGACTCCTCCTGCATGACTCCTGCTACCTGCATGACCCCTGCTACCTGCATGGCCCCTGCTACCTGCATGACCCCTGCTACCTGCATGACCCCTCCTGCATGACTCCTGCTACCTGCATGACCCCTGCTACCTGCATGACCCCTCCTGCATGACTCCTGCTACCTGCATGACCCCTGCTACCTGCATGGCCCCTGCTACCTGCATGACTCCTCCTGCATGACTCCTGCTACCTGCATGACTCCTGCTACCTGCATGACCCCTGCTACCTGCATGACTCCTCCTGCATGACTCCTGCTACCTGCATGACTCCTGCTACCTGCATGACCCCTGCTACCTGCATGACTCCTCCTGCATGACTCCTGCTACCTGCATGACCCCTGCTACCTGCATGACCCCTGCTACCTGCATGACCCCTGCTACCTGCATGACTCCTGCTACCTGCATGACCCCTGCTACCTGCATGACTCCTCCTGCATGACTCCTGCTACCTGCATGACCCCTGCTACCTGCATGACCCCTGCTACCTGCATGACCCCTGCTACCTGCATGACCCCTGCTACCTGCATGACCCCTGCTACCTGCATGACCCCTGCTACCTGCATGACCCCTGCTACCTGCATGACCCCTCCTGCATGACTCCTGCTACCTGCATGACCCCTCCTGCATGACTCCTGCTACCTGCATGACCCCTCCTGCATGACTCCTGCTACCTGCATGACCCCTGCTACCTGCATGACTCCTGCTACCTGCATGACCCCTGCTACCTGCATGACCCCTGCTACCTGCATGACCCCTCCTGCATGACTCCTGCTACCTGCATGACCCCTCCTGCATGACTCCTGCTACCTGCATGACCCCTGCTACCTGCATGACTCCTGCTACCTGCATGACCCCTGCTACCTGCATGACTCCTGCTACCTGCATGACCCCTGCTACCTGCATGACCCCTGCTACCTGCATGACCCCTGCTACCTGCATGACTCCTGCTACCTGCATGACCCCTGCTACCTGCATGACTCCTGCTACCTGCATGACCCCTGCTACCTGCATGACTCCTGCTACCTGCATGACCCCTGCTACCTGCATGACCCCTGCTACCTGCATGACTCCTGCTACCTGCATGACCCCTGCTACCTGCATGACCCCTGCTACCTGCATGACCCCTCCTGCATGACCCCTGCTACCTGCATGACCCCTGCTACCTGCATGACTCCTGCTACCTGCATGACCCCTGCTACCTGCATGACCCCTGCTACCTGCATGACCCCTGCTACCTGCATGACCCCTGCTACCTGCATGGCCCCTGCTACCTGCATGACTCCTGCTACCTGCATGACTCCTGCTACCTGCATGACCCCTGCTACCTGCATGACCCCTGCTACCTGCATGACCCCTGCTACCTGCATGACCCCTGCTACCTGCATGACCCCTGCTACCTGCATGACCCCTGCTACCTGCATGACCCCTGCTACCTGCATGACCCCTGCTACCTGCATGACTCCTGCTACCTGCATGACCCCTGCTACCTGCATGACCCCTGCTACCTGCATGACCCCTGCTACCTGCATGACTCCTGCTACCTGCATGACTCCTGCTACCTGCATGACCCCTGCTACCTGCATGACTCCTGCTACCTGCATGGCCCCTGCTACCTGCATGACCCCTGCTACCTGCATGACCCCTGCTACCTGCATGGCCCCTGCTACCTGCATGACCCCTGCTACCTGCATGACCCCTGCTACCTGCATGACTCCTGCTACCTGCATGGCCCCTGCTACCTGCATGACTCCTGCTACCTGCATGACCCCTGCTACCTGCATGGCCCCTGCTACCTGCATGGCCCCTGCTACCTGCATGACTCCTGCTACCTGCATGACTCCTGCTACCTGCATGGCCCCTGCTACCTGCATGGCCCCTGCTACCTGCATGACCCCTGCTACCTGCATGGCCCCTGCTACCTGCATGGCCCCTGCTACCTGCATGACCCCTGCTACCTGCATGACTCCTGCTACCTGCATGACCCCTGCTACCTGCATGGCCCCTGCTACCTGCATGGCCCCTGCTACCTGCATGACCCCTGCTACCTGCATGGCCCCTGCTACCTGACCCCTGCTACCTGCATGACCCCTGCTACCTGCATGGCCCCTGCTACCTGCATGGCCCCTGCTACCTGCATGACCCCTGCTACCTGCATGACCCCTGCTACCTGCATGACTCCTGCTACCTGCATGACTCCTGCTACCTGCATGACCCCTGCTACCTGCATGACCCCTGCTACCTGCATGACCCCTGCTACCTGCATGACCCCTGCTACCTGCATGACTCCTGCTACCTGCATGACCCCTGCTACCTGCATGACCCCTGCTACCTGCATGACCCCTGCTACCTGCATGACCCCTGCTACCTGCATGACCCCTGCTACCTGCATGACCCCTGCTACCTGACCCCTGCTACCTGCATGACCCCTGCTACCTGCATGACCCCTGCTACCTGACCCCTGCTACCTGCATGACCCCTGCTACCTGCATGACCCCTGCTACCTGCATGACCCCTGCTACCTGACCCCTGCTACCTGCATGACCCCTGCTACCTGCATGACCCCTGCTACCTGCATGACCCCTGCTACCTGCATGACCCCTGCTACCTGACCCCTGCTACCTGCATGACCCCTGCTACCTGCATGACCCCTGCTACCTGACCCCTGCTACCTGCATGACCCCTGCTACCTGCATGACCCCTGCTACCTGCATGACCCCTGCTACCTGACCCCTGCTACCTGCATGACCCCTGCTACCTGCATGACCCCTGCTACCTGCATGACCCCTGCTACCTGCATGACCCCTGCTACCTGCATGACTCCTGCTACCTGCATGACCCCTGCTACCTGCATGACCCCTGCTACCTGCATGACCCCTGCTACCTGCATGACCCCTGCTACCTGACCCCTGCTACCTGCATGACTCCTGCTACCTGCATGACTCCTGCTACCTGCATGACTCCTGCTACCTGCATGACTCCTGCTACCTGCATGACTCCTGCTACCTGCATGACCCCTGCTACCTGCATGACCCCTGCTACCTGCATGACTCCTGCTACCTGCATGACCCCTGCTACCTGACCCCTGCTACCTGCATGGCCCCTGCTACCTGCATGACCCCTGCTACCTGACCCCTGCTACCTGACCCCTGCTACCTGCATGACCCCTGCTACCTGCATGGCCCCTGCTACCTGCATGACTCCTGCTACCTGCATGGCCCCTGCTACCTGCATGACTCCTGCTACCTGCATGGCCCCTGCTACCTGCATGACCCCTGCTACCTGACCCCTGCTACCTGACCCCTGCTACCTGCATGACCCCTGCTACCTGCATGGCCCCTGCTACCTGCATGACTCCTGCTACCTGCATGGCCCCTGCTACCTGCATGACTCCTGCTACCTGCATGGCCCCTGCTACCTGCATGACCCCTGCTACCTGACCCCTGCTACCTGACCCCTGCTACCTGCATGACCCCTGCTACCTGCATGGCCCCTGCTACCTGCATGACTCCTGCTACCTGCATGGCCCCTGCTACCTGCATGACTCCTGCTACCTGCATGGCCCCTGCTACCTGACCCCTGCTACCTGCATGACCCCTGCTACCTGCATGACTCCTGCTACCTGCATGACCCCTGCTACCTGACCCCTGCTACCTGCATGACCCCTGCTACCTGCATGGCCCCTGCTACCTGCATGACCCCTGCTACCTGCATGGCCCCTGCTACCTGCATGGCCCCTGCTACCTGCATGACCCCTGCTACCTGACCCCTGCTACCTGCATGACCCCTGCTACCTGCATGGCCCCTGCTACCTGCATGACCCCTGCTACCTGCATGGCCCCTGCTACCTGCATGGCCCCTGCTACCTGCATGACCCCTGCTACCTGCATGGCCCCTGCTACCTGCATGACCCCTGCTACCTGCATGGCCCCTGCTACCTGCATGGCCCATCCTGCATGGCCCATCCTGCATGGCCCCTGCTACCTGCATGACCCCTCCTGCATGGCCCCTGCTACCTGCATGACCCCTCCTGCATGGCCCCTGCTACCTGCATGGCCCATCCTGCATGGCCCATCCTGCATGGCCCCTGCTACCTGCATGACCCCTCCTGCATGGCCCCTGCTACCTGCATGACCCCTCCTGCATGGCCCCTGCTACCTGCATGGCCCCTCCTGCATGACCCCTGCTACCTGCATGACCCCTCCTGCATGACCCCTGCTACCTGCATGGCCCCTCCTGCATGACCCCTGCTACCTGCATGGCCCCTGCCTGTTTGTTGTTGCCTCCTGGAGGCTTTAGTTCATGCCGCTGCTTTGCTTCATCCTCCAAGATGGAGAAACAGCCAACGTTTACCAGCAAGGCCCCGAGAACCTGCCTTATCTGCCTCACCTTGTAACTGATGAGAGATCTGAGGGGATCAAAGACTGGTGCATGGGAAGGTTGTGCGTGTGTGCGTGTGTGCGTGTGTGTGTGTGTGTGTGTGTGTGTGTGTGTGTGTGTGTGTGTGTGTGTGTGTGTGTGTGTGTGTGTGTGTGTGCGCACCTGCGTGTTCAACCTCTGCTACAAAATCAGACACTGTCTGCAATGCATGTAGTGAGTGATGAAAAAAGTGGATTAGCACTGTCTAAGTTTTGGAGAGATCACTGTGTGTGTTCTTTAAAACTTAAATGCACTTTTAAACTCAGTTTTAAACGTTTAAACTCAGTCCATCAGGTGGATGCGTGGCCTCCGGTATGCTTTCTCGAGAACCGCTCATCCAAACAACTTCACACTCAACAACACTGTGCTTCCTTGGGGCCTGATCGCCCCACTGCAGCTGCTCAGAGCGCTGTTTGTTTGTTTGTTTATTCAAAGTTTATTCATTGAACATGTCGCATATCCCAATTGCACCAAATCCGACACTGAACGTCCTTATGTCCCCAGCAACACACTGGCCAAGTGTGAAGTCGATCGGTTCTCGAACGGTTCTCGAGATATGCGAAGGACACACATCTGACAGACAAAGATTCCTTGCTTTATAAGTAGGGATAATGCGCACGCACACACCACAAACGCATGCGCGCGCGCGCACGCACGCACGCACACACACACACACACACACACACACACACACACACACACACACACACACAGTGACAATGACAGTGTGAGTGTGATGGGAAAAGTGCATTTTAAAGTTAAGAGCACTTTCAGTTTGGGAAAGATCACCGTGCGTGCGTGCGTGCGTGCGTGCATAGTTTCTCCAGGTCCAGGTGTTAAGTTGAGCGCGGCTAACGAGGTTAATGAGGATAATGCTGAGAGGACATGACACCAGAGGCTGGGGGAAAACGCCTCTGTAATTGGTTGAAATTAGCCGTGTGACATTGATAGTAAGGAGCTTCTGACGGTAACATCGTGACAGGGCCGGGTCGGGCTGGGAGGTCTGAATACCACACGGCTGATTAGAGCCAGCCCCACATGAAACGACCCAGTGGAAGGATCCGCCCGGAGGGTTAAACCTCAGGGCCTGGGAGAGGAGCGCCAGGCCACAGGCGCTGACGCTCCTCCAGAGGCATTAAAAAGAGATTAGGGCCGGTTATGACAAGTCCTCACAGGAGATACGAGGTTACAACAAGCCCTCACAGGAGATACGAGGTTACAACAAGCCCACACAGGAGATACGAGGTTACGACAAGCCCACACAGGAGATACGAGGTTACGACAAGCCCACACAGGAGATACGAGGTTACGACAAGCCCACACAGGAGATACGAGGTTACGACAAGCCCACACAGGAGATACGAGGTTACGACAAGCCCACACAGGAGATACGAGGTTACGACAAGCCCTCACAGGAGATACGAGGTTACGACAAGCCCACACAGGAGATACGAGGTTACGACAAGCCCACACAGGAGATACGAGGTTACGACAAGCCCACACAGGAGATACGAGGTTACGACAAGCCCACACAGGAGATACGAGGTTACTTACAACAAGCCCACACAGGAGATACGAGGTTACGACAAGCCCTCACAGGAGATACGAGGTTACGACAAGCCCACACAGGAGATACGAGGTTACGACAAGCCCTCACAGGAGATACGAGGTTACGACAAGCCCACACAGGAGATACGAGGTTACGACAAGCCCACACAGGAGATACGAGGTTACGACAAGCCCACACAGGAGATACGAGGTTACGACAAGCCCACACAGGAGATACGAGGTTACAACAAGCCCACACAGGAGATACTGGCTTGTTGCTTGTTTCAGCCGCTGATGAGACGCAAAGTCACATGTGTGATTTGACAGGACGCTCCACGTCAGAGTTCAGCAGCGCTGCATGGTAGCCTGGTTAAAACCAGAGCCGTATAATAGAAGAGTTCCGACATCTCCATTCACTCCAATGGACCAGTTTTTTACTCTCAAGAGTTCCAGGAAGTAAGGTCCTGGATTAAGCAGCACTGTCGAGTTGCAGCAAAATAGACAGTTTGTGTTGTACTCTGAAAGGGTTTTCCCCCCTTGAATCAAATTGTACATTATCAGCTTTATTTTAGCATGCAAAAGTAGCGCGAGACCCATTCCTGGCTGTTCATTGGCTAATAATGAGTCTCTCATTTTGGTCCTCCGCTGACGCCACTCTCTCTCTAGAGGACACTAGTTAAAACCATCCAGATCCGTGAACTCACATTCTGCTTGGTTCTGTGGATCCGTCTGGACTCCGAGCTGTGCACAGTCATTTCAATGAACTGTGCACAGTCATTTCAATGAGCTGTGCACAGTCATTTCAATGAGCTGTGCACAGTCATTTCAATGAGCTGTGCACAGTCATTTCAATGAGCTGTGCACAGTCATTTCAATGAGCTGTGCACAGTCATTTCAGTGAGCTGTGCACAGTCATTTCAATGAGCTGTGCACAGTCATTTCAATGAGCTCTGCACAGTCATTTCAATGAGCTGTGCACAGTCATTTCAGCGGTCCTTCAGCATCAGATCCAGTCAAATCCAAATCCAATCGGAAGAACGGCAAAACACGTCTTTTCCGCCGAGAAACTCCGCTGTTGCATATTGCTGTTCTTGTTTAATTGTTGGATCATTTGACTTCCACCTGCTGTTTAGAAGGGATGATTAAGAAATGTATTTTATTTTTTGCAATATGCAACTAATCTTACTACTGATCCTGATACTGAAAAAGGAATTTGTTCAATGGCTCCACCACTCATTTACTTGGAAAACTAGCAGACACGTGTCTGAGTAAGACGTTACCACCCACCTCTGGTCCAGAGTGACGGAGAAACCAGTCGGCTGCACCGACTTGATAAATGTGCGACTGTAAAGCGAGACAAGGTGTGGAATGTGATGCAAGGTCTCGGGGAGGTGGGGGGTGTGTATTTGTGAAACACATCTGCAAGGGAACTATTTGTTTCAGGGATCGCCTCATAAACCTACATCCATGCCTGTGAACCCACAGAGCGACTGCTTGGATTTGTCAGCATAAAACAAGGCTTCAGGTCAAACATGACCGCCTGCGTCATCGCAAACACACGTAAAAGCTTGCATCGGTTACTTTCCCCAGGGGACCAGCGGGACACAATGGCTTCGAAACACGAGCCAGTGCACAGCAGGCGTTTCACACTTACACACCGTAACCTAATCACCAACTTTCTCTTTTTGGTTGTGCAGTGTATCAGGCATTGATACACAGATCTACTTTAACCAGAGGTGTCAATTCACTAAACTCAGGTACGGCCAAGAACCCAGCGTATAACATCAGTCACTACCTGGACTTCCAAACCACAAAGACTAAATCCCTGCTGACTGACTGATAAGATTTGGTCAGACAGTGTGATAAATGTATTATTATTTGGTCAAGAGGATTATAACAGCTTAGAGAAGGAGCATTGGCCCTCAGCCCTGCTCAGCTACAAAGGAGCTGGTAGGAGTTCAATGTTTTGCTCAAGGGCACTTCAGCAGGGTGGATGCATGCTGACATGGAGGTTTGAGTCCAGGTCCTGCATTTGGACGGTCTCTCTAACCCTGTGGTTCTCAAAGTGGGGTCCGGGGACCTCCAGAGGTCGTTGAGGGGTTTCCAAGGTTCCACTATAATTCCATCCATAAGTAACACGATGACAGAATGTATGACTATTGGTTATGGGTTTCATAAACTGTCTCTAATAAAACACCTAAAAGCAAAAATCATATCAGATGGAGGACCCTGGGACAAAATCTCAAGTTTAAAATCTGGGGCGTCTGGATAGTGTAGAGGTAAAAGCGCACTCTACCACCGCGAACACCCAGGTTCAATTCCCGGCAGCGGTACTTCCAGCTTGGTCAGACGTTCCTACAGACACAATTGGCCGTGTCTGCGGGTGGGAAGCTGGTGGGGTATGAGTCCCGGTCGCTGCACCAGCGCCCCCTCTGGTCGGTCAGGGTGCCTGTTTCGGGGGGAGAGGGGAACTGGGGAGAATAGCGTGATCCTCCCACACGCTACGTCCTGCCGACGAAACTCCTTGCTGTCAGGTGAAAAGAAGCGGCTGGTGACTGCACATATATCAGAGGAGGCATGTGATAGATAGTCTATGACTCTCCCCAGATCAGCAATTGAGGAAAATCCAAAAGAGAAAAAAAGTTTAAAATCTGACTCATTTATGCAGAGGGTGAGTGCCCACACAGCCCCCCTCCGTAGGCTACTCACTGCGTTGCAGCAGGCGTCCAAACAGGTTGTGGTCTCTGGCTGTGGTGTTGCAGTTCCAGCGGTGGTTGGTGAACTGGTGCTGGCACTCAGAGATCCAGTCCTTCATGCCGGCACTGATGGCCTGCATCACTGAGGGGTGTTGGCGGCACAGCTGTCTCTGCTTGTTCACCAGGCCGGGGATGTTGTCGCACATCACCTGGGAGCCCAGCGTGCCCATGTACCTGCAGGGGAGAGTAGGGGAGCACGGAAAGGTGTGAACGGCTGGGAGGGGGGATGGACACCTGTATACGCCTCTGGAAGTTTTATTAAATGAGAAATAAATAAATGGAATCTAGAAACGTATCTGTCCAAATAACTGATAACTAAACTCCCATGTAGCCTACATGTAGCCTAATTCCAATGAAATGCTGGTAGGGAATTTGGAAAATACAACCCTTTCTTAAATTGTCAAAAAATAAAAGAAACAAGAGAGCTTTCCGATTTCCAGAATTACCTGTCCAAAATAACACATTAACACATATATGATACACACGTGCATCTACCTGCAGTGCAGAAGAGGGTTGGAAGCCCAATAGAGAATTTGGAAACTTAGGAACCTTTGGGGAATTTTCTTCTTAAAATCTTAAAATAATTAAAGAGCAAAAAAAGAAAATGGTAAAAATATGTAAAAACAAAAAACAAAAAAACATAAAACACATCCCCATGTAGGCTACCCGCAGTATAGAGTAGGGGGTGAAAGGCTGCCGGAAATTTGGAAATGTATAACTTCTGGGAATATTCTTGAATGGTTAAAGAACGAAAATGCAAACAATCAACAGATCTGTCCAAATAACAAATGAGACATCCTAGGCGATGAAAATGAGTATGAAAGGCTCGTCAGGAATTTAGAAAGTAGTGAATAGCCTATTGCACAAATAAAGAAAGGAGGATATATTAAACTGCACAAAATGGCAAAAGTAGGCTATTCTGGAAACGTCTCTGTCTAAACCTACTCAGTGAGTAGCCTATCTAATAACCTGCAGGAATAGATATCTACCTTTAAATGATCATCAAAAGGGCAGAAGGCATGCGGTGTGAGAGGCTGCTAACTGAAACATCAATCTCTGGGAAAATTATTAAACAAAATGGATTAAAGAATAGCCTACTGTAGGCTATTTAACTTTTGCGGAACAAGACCCTTAATTTTCCATAAATTATACGGGCTATATTAGGCTATATATAGGCTACCGACGAAATAATTGAACGTGGAGCGACTTTTGCGCGTCACACGGGTTATATTGTAAATTCTGTAATTAATATTGCATTGCATGCTGCATCCATATCGCTGCAAAACATACTCACCACCAAGACGCATCGACCTCGGCCGTCAGCCAGCAGATTGCTACAGATAAATAAAAACATATTCCACTTGGCAATAAGTTCATATTAACCAAACTTTGGTCCTTCAGGCATCTGGACGGAGCATTCCCATGGATGAAAAATAAAAATAAAACAGAAGTCAGAGCTTGTTGATTTCCCAAACAAATCAAAATGTAACGTTGCCCCCGCATTAAAAGCAGATAACCACAGGAGCGTCAGCGGAGGGGGCATCTGCGCGTCGCCACCATGGCCGGTTCTGGTTGTTGTGGTGGACAGTGGGGAAAGGGCTTATGAGCAAAGTGTGTAATGGTCCAACAAAGATTTGCTGTGTAAAGATAGGCAGATGATGTGCTATCAGGTTTAAATTGCTTTACACAAGGGGTGGGCAGAGCCCCGGTGTCTCAGGAATGAGATGTCTGAGAGTATCTGTTCAGGCTGGTTTGACAGCAGACAGCTTGGCCCGGGTCCAGGGCGCTGCGCGGAGGCGAGGCGGTGTGCTACGAGCTGGAGGAAAGTGATGCAGCGGGGCGCAGACGGACGCACCACGACGCGCGGCTTCCTCCATCGCCACAACTTTCAAACTGCCGCATTTTGATGTCTGCGTAACAAGTGGGCTTTGACTGAACAAGTCGTATCAATTCATTAATTCGCAGAGAATGCCAAAGTATTTTAGTCGATGTGATGTAGGCCTATTAGTGCATTATTAGTACACGTAGGAACTATTTCCTGTGATTTATCATGAATGCTAGCTGTTTCGTTTGATCTCTGCTCCATCTACAGTCATGATACAAACTACCAAATTCAATAGACTACAGGTATGTATGTTTATAAAGTACTGGAAGCTGCATAGCTGCATGCTATTTTTTAATAGTTCGACCCCCCCCCCCCCCCCCCAAGATACAAGACAACAAAACTACACCTCGCCATAACTACCCAATTGACGAATTGTTCAGATCCCTGCTGCATGACTCATTGTTATTGTACTACCTTATACCAACCATCATGTCATCTCACCCTGACTAATAACTCAGGAATGATGGTTCAAGGAAAAGAAAAGTGCGCGGATTCTCCCAAAGCAGCACCTAAAGGTGCTGTGTTCATTTCAATTGGATTATCCGTCGGAGTCTTTGAAGTCTCCGCAGCACTGTCACACAGGATTTCCTCCATCTTTGATCTGGGCCGCATGTATCCGAGGTCCAGAGAGCCGGACAGACGAGATTAATGGATTCTTCCCATGAACTCCGTGGAAGAAGCTCATAAAGCAACAAGATGTAGGCTCTTGGCTCTGCGCTCAGCCCATTGAACACCACTTTGTTTTTGCAGTATAATAGATCCAATATACAGTAATTCTGCTCACTTCCTTACCAACGTGCATTACAGCTGGCTCAAAGTCACAGCATTTCACAACATGCACAGAGATAATGTTCAACATGTTTTATAAAGAGAAGCACACACAGAGTATATCAGGGGAATTGAACATGGCAAATGTAAAGAGACTGATGTAAAGTGACACTCCAGTCAAACTTCTGAGTCAAACAGTCACAGTCAAAGACAGGGTTACAACTGTGTTCATGTTGGATTACATGTCAAATAAATGATCAGTTTGAAAGAAAAGTACAATTCGATTCTTAAAATAACTCAATTCACTTAAAACAAACCAGTTCTCTTAAAACAACTCAACATGCACAAGGTTCTTACAGTAAGTAAACATTTTCTAATTTAGAACCAAAATACTTCCACCTTTTCTCGACTGGATTTGAACATTTTGGGCAGTGAACATGTCACTCTACATGTATATCACTACAATACAGTATGTAGGTGGATCTGCATCTGTATGAAACCAGCATTCACATATGCATATAGGGACTGAACAACATTTAATAAACAAATTATAATGTAACGTAATGTAACATTGTTTTCCTTATTTTCCCAGGCTTTTTGTCCAAGTCCCAAACCTTTCAACACCGAAAGAAATAAAAAATGAAATAAAACAATTTTGTCTGCTTGTTCCAGGCTTGTGTTAGTTATCCAGACTGAGATGTGTTCAGATGTGAATGCAGCAGAACCTGTGTGCAGCCTTGCTGCCGCTGGCCGCTCTGCACAGGAGGTAGAGGAGTCCGGCTCCGAGCACGCTCAGTGCCACTCTACTCAGGGGACGCAGCCTCCAGTTGCCATGGGGACCAGGCTGAGGAAGCTGGCAGCAATCTCCGGTCTCGTTCATCTGTCATGATGATGATATGACAATTGCCAGGTAAGTACAATATAATTTATGATAATATGATCATTAAATAAGATAATAATATTGTGATATACATTGGTATCGAGAATGATCCTTATGATTATCGTGATTTCAACGGTATCGCCCAGCCCCAGTATGCCCTATTTGTTCTGCCCACTTTCTTCTCTCCCTCCCTCCCTGTTCTCTCCCTTCTCCCCCTCCCCCTATACACCTATTTCACATCCCACCAAAATCAGCCATTTTGTGTCTAAAATGCAGGAAGTAACATGTGTGCAAGCAAGACAATAGATAGACCAGATGTCCCAGCACTCTAATTAATGTCTTGCATGCACCCGTGTTACTTCCTGACTTTTGAAGTGGTTTCTGAAAATCGCGTAAAAAAAAAAGCATTTACGTTTCAAAAGTCATAAAAGTGATTCACGTTTGTGAAGATTATCCTGCTGAACACAAATGACAACTCCCATAAACATTTGTTAGCCACAGACATTTCATGCATTTAAGTGAAATGCCCATTCTAAAACCCAATTCACTTTCCCCCTGAGGATCCAACATGCTAACCTTGCTTGCAAGATGGATAACCTCGCGAGATCAAATGAGATTCTCTCGACGTAATCCATCTTGTCATGCACAGGCAGTTAAGATGATTGGCCGAACCATGCCGGCCCGACGAATCAGCGGCAGCATTAGGCGGGCTCAGGCTTGTCTGGGCAAGTAGTGGGTACATGGTCTTTGTAGTTCTTTTCACTCGTCAACATGGCTGCCGCCGCGGAAGTGACAGGCAGTCTGAATGAAATTGAATATAACGTTCCCAATTCTATGTATTAAATTCTAAAAAACGACCCTCAACATTTGGGAAGGCTAAGCCACACAACTAGTTCGTTATAATCTAACTAAATGCTTCGAAGGTGACTTTACGACCGTGAGGACTCAATCAATGAATACCACGGAGATCAGGCACAGGCACCTTCGGCGATCTGATTGGTTGAAGTTAACACCCACCAGCGGTGATAGACAGATGGGTCATCCAATCACCTGCCAAGTAGCTTGGAAAAAGTGGCCGCCTCCGTCAGCGGGTCTGGTTACTGCATTCCCAGATCGACTGGTTTAGTGAAACGTATGTGGAGCTATACCGTCCATCTGGCAGCGTCAGTTTACCAACATGCTACTTCCGGACTCATTCCTGCGGTGCTTTATGCAGTGGTTCTCAAATGGGGGTCGGTGACACTTTGCCAGGGGGTCCGTGAAAAGTTTACAGGAAAATAAAAATACTTTTTTTTTTTTTTGCAAAAGCTTCATAGTTCCATGAAAATATGTTATGCTTTAAATCTAAAATGGTTCATGGATTACATTCTAATCTAACAAGCCTATCAATTAAGCTTAGCCCAAAATCACAAATCAGAATGAGGGGGTCCCCGGTGAAGCAGGAAGTAGGCAGTCACTTTGGCTCTCTATTTTAATTCCTACTGGTCACTGATATAGAGCTCGAATTCAGAAGTCACATTAACTGACTTTTGAATGCACAGTGCTGCAATGCTCCCATCATCATATTTAATTTAATGCCTATTTTACTTGGACTGTAAATTCATATTTAATGAAACACTCCTACTCATGTACTGTATATATTGTATATATTGGACTGTCTGCACTTGCAACGTTGTGATTGTCTTTTAGATATTTTTCCTATTTTCTTTATCTCTGAATATTGATATGACCGCTACGGTGCATACGGTGACAATAGAACAAATTTATCAAAAACATAATCTTGCATTTGAGGCAATAAAAGTGATTCTGATTAGTTTAGACAAAAGGAACTCTACATAGCATTTTCTTGAGTAATGAAACAAAGTAACACAGTGGGAATGGATAAAGAATGGGGACAATGAGTAGAGTTGAAAATGCCACAGGAATATGTAAGGACACCCAGCTCAGCTCCATGTGACGCACATCTCAAACTCAACACCAGGTCACATCACTGCACTGCTCCTCCTTTACATGTCATTCTCCATGTTGTTCTTTCGCTTGTTACAATGCCAGTTTCGTGTGTGACGTGTGTGTGTGTGTGTGTGTGTGTGTGTGTGTGTGACGTGTGTGTGTGCAGCTTGTGTATTCAGATGAGCTTCTGTAGATGGGGTGATACTGTGTGAAATTTTGTGAGTGTGTGTTTCAAGGGACAAGCCTCCATGGATAACATTACAGTGTGTGTGTGTGTGTGTGTGTGTGTGTGTGTGTGTGTGTGCATGTGTGTGTGTGTGTGTGTGTGTGTGTGTGTGTGTGTGTGCGCATGCAGGTTGTGTATTCAGATGAGCTTCTGTAGATGGGGTGATACTGTGTAATATTTTGTGAGTGTGTTTCAAGGGACAAGCTTCCATGGATAAAATTACAGTGTGTGTGTGTGTGTGTGTGTGTGTGGCCCCTCCTCTCTGGGCTAGAAGCCAGTGGGTCCAAATGGGCTCCGTTGGCCGTCAGATTCTTGTCTGACACAGCCGAGCCCCCTACTTCTCTGTGCCGACACACACCTCTAACCATGGCTACCCCCAGCCCCTCTCCCCATCTAAACTCCCTCACCTCTCCTCCTCACCCTGCCCGCACCCCCCTCCCTCTCTTCAGCCCCCCCCCCCTCCGCCGCATCGTCTGTGTGCTGACAGGTCACTGTCACAGCCGCGCTGACTTATGGGCTGTGAGGATTCAGTCCTGTCAGGAACGACTCTCCTCTTGGAATACACACACACACACACACACACACACACACACACACACACACACACACACACACACACACACACACACACACACACACACACACACACACACACACACACACACCTGTTGAAGCTTGTCATAATGCGTATACACCAACACCTACCTACAGGGACTGAACACACTCTCACACACACACACACACACACAGCGATATCCAAGTGCTCTGCATCTCATCCTCAGTGCTAAGAAGAAAGCTGGTAGAATGAGAGACAAGACTACAGGAAAAGTCACCAAGACTGACAGGCCTAAACCTGGCTTAAAGAGATGTGTGACAGGCCTAAACCTGGCTTAAAGAGATGTGTGACAGGCCTAAACCTGGCTTAAAGAGATGTGTGACAGACCTAAACCTGGCTTAAAGAGGTGTGTGACAGGCCTAAACCTGGCTTAAAGAGGTGTGTGACAGGCCTAAACCTGGCTTAAAGAGATGTGTGACAGGCCTAAACCTGGCTTAAAGAGGTGTGTGACAGGCCTAAACCTGGCTTAAAGAGGTGTGTGACAGGCCTAAACCTGGCTTAAAGAGGTGTGTGACAGGCCTAAACCTGGCTTAAAGAGGTGTGTGACAGGCCTAAACCTGGCTTAAAGAGGTGACAGGCCTAAACCTGGCTTAAAGAGGTGTGTGACAGGCCTAAACCTGGCTTAAAGAGGTGTGTAACAGGCCTAAACCTGGCTTAAAGAGGTGTGTGACAGGCCTAAACCTGGCTTAAAGAGGTGACAGGCCTAAACCTGGCTTAAAGAGGTGACAGGCCTAAACCTGGCTTAAATAGGTGACAGGCCTAAACCTGGCTTAAAGAGGTGTGTGACAGGCCTAAACCTGATTTAAAGAGGTGTGTGACAGGCCTAAACCTGGCTTAAAGAGGTGTGTGACACACCTAAACCTGGCTTCAAGAGGTGTGACAGGCCTAAACCTGGCTTAAAGAGGTGTGTGACAGGCCTAAACCTGGCTTAAAGAGGTGTGTGACAGGCCTAAACCTGGCTTAAAGAGGTGACAGGCCTAAACCTGGCTTAAAGAGGTGACAGGCCTACACCTGGCTTAAAGAGGTGTGTGACAGGCCTAAACCTGGCTTAAAGAGGGGTGTGACAGGCCTAAACCTGACTTAAAGAGGTGTGTGACAGGCCTAAACCTGGCTTAAAGAGGTGTGTGACACACCTAAACCTGGCTTAAAGAGGTGTGACAGGCCTAAACCTGTCTTAAAGAGATGTGTGACAGGCCTAAACCTGGCTTAAAGAAGTGTGTGACAGGCCTAAACCTGGCTTAAAGAGGTGTGTGACAGGCCTAAACCTGGCTTAAAGAAGTGTGTGACAGGCCTAAACCTGGCTTAAAGAAGTGTGTGACAGACCTAAACCTGGCTTAAAGAAGTGTGTGACAGGCCTAAACCTGGCTTAAAGAGGTGTGTGACAGACCTAAACCTGGCTTAAAGAAGTGTGTGACAGGCCTAAACCTGGCTTAAAGAGGTGTGTGACAGGCCTAAACCTGGCTTAAAGAAGTGTGTGACAGGCCTAAACCTGGCTTAAAGAGGTGTGTGACAAACCTAAACCTGGCTTAAAGAGGTGTGTGACAGGCCTAAACCTGGCTTAAAGAGATGTGTGACAGGCCTAAACCTGGCTTAAAGAGATGTGTGACAGACCTAAACCTGGCTTAAAGAGATGTGTGACAGGCCTAAACCTGGCTTACAAGTGTGTGACAGGCCTAAACCTGGCTTAAAGAGGTGTGTGACAGGCCTAAACCTGGCTTAAAGAGGTGTGTGACAGACCTAAACCTGGCTTAAAGAGATGTGTGACAGACCTAAACATGGCTTAAAGAGATGTGTGACAGGCCTAAACCTGGCTTAAAGAAGTGTGTGACAGGCCTAAACCTGGCTTAAAGAGGTGTGTGACAGGCCTAAACCTGGCTTAAAGAAGTGTGTGACAGGCCTAAACCTGGCTTAAAGAGGTGTGTGACAGGCCTAAACCTGGCTTAAAGAAGTGTGTGACAGGCCTAAACCTGGCTTAAAGAGGTGTGTGACAGGCCTAAACCTGGCTTAAAGAGGAGGTGTGTGACAGGCCTAAACCTGGCTTAAAGAGGTGTGTGACAGACCTAAACCTGGCTTAAAGAGGTGTGTGACAGGCCTAAACCTGGCTTAAAGAGGTGTGTGACAGGCCTAAACCTGGCTTAAAGAGGAGGTGTGTGACAGGCCTAAACCTGGCTTAAAGAGGTGTGTGACAGACCTAAACCTGGCTTAAAGAGGTGTGTGACAGGCCTAAACCTGGCTTAAAGAAGTGTGTGACAGACCTAAACCTGGCTTAAAGAAGTGTGTGACAGGCCTAAACCTGGCTTAAAGAAGTGTGTGACAGGCCTAAACCTGGCTTAAAGAAGTGTGTGACAGACCTAAACCTGGCTTAAAGAAGTGTGTGACACACCTAAACCTGGCTTAAAGAGGTGACAGGCCTAAACCTGGCTTAAAGAGGTGTGTGACAGGCCTAAACCTGGCTTAAAGAAGTGTGTGACAGACCTAAACCTGGCTTAAAGAAGTGTGTGACAGGCCTAAACCTGGCTTAAAGAAGTGTGTGACAGGCCTAAACCTGGCTTGTCAGGTCACGTTACACGCTGTGCCCAGCCTCCAGAACACTGTACCTAATTAAAGGAGAACTTACCCCCAAAACACTTTTTTTCAGCTTTTAACCAATATATATTAGTCCAGTGGCTTAATGCTCATATTCAAGCTTACCGTTACGGAGCGGATAAAAGCACCAAATTTTGCATGAGGCTTCCTGAGGGCCCACTTAAGGATTTTAGAGTAGGAGCCCAACCAGAAATTATGAAAATCTCCATACAGAGCACCATATTCTCTTGCTCAACATGTATGAAAAAATGTGACTTTTTCTTGAGTCTTAAGAAGAACATTGATGGTAAAATGCTCTTTTTAGGCCACTGAATAAGCTGAATCTGCTTTCATTTGTACACAAACTAGTAGACCTTTCAAATGTAAGTGTAAAAGTGTAAAATAGAGTGCCATGACACCTGGTGAAGCCTTCCATAAGTCCTGTACAGTATAGACGGAATTATGAAGAAAAAGGAGAAAAACATTCCCTATGTTAATATCACAAGTTTTCTCTATTTTCTTTTTGGCTTTAGACTTAAACATCAAGTTGCTCACATAGCCCTACCTAATTACAGAGTTCATATTTTGTATGCACAAAAATAATCTGTCATATCGGTAAGTCATGTGATATTAAGGGCTAGTCATGTCGTATCTTTTTTCTACTGTACTGGAAGAACTTGCCCCTCTCTTCTTTGCATTGGACCATGTGAACTATTCAAGATGGATGTCTGTCCATATCAGGGACATGAAGTCTTTGCCAAACACTATCAAGGATGAGTTTGAGAAACGTTCACACTGGGTTATTTCAAAGACGTACAACAAGTTATCTGCGATCCCTTTTGACCAAGCTCATGAACAGGAGAACAAGATCGTGAAAGGTTCAGGTGGTGCAGTTGGCTTCACAGAAAACCCAAATGCTTTCAGACGATGGATGCTCTCGGGACCAGAGATGGGAAGATTGTTTAAGGAATTTGAAGAGGAATATCTCCCTGGAGATGACATGGAGGATCCCAAGAATTTCCAGCACCATGAGCAGGGTGTTTCAGCACAGAAGAGGTTTCAGAGACATGTTGTCAGCCTGTCTGAAATTATTAAAAACATGGGGAATCCTTTCTTGGATGATTTCAAAGATCTAGTAACTGTTGACAGTCGCAACTGCACAGATGAATCAGTTGTAAATACAGTGCAAATCTTGGAGTACACGGGCAAGAGACAATACGAGGAGTTCGTCAAGAAGGTGCTTGATGAGCGCACCCACTCCATCCATGATCCAATCAAGAGGAATTAATTTGCACTCTTCAGGCAACCTCGACAAGACAATGCCTAAACATGGGAAGAAGATCAAAGTCCTTCAAAACAATGTGGCACTCTTTGGGCAGCTATACATTGCTATGCAGAGCCGTGAGAGTGACTTGGATGAATTCTTTGCACATGAGGTACAGTCCTTCCCTCCTTCCCTCTCAGATTTTGGCAAGCTTCACCTGCCAGGCACAAAATCTGCCCTCCTGCAATGTCTTGACCAGCCTGGGCAATCAGAGTCACCCTCAAGCTATGACTGCAAAATTCTGGATTGAGCAGTTATTGTCCACTGCCTGCCCACTATTAGAGTCAGCACGTTTGATGAGTATACAGATGGAGTTTTCATCCCCTATCTGCAGAAGCAGCTGCAGCATACCAAGTGGTTTGGATGTTGTATGGGACACATACATCCCAAGCAGTTTGAAGGAGTCCACCCGTGAAAAGAGAGGACAAGGTGTTCGCAGGAAAGTGTCTGGTCAGACAAAGCTACCAGGCAAATGGATGGATTTTCTTCATGACCCAATAAATAAGAAGGAACTGTTTGCCTTTTTGACATCCAGGATTGAAGAGTTCAACTGGCCACCAGACAAAGCTTTATCTGTCACATCAGGGCAAGCTGTGTCATCTTTTGGTTCCAGTAGCACCATGAAAAGTTGCAATCATGAGGAGGCAGACACCAGGATTGTGGTTCATGTACAGCATGCACTGGAGCAAGGAGCAAAACGTGTCCTTGTGCGTACTGTGGACACTGATGTCATAGTGGTCCTTGCAGGCGTATTTCATGATTTAGTTGTGATTCAACCTTTGACTGACATCTGGGTCACTTTTGGCATGGGCCACAAATACAGATTTTACCACATAAACAAGATATGTGAAAATCTAGGGGAGCCAAGATCTCCCACATATCTCCAATATGCAATCTCCATGCATATTCAGGTTGTGACACAACATCTGCCTTCAATGGTAAGGGTAAGAAGTCAGCTTGGCGGGCCTGGCAGGCCTATTGTGATGCAACAGAAATATTTGTTAGTCTGGCCAAACGTCCCTTCCAGCAGTTCGAGAGATTTACTGTTATCCTGTATGACAAATCCAGTCCTTTGACCTCCATCAACCAGAAGAAAATAACTCTTCTGTCATGAGAATCGGGCAATGGAGAAACTGCCACCCACCCAGGATGCGCTACTTCAACATATTCGACGGGCAGTGTATCAAGCAGGCATCTGGGCGACCAGCACACAAACACAGCAAGTGCTTCCTTCCCCACAGGACTATGGATGGACCAAGGAGGAATTGGGGTCGTGGGTGCCAGTTTGGTCAACAATCCCAGAGGTCTCCAGAGCATGCAGAGAGCTGATCAAATGCTCTTGTAAAGGGGACTGTTCACACTGCAAATGTGGCAAAGCCAATTTAGACTGCTCACCACTTTGCAAGTGCCACTGTACCAAATAGATATCTGCACAGCACAATAGCACAGCAACAGGTATGACAATTATCTCATATAGAAAGTTGAAATGTTGTCATTTATTGTAAATATGTTTATTTTCACTGGCCTAATGATGTTAACTTTGAAATCATTTCCTTACACCTTATGATGCAGGTCCAAAGAAACACCCAACGTGCTTCAGCCAAGCTTGGAATAGAAGAGGAGTCCTGGTGCTCAACAGTGAGGAAAGACTCTGAGGAAGACAGTTCACCTGTCAAAACATCAGTCAGCCCCCTTTTCCCCTAATAAAAAAAGAACGTGCAGACCTAAGAGTGCTCCAGTTTTCCTTACTTCGGGTAGTCTATGCCCAGGTAAAACCTTTTTTCTACCTTATGATGCATATTAATTTACACTTTAATCATGTCTAAGCAGATATAGGATACATGTATATCAAAATTAGCAATTTTGGAAATAATCTGAAATTTGATTATGCCTAGGGACTTGAATATAGCAGTCGTTTTTCACTTATTTTATTGATATTGATGGTGTTGCGATTTCATATTTTACATGGCCATTTTCTCAAGGCTCCTACTCTAAAATTGTATAATAGACCCTCAGGAAGCCTCATGCAAAATTTGGTGCTTTTATCCACCCGGTAACGGTAATTTCACTAAGCCACCTGACAAAATTTCCACATTTGACAGCAAACTGTTGCCATTCTGCCATTTGTATCATTTTTCAGCAGCATACCTGGCATAAGCGCCCTCTATGGGTGGAACACTGCTTTTTTTTTGCCCTCAAATGAATGGGAGATTTGGTACAACCTGACGTCACGTTGTCCCCAAAGACTATGGGATTTCAAGATAGTTACTCCACTACTCCCCCTGTACCCTTTCGGCTCCTCACAACTCCAAGCCTATTCCCATGATGTCACAAGCATTTTCCTACCAATATGGTGCTACAATACACACAGGTCATTGGCTGTTTGTGTCACGACCTGTTAACACTAGAACCGCCACTGTGGTCAGTGGGACCGTTTTGATATTTTCAATGCATGTAACTCTATTTCAATAAAAGATATGACCCTGCCTGTCCATGACTTTTCCTAAATATGTGTTTTTTACTATCTATCTACGTTTTAAAGTTGTGTCATGAAAGGCAAGAGAGTAATAATTTAATCCTTGGAGCGCCATCGCGGTCACAGAGACCAGTGCAGTTTGTGAATGGAGAGTGTAGCCTTTAGCGCAGCCAGTGCACTTCAGAGCAGCAGCATCATGTCTATCTCTCTCTCCCACTTTCCCCGTGCAGATCCCTCTCTCTCTCTCTCTCTCTCTCTCACTCACTCTGCTGCTTGTAGGGAGCCGATCTCTCTCTCTCTCTCTCTCTCTCCCCCTCTGCCTGCAGCGCACGGAACCTTTCCCCTCTCTCTCGTCCTTTCGTGAGTCATTGCAACACAAGTAGTCAAGCGTCTGACGTTATTTGGTCTCTCAGATGCAAATCTGATGTAGCCTAGATATGATTTTGTCCAGAATTCCATATATATTAGGTTGAGAGACAACAGAGAATGCCTAACAGCCTAAAATGTATTTTCCTGCTTCACTTTCGACGGGGAGGTCTCGGAGAAGGCACGAAGTGACACTCACCTCGCTCCGCTCCTGCAGCCTCACTGACACTGTGAAAAGCGTCCTGTCCAGTCACACCTTCGCAAACAGATGCAGGATTCCCGCAATCCTGTACCCAATCTCAGACTGTATTGAGCAGAAAAATCGCACAGCAGCTATTTCT
This sequence comes from Poromitra crassiceps, assembly GCF_964638095.1. Lineage (NCBI taxonomy): Eukaryota > Metazoa > Chordata > Actinopteri > Beryciformes > Melamphaidae > Poromitra > Poromitra crassiceps. The sequence goes on from NC_139636.1 coordinate 4,131,325, forward strand.
GTCTGTGTTTGTTTGTTGTTGCTCCGTGAGGGTTACAGAGCGCCCCATGCAGGACGCTGTTTCGCCAGCCGGGGTCTGGGAGGAGGGAGGGGGAGAACGCAGCCTGCAGCTCTGCGCTGAGAGGAAAACTTTTGCAAAGAATCATGGAAAAGGGAGAAACGAAAATTAAAAACGGATTTGATGGCGCGATATATGGCAAGTTGGACGAGGGAATGACGTGGAGAAATCTAGCATTGTGATTACATGAGCGTGAGAGCGGGGCGTTTGTCCTGACTATTGTGCTGTGCTGCGGTCTCGCGTCACTAGGCTCTTTTAACACGTAAGTTACACGCCACATACACATACATGCAGAAAAATAATTAAATTTCTAGTTTGCCATTGAATGACCAAATTGATATAACTTTCAACCATTTTGAGCAACACTGTTTCCATACAGGCCACCAGCTTTGGCTAGTTGTTGATATTTATAAAGATATTGCAGCTCTCATATAAATTATTTTCGAGGTGGTGGGCAAACTGTCATGGCGTCGATTTCCGGAGAAAATTCCTGAGCTGAGCACAGCCAAAGAGCATAGTATAGACAAGAGTATATGTCATTTCTTGGTTTTTTCCATAGGTATTTTAAGTTAGTGTATCGAACTAGCTGATAGGACCCCACTTTAAACAAACCGAACTATCCCTTTAAGATGATCAAAATTAGAGGAATAAAGTCAAGAGTTAGGCTATGAATGTACGCCAGTGGTACACACTCACAGGTAGAACACAAGGGATTGTGTGTGTGTGTGTGTGTGTGTGTTGACCTGAGACAGCAGATTGCGGAGGCAGGTGAGCTCCTTCTGCAGGTCTCCAGCTTGGATGATCACCTGGTTGCAGAGGGCCTGGGCCTCCCTCCTGGGGTCCAGGGAGAAGACCAGCTGGAAGGAGGAGCAGAAAGAGGGAGAGAGGAGCATACAGATGGAGAGATGAGCAGACAGAGGAGAAGGCAGAGAGAGAGAGGAGCAGAAAGAGGGAGAGACGAGCAGACAGAGGAGATGAGCAGACAGAGGGAGAGGAGCAGACAGAGGAGCAGGCAGAGAGAGAGAGAGGAGCAGACAGAGGAGCAGGCAGAGAGAGGAGCAGACAGAGAGAGAGAGGAGCAGACAAGAGGGAGAGAGGAGCAGATAGACAGAGGAGCAGACAGAGAGAGGAGCAGCCAGAAGGAGAGAGGAGCAGATAGACAGAGGAGCAGCCAGAGAGGAGCAGATAGAGAGGAGCAGATAGAGGGAGGGAGGAGCAGACAGACGAGCAGACAGAGAGGAGCAGATAGAGGGGAGGAGCAGACAGAGGAGCAGCCAGAAGGAGAGAGGAGCAGATAGACAGAGGAGCAGACAGAGAGAGAGGGGCGCAGACACAGGAGGGGCAGTTTGAAATCTAGAGCCAATTCCACCCGGCCAGTGTGTCACCGCCCCAACACAGTTAACCGAGTGCACCCAAACAGACAGAGAAACAGGCATACATACAGACAGGCAGACAGACAGACAGGCAGAGAAACAGACATACATACAGACAGGCAGAGAGGCAGGCAGACAGACAGGCAGGCAGAGAAACAGACATACATACAGACAGGCAGAGAGGCAGAGAGGCAGGCAGACAGACAGGCAGAGAAACAGACATACATACAGACAGGCAGAGAGGCAGGCAGACAGACAGGCAGAGAGGCAGACATACATACAGACAGGCAGAGAGGCAGGCAGACAGACAGACAGGCAGAGAGGCAGACATACATACAGACAGGCAGAGAGGCAGGCAGACAGACAGACAGGCAGAAAGGCAGGCAGACAGACAGAGAGGCAGACATACATACAGACAGAGAGGCAGGCAGACAGACAGACAGGCAGAGAGGCAGGCAGACAGACAGGCAGGCAGAGAGGCAGACATACATACAGACAGGCAGAAAGGCAGGCAGGCAGACAGACAGACAGAGTGACACCTTGGAGGGTTGCCGGGGGAAACGGCTGATGACGTCCTGGACCGTTTCAGTCAGGTAGCAGCACTGCTGCCTCACACTGATCAGGAAGCTGTTCAGCTCCTCACTCCTGTGACACACACACACAAACACACACAATGGCAATCTGGGCACCCAGAGTCGATCAATTTGATGACTAATAAGACTCCGGGACAGATGGCCGATATTTCAGGGTTTCTGGTGTAGAGTGGACGTCCGCGTCAAGACTTCCTCTACCATGGTTGTTGACGTCTCATATGCAGTTATCTGTTCATAAAGATTAGCCAAAATGTTGTCTGGACCTAAAACACCTACTGTCCAAAAAGTATAGATCAATCAATTGGACTGTAAACAATGATAGCGGAAGTGGAAGTCTTGGCGCGGACGTCTGCTCTACACCAGAAATCCCGAAATATCGTCCGTCTGCCCGTCTTATTAGTCGTCAGACTGATAAGACTCTGGGTTCCCAGATGATGGCAAGTCTGATTAACAACATCTCAGAACACACATACAAATATATTTTAAGTTTTTGGAATTTGTGTCCACAAAAAATATCTGGAAAGCAGTTTTTGCACTTTGTCATCACAAATAAATGCGTGCCACAATATGTTTTCATGTGTAATTTTGCACTTGCTAACCCCTTACCCTTTACAATACATAATACAAGTTATTACATCTTTTCAAATCTGCCCCAATCTGTTGAAGTTGAGTTGTCTTGTGTCAAAAGGACTTGCAAAGCTGTAGAATGGAGAGGAGGTGAACTTCATAAGCAGCGAGCCCCAAGAACTGTCTACATCCACAAGACAAGACAAGACCAGGCTTGTTAGCGATGCCCCCGGACGACAGGGCAGACAGATTGATAGTTTGGACCAAACGTGGCGTTTGGATTTTTTTATTTATTTCCCCGAAAACCATCTCACCAAACTCCATAGAAAACAAAACAGGTGGCCAGCGGTTCTCATCCTCCCCACACTGCCCCAACATGGTCGTCCCTCCCCGAATACATCAAGCTCAAATGATGAGTTATTTCTTTCTATCAGTCTCCTCCCTGGCCTCCTCCCTGGCCTCCTCCCTGGCCTCCTCCCTGGCCTCCTGCAGTCCTGGGGGATATTGATAGCTGTTATCTTAATGGTACATTTCCCTCGGTGATGGGGACTGGGCAGCCAGCCGCGCCTCGCCTCCTCACACTCTGTCAGAGGAGCGAGTAAACAGTGTCAGTCAGCCCTCGCCTCCCTCCTGCTGCATGTTAGTTTATCTAGGGAGCCGAGAGTGATGATGGGCCCCCGGCAGGGTACTTAGCGCTGGGGAGATCGCTGAAGGAATTGTGGATGAACAGGACGGCATGTCATAGGGGAATGTTGATGGAGGATGCGTACGTGTTGCACAACTTTGTCTTTTTTCACGGCATTGCCACAGACGGTGGAAAGCTGCCTAGAACAGGGTAGGTCTCAATGTATGTCTGTATGCATGTCTGTCCCCTCAAAAGAAGACCAAGCACAGCTAAACGCTGCTGCGTGCATGACATGCCCGATGCACCCCACCGGGCGACATCATTAAGTCACGTGCCCGATGCACCTCACCGGGCGACATTATGAGGTCACGTGCCCGATGCACCTCACCGGGCGACATTATGAAGTCACATGCCCGATGCACCTCACCGGGCGACATTATGAAGTCACGTGCCAGATGCACCTCACCGGGCGACATTATGAAGTCACGTGCCCGATGCACCTCACCGGGCGACATTATGAAGTCACGTGCCCGATGCACCTCACCGGGCGACATTATGAAGTCACGTGCCAGATGCACCTCACCGGGCGACATTATGAAGTCACGTGCCAGATGCACCTCACCGGGCGACATTATGAAGTCACGTGCCAGATGCACCTCACCGGGCGACATTATGAAGTCACGTGCCAGATGCACCTCACCATGCGACATTATGAAGTCACGTGCCAGATGCACCTCACTGGGCGACATTATGAAGTCACGTGCCAGATGCACCTCACCGGGCGACATTATGAAGTCACGTGCCCGATGCACCTCACCATGCGACATTATGAAGTCACGTGCCAGATGCACCTCACTGGGCGACATTATGAAGTCACGTGCCAGATGCACCTCACCGGGCGACATTATGAAGTCACGTGCCAGATGCACCTCACCGGGCGACATTATGAAGTCACGTGCCAGATGCACCTCACCGGGCGACATTATGAAGTCACGTGCCCGATGCACCTCACCGGGCGACATTATGAAGTCATGTGCCAGATGCACCTCACCATGCGACATTATGAAGTCACGTGCCCGATGCACCTCACCGGGCGACATTATGAAGTCACGTGCCAGATGCACCTCACCGGGCGACATTATGAAGTCACGTGCCAGATGCACCTCACCGGGCGACATTATGAAGTCACGTGCCAGATGCACCTCACCGGGCGACATTATGAAGTCACGTGCCCGATGCACCTCACCGGGCGACATTATGAAGTCATGTGCCAGATGCACCTCACCATGCGACATTATGAAGTCATGTGCCAGATGCACCTCACCGGGCGACATTATGAAGGCACGTGCCAGATGCACCTCACCGGGCGACATTATGAAGGCACGTGCCAGATGCACCTCACCATGCGACATTATGAAGTCATGTGCCAGATGCACCTCACCGGGCGACATTATGAAGTCATGTGCCAGATGCACCTCACCGGGCGACATTATGAAGGCACGTGCCAGATGCACCTCACCGGGCGACATTATGAAGGCACGTGCCAGATGCACCTCACCGGGCGACATTATGAAGGCACGTGCCAGATGCACCTCACTGGGCGACATTATGAAGGCACGTGCCAGATGCACCTCACCGGGCGACATTATGAAGTCATGTGCCAGATGCACCTCACAGGGCGACATTATGAAGTCACGTGCCAGATGCACCTCACCATGCGACATTATGAAGTCACGTGCCCGATGCACCTCACTGGGCGACATTATGAAGTCATGTGCTCGATGCACCTCACCATGCGACATTATGAAGTCATGTGCCAGATGCACCTCACCATGCGACATTATGAAGTCATGTGCCAGATGCACCTCACCATGCGACATTATGAAGTCATGTGCCAGATGCACCTCACCGGGCGACATTATGAAGTCATGTACCAGATGCACCTCACCGGGCGACATTATGAAGTCACGTGCCAGATGCACCTCACCATGCGACATTATGAAGTCACGTGCCAGATGCACCTCACCATGCGACATTATGAAGTCACGTGCCCGATGCACCTCACTGGGCGACATTATGAAGTCACGTGCCCGATGCACCTCACCATGCGACATTATGAAGTCACGTGCCAGATGCACCTCACCATGCGACATTATGAAGTCACGTGCCCGATGCACCTCACTGGGCGACATTATGAAGTCACGTGCCCGATGCACCTCACCATGCGACATTATGAAGTCACGTGCCCGATGCACCTCACCGGGCGACATTATGAAGTCACGTGCCCGATGCACCTCACTGGGCGACATTATGAAGTCACGTGCCCGATGCACCTCACTGGGCGACATTATGAAGTCACGTGCCAGATGCACCTCGCCGGGCGACATTATGAAGTCACGTGCCAGATGCACCTCACTGGGCGACATTATGAAGTCACGTGCCCGATGCACCTCACTGGGCGACATTATGAAGTCACGTGCCCGATGCACCTCACCATGCGACATTATGAAGTCACGTGCCCGATGCACCTCACCATGCGACATTATGAAGTCACGTGCCAGATGCACCTCACCGGGCGACATTATGAAGTCACGTGCCCGATGCACCTCACCGGGCGACATTATGAAGTCACGTGCCAGATGCACCTCACCGGGCGACATTATGAAGTCACGTGCCCGATGCACCTCACCGGGCGACATTATGAAGTCATGTGCCAGATGCACCTCACCGGGCGACATTATGAAGGCACGTGCCAGATGCACCTCACCGGGCGACATTATGAAGTCACGTGCCCGATGCACCTCACCGGGCGACATTATGAAGTCATGTGCCAGATGCACCTCACCGGGCGACATTATGAAGGCACGTGCCCGATGCACCTCACCGGGCGACATTATGAAGTCACGTGCCCGATGCACCTCACCATGCGACATTATGAAGTCACGTGCCAGATGCACCTCACCGGGCGACATTATGAAGGCACGTGCCAGATGCACCTCACCGGGCGACATTATGAAGTCACGTGCCCGATGCACCTCACCATGCGACATTATGAAGTCACGTGCCTGATGCACCTCACCGGGCGACATTATGAAGTCACGTGCCAGATGCACCTCACCGGGCGACATTATGAAGTCACGTGCCAGATGCACCTCACCGGGCGACATTATGAAGGCACGTGCCCGATGCACCTCACCGGGCGACATTATGAAGTCACGTGCCAGATGCACCTCACTGGGCGACATTATGAAGTCACGTGCCCGATGCACCTCACTGGGCGACATTATGAAGTCACGTGCCTGATGCACCTCACCGGGCGACATTATGAAGTCACGTGCCAGATGCACCTCACTGGGCGACATTATGAAGTCACGTGCCCGATGCACCTAACCGGGCGACATTATGAAGTCACGTGCCCGATGCACCTCACCGGGCGACATTATGAAGTCACGTGCCTGATGCACCTCACCATGCGACATTATGAAGTCACGTGCCCGATGCACCTCACCGGGCGACATTATGAAGTCACGTGCCCGATGCACCTCACCATGCGACATTATGAAGTCACGTGCCAGATGCACCTCACCGGGCGACATTATGAAGGCACGTGCCAGATGCACCTCACCGGGCGACATTATGAAGTCACGTGCCCGATGCACCTCACCATGCGACATTATGAAGTCACGTGCCCGATGCACCTCACCATGCGACATTATGAAGTCACGTGCCAGATGCACCTCACCATGCGACATTATGAAGTCACGTGCCAGATGCACCTCACCGGGCGACATTATGAAGTCACGTGCCAGATGCACCTCACCGGGCGACATTATGAAGTCACGTGCCAGATGCACCTCACTGGGCGACATTATGAAGTCACGTGCCCGATGCACCTCACCATGCGACATTATGAAGTCACGTGCCAGATGCACCTCACCGGGCGACATTATGAAGGCACGTGCCCGATGCACCTCACCGGGCGACATTATGAAGTCACGTGCCAGATGCACCTCACCGGGCGACATTATGAAGGCACGTCCAGGGAAAGACGACTGAGCACGCATGCTCTTTTCCAGTAACACCCTGCATCACATTCATAGAGTTCTACACATTTACACCTGTGAGCCACAAGGTTCTGCTGCTGGTCACTGAGCAGCTGCATTTACACCTGTGAGCCACAGGCTTCTGCTGCTGGTCTGCTGGGGGTTTAGTGCCTTGCTCAAGACCACGGTAGTTGCTGAGGGAAATTTCACTGCCCACCAGCAACATGACTATTTTACTAATTAACTACAAGTTTACAATAAAATAGGACGTCTAAAATGATGGTTGATGTGGCCAATCTGCCTGGTAGAGCAGGCAATCTTAGTCATGCCAGTTTTTCATGGGTTAGAAATGCTGGATTAGCATGATTACATTTTATTGGCCAGTCTAATGCTAAATCAGTAAATACTTTTCTTATTGTTTACCATTATAATATACTTATTATTTTTTCCCTGGGAGGGCCTGACTTCAATAGCCTGGTTAAAACCATCCTGATCACATGAAGTCACATTCTGTTTCACTCCACATATCAGTCTGGACTCCCACCTGCCCCCGACCATATTCCACAAATGACAATGTAACTGGGCTAATCAGGGACCTACGTCGTAGTTGACAATGTAACCGGCCAATCAGGGACCTGCGTCATAGTTGACAATGTAACCGGCCAATCAGGGACCTGTGTCGTAGTTGACAATGTAACCGGCCAATCAGGGATGCCACTGGCAAAACAGTAGGGCGTCTCCCGAAGCAACAACCGGTAACGTTAGTGTTAGTAGACTAAACATAGCAATGAGTGCAGTTATTGCAGAAATAGACTAAATGAAAACAATTAAACAAGAGCAAGTATAATGCACCAGCGGAGTTTCTTGATGTTTTCGCCGTTCTTGAGTGGATTTGGCGAAGCTGGATTGGCTGAAGGAGTTGTCTGTCAAGGCGAGTACTCCCGCCCACTGAAATGGCTGTGAGAGTCTGGAAGTTCAGACTGATAGGTGGAGCCAAACAGGATGTGAGGTCACATGATCAGGATGGTTTTTACCAGGCTATGGCTTCAACACTTCACAATGATTTGAATGAGAGGAAAATCCTAAAAAAAATTCCTGCACGGCATAAGGACCCTGAAGGAGTCGTTAAGGAGGACAGACTCAGATGCAGTTTCGCCACCATCCCTCTCCTCTCTCCGTCGGAGCTTCTCCCATCCGGCAGGCGTCTCTCATCCGGCAGGGTGGAACCGGCGGGCCAATCCTGCCCAGGATTCATGAAGTGATGGGGTGCGGTGCGACGGCTCTGTTTGGCCCCTGCTATTGGCCCTCCATCGCTCACTGCAGCCTCCCATCGCCTCTCACCTTACAAATCATTACAGCTCCGCTTAAACCATTAGGCCCGGCCCAGAGCCCGGCTACGGAGGTGTGTGTGTGTGTGTGTTTGGAGGGGGAGGGGGGGGGGGGGGGGGGGGGCTGGGTAGTGGGATGCTTACGGGGCTGATGGATGACTTCCAGTGGAGGAGGATAGATGGAGCAGGATGGGGAGAGGAGGGGTGGAAGGGTAGAAAGGGGGCGAGGGTCTCTCAGGTGTGTGGCTGACAAGTGTTGAGATTTCTGCTACTAGCCTTGACTGTTTCTGGCTTGAAGCAGCGTGTTTTTTGAAAGCAATTTGGTACACTTATCTGTGATTGATTTACCAGACACTCCAAGTAAATTAAAACAAACACCCTGAATTATTTATGATACAATAGTACAAGTGTTCCCCAATGCCTTCAGACCTCATTTTGATAAAGCTTTTGTCCCAGACACCATCATCTAAGAATATTTCTGTGCTCTCTCTATATCATACGGTAGATTAAACAAACAGTACAAGGGTTCCCAAACTTTTTCAAAGTCGAGGACAGATGAATTCAGTCCTCATTTGATGTGTTTGTCCCACACATCACCACCTAAATTATGTTCTCTCTACATTGCCAGTGAGGCTATAACAGTGGAGAGTGAAACCTCTCATCGTTCTTATCTCCTGGTGCTACCTTTCTAATGAATGAAATTACAGTAAGCTGTAAATTTACACTAATCATTACTTCCCCTGGAAGTCTCCTGGAGGACCCTGGACCACAGTTTGGGAACCTCTGCTGGAGCATGCAGATGCTTTGCCCCAGGTCTGGGCAGTAGGTGTTAGGAATGGGCATTTCTAGTAAAAACTCAATTGAAAATTCGCTGGGCCAAAGTCGACTTTTCGTCGAAATAGGCCCACCCCTAAAAACGAGTCAAATGTTACAGTATATGGTCTCCCCTGGTTCGAAGTATAGTTGAATCGCTTGGTTTGACCAAGTAAAACCATTTTTGTAAGCATTTTATGACAGGTCTATGGAAAAATGAATGGTGGATGAAATCCCATGGAGAGGGAGAGGGGGTGACTTTGGCACTCTTTTGACGTTCACAGACCCAGACTACGTTAGCCACGTTAGCTTAGCTTCCCGAACAAAGCAGAGATAGCCCATGGAACAGTAGACAGAATATCAGCTTTTCTCCATGCAGTAACAAGCCTTGAAACCTTTTCCTTGTGGCTGAGTGTTGATGTAATGTAGACATCGTTTCTACCGTTTCGATCAATGAGCTGCTGGGTGCTACTGCCGCTAGCGTGAGTGAGTGAGTGAGTGAGTGTGCACTGCATCACATGGACAAACTTGCTGCTCTTAAAGAGACAGGCGCCGGAAAAAAAACCAATGGAGAACAGACTTTTTAAGACAAGATTGTCAATAAACGATTTTCGACTTTCAATAATAAAAGTCGATCTTGATAATAAAAATTATTATTCGAAAATTTGAAATTCATTTCCCATCCCTAGTAGGTGTAGAGCCCTACCCGCTGTCGATGTTTTCCAGTTGGGAAAGGGTTTCCAGACCCACTCTGTCCAGATGCATCTGCTGCATGGCGGTCAGCATCTTCTGCTGGTCGTCTGGGTCTGTGATGCCAATCTGACAGAAGGA
>NC_139636.1:4144054-4199054 GCF_964638095.1 Poromitra crassiceps
TATATATATATATATATATATATATATATATATATATATATACTGTATATAGTTATATTTGTTAGGTGAGAGTAGGCAGTATCCCCTTCTATATGGCTGGTTTATCTTTGATATGTGATAGCTGCCCCTTTATAAGGAAAAATGGCACCTTTTTGTCCTTCCGGGGCTTCCGTAGGGACTTAAAATGGTCGCCGCACCGGCGCACTAGAGAGCTCAGAGGAGCCAGTGGAGCTCGCACAGAAGACTTCATTCGGCATTAAAATAAAGGGCAACAAAAGTGGCACTGAGTTCAGACACAGAGCAACCGCAGCGTACACCCAGTGTCAGCTTGACGGTTGACAACAAGACAAGCTTTAGGAATGGTCTCACGTCTCATGACGTCAAAAAAGGTGCAATATTTAACTTGGGTTTTAGCTGCGTCTTTGTAGTTGACAAGAGAGACGACTAAAACGTTTACAGGCTGTATAACTGTTGATGCCAGACACACTGGGGCACAACATGATGGCTGATGATAATTACCCAGCCGTCCCTGGATGGACTAAACAGTCACAGAGGCTGTTTACTGTTGTTTATGTCTGCTAGAACAATGGCTCAACCATAGACATATATAAAGGCTAGATGGCTTACCCGCGCTGCCGGTCAATGGAGAGCGACGTCGTCGCATGGTGGCCATCTTGCTACGGCACCACAGCTTTATATATATTTATGGGTTAAAAAAACGCTAACATTTTATTATTATTTTTGGCTCCAAATTACACCAAACTTAAACTGCAGCATCATCATCATGAGATAAATTCACGCACCTAGTTTCATGCAGTTTCATCCATTTTGCTAGGAGCTATGAGCATCTGTTGTTGGGTTAGTATTATCACATCAGATGATCATAACTCCTAGGGAAATGGATGAAACTGCATGAAACTTTGTGCCTGAATCCCTCTCATGGCATAGATGCTTCGGTTTAATTTTGGTGTAATTTGGAGCCCATCAAAAAAATAGTGTTTTTAGTGTGTGTTTTTTTGTTGTTGCCATATCTCGGGAACGGAATATGCTTGTAATAAACCAAACCGTTTGTAAATCCGTCAAGATTTCAGCGAGTTATGAGTATTTTTGTCTGTGCACCCTCCAACAGCTACCATAGAATGTACCAGAAAGCCTGCCGTAGCAAGATGGCAGCGCTTCAACGACGCTGGTGACTCCGCCTTAAGCCATCTAGCCTTATATATGTCTATGGGCTCAACAACACCTGCTGCACAGGTGCCGGTTCACACAATATCCAAGAGGGGGCGACAAACAACTTGCACCGACTGGTGGCATGCTACTTTGACATACAGTACGAAGGCCTACATTATATCAGATATGAGGCGAGCAGATGAGTGTAAAGTTAAATGTTATGCTCAATGTCCTCAGAAGTATATCATTCAGATGAATGCAATGATGATGATAATGTCTCCCACATTTTATTGTGAACTAAATAACTTGCACTTTGACTGGCAATTAAATAAATGAATGAGTGGTCTCTGACTTTTACACAATACTATACAGTATTTACTCTGTGAATGATCACATGAGGGAGGGTCTTCTACTGGTTGACACTTGAGCAGCGCCACTGAAGCAGCAGGGGAGTTAAATGCCTTGCTCAAGGGTTATGTCAGCAGGACTTGTTGAGGGAATGAACAGCATTACTCATTGACTTTCCTCTCCCAAGTATTCCTGAACCCGCAACCGTCTGGTGGCTCCTCTAAACTTCAATCTACTGTTGCTCCACTGAAAGAACTGTAGGCAAGTGAAGGCGTCTCACCTCTCCCTGGACGCGGCGGGTTTAGAGTCAGTCTTGGAGATTTTGGAGAGCGCCGCCTCAGAGCTGGAGGTTTGGGCCCGGGATGAAGAGGCCAGGATCCTGGATATCTGTAGACACACAGGTGATCATACAGGTATACTCTCCATGAGCATGGAGATTTGATCATTGATTTGTGTGTAAAAAAAAAAAAAAGCTACATGAACACAAATATTCAGAGGGTTTTTAGGACTCAGGAACTGTTTGATCCTATGCCAGAGAGTGGAATGTTGAATTTGGGTGCTATAGTGCTATACTAATAATAATTTAAAAAAGTTCCAAAGCCATCCATTTATTTATTTTCAAAAACTTGTAAGGCCTCATTTGATTTGAGTTTGTGTAGTGTGTAGTGTGTGGTTTGTGTAGTGTGTGTTATGCCAGGATCAGACTACACGATATTTTTTGTCGTTCACGATGTCACCATGTCAGACGAGGCCATCATACTGCCATCAATTCGTGACATGTCTTGGTCGGGAGACTGGCCACACTACAAGTTTATTCTCACTTAACACCGACAGAGCATCGTATGCCACCGTCATCACGTCGTCTGCAGTCGTCAGCGAGTTCACAGGTCGTCGGGGAGGCGGACCTGTGAACGAAATCTCCCAGCATGCAATACATTGACAAGAAATAGCAACCAAATCAGCCTAAATAGGCTAAAGTGGTAGATAGAAATAATGTTTATGTTAGCACTACATGCAATTGTAGAACATTTCAATATTGGACAAAATAAAACATTGAAATCCAAACACAACCCTATGTGAAACATATATGTAATCCAGGTGCTATATATATCCCTTGTAAAATTAACGTTATTTGGATGAGTGACAGCCTCTACTGTGATGCACTGTGATGTCCGCTCCAGCCTCGAATAAAACTTGGCTTACTTCATGTGCACGCCCACTATTTTCTTGCCCGCTGCTGCGAGATGAGAAGGAAGAGAAACGAGCATGCAGCCGACTCTTCTGAGCCCATGTTATTTGTAGTGAGCAATGCCCATTGCCCAGGCGTTTAAACGCAAATTAAAACACCCTGGCCTTTTTATCTCTTTTATTCTTTTGAGCGGAGCGGAGCGGGCGAAATCTGTATCGAGCGGGGAGGCGTTATTTCGAATCGCACATAGGTTACGCAAAAACCACCTGTGCCCGCCTACGCAGCAGTCAAGCGCCGGGATTGGCCAGGAGCAAGTCTTTTCTCTTCTTTTGACAGCTGGAATCTCCCACACCACAAATCGATTTCATCAACCAACTGAATTGCGGACATTGAAATTAATTATAAGTGTATTAACGCCAATGAAAACGTAACACAAGCTTTTAACACACAATCGATTTTTAAACATTTATTTCAAAACATATTGTAAAATTCAGGCCTTGTCAGCGAAGTGACATGTTGTTTAACCTGCAAATGAAAACTATAAGCGGGGAGCGGTCTCCCCAGGACCTGATACCTGTCTTCCGGGGTGTCACACTAGGCGAAACCATGTCCAAAAGACTGACATGCCAGTCTTTACGTCAGGGCGTCGTGAGGCGTCCTAGACGTCCCGACTGGTCCCGACGCTGGTCTTTGATTATGTCACACTACAAGAGGTGAAGACGGCCGATCGTCGTCCCCGACGGTCATATTCGGGCCCGATGCTGAAAATCTGTCGCGCACGACCAAATCGGTCTAATATCGGGCTGAATTCGTGTAGTCTGAACCAGGCATTAGGTACCTGTGGCTGTTTAAAGATCACAGCCAGATCAGCAGGACTCTTGTCAGCTTTGGTTCGGATGGTTTTCTCAGCTCCCAGCTGCAGCAGCTTCAGCACCACCTCCTCTCTGGCGTACTGCACTGCTATCGACAACGCCTGACACAAACCAAGTCACAATATAAGTCAAGTTAACGACACCATTATGCCATCTAAATCAGTGGTTCTCAAAGTGGGGTCCGGGGACCTCCACAGGTCCTGGAGGGGGTCCCCCAGAAAGAAATGTGAGTCATTTAGTTTCACTATAATTCCATCCATAATGTAACACAATGACAGAATGTATGACTATTTTGGTCATCGGTTTCATACACTTTCTGTAATAAAACATAAAAACATCTCGTCAGATGGGGGACCCTGGGGCAAAATCTTATCAAATGGGGGTCCGTGGTCTAATTTGTGTCAGTTTAGGTCCTTGATATGATATATATATATATATGAGAACCAAAGATCTAGATATCACAGGTAACCTCTGAAGTAGAGTATGTCCTACTTACACTCTAAAATGCCATTCAGATATATTGAAGTGACCTGCCATAACTCTGACAGTAAGAGCCGTAAGTAAGTTTGTCAGATTCATATTGAGCAAAGCCAACTGTTGGCCAAAGTATTCAGACAGCTAGCCGTACTTATTCCTTTATTTAGATTGAGTTAACTTTAGGGGCAATTACTTTCTGCCCATCTGAAGATTGCACAATTGATTAGTAATCAAATAAATGAGAAGCAGTAAGGTTTGTGCTGAATATTAATTCAAGACGCTGTACATATCCATAATACATACACCATAAAAAGTGTGAGGGTATTTGTAAAGTGTCATATTGATGTTTTGGTCTGTATTCTTGTTACTGTGGATGTACAGTATAGTGACAGATTGATTATAATAACTCGGTTTCCATCCAACTATTACGCCAATTTTACACACATTTTAAATGCTGCAAAAAATAAAATCCAAAATAGTGGTGTTTCCATCCATGGGGAAGCAAATAAATACTTATTTTAATGATAATAATAACAACAATAATAATAACACTAAATAATAATAATAATAATAATAATAACAATCCATCATCATCATCATCCACCAAAGAAATGGAAAGAGTCGTTCAAGAAGTGTTCAGTAATGGCCAAGTGGTTATTGTTCTTTAGTGTCAGCAAATGTTGGCAATCAATGGGTACCTTATCATGGAAGCAACATCATCAGTTATGACCATGCCGACCATGTCAAGCAGACGTCATTTATTTGACAAAAGCATTTCCATTGTCAAGGTTCAAAGCAAGTAGGGGAAAAATACTGAATGACTTTGTAATTGACAAAAAATACTGAATTGCTTTTTAATTTACAAAAATTGAGTGCATTGAGTGTGTAAGTGTGGTGTAGTGACAATTACTGTGTAGCCGTTGCTGTTCTGCGCATTGACCACTGCCTTGTGGGACACCAACAGGTTGATGACTTTGCTGTAGCCGTCCCTGGCTGCTAGCATCAGACACGTCATCTCACACCTGCAGAGGACAGGGGAGAAGATGGAGAGGAGAGGAGAGGGGAGGGGAGAAGAGGAACAGACATAGAATAGAAGGGAACGAGGAGAGGGGGAAAAAGAGGGCAGAGAGGTAAAGACAGGAGTGAAGAAGGGAGAAGGAGGAAAAGAAATAGGAGATGAGGACATGAGTGTTTTAGAGAAAAAGGAGAGGCCTGATGATAAAAAGGCACAAGAATCCACCAGGGGGCAGCAGAAACCATACCATTTACTCTGACACTGTGAAATACTGAAGAACTCCACTTCAGCAGCTTCAGGAGGCTTTCACATCAGGGACCCAGAACCGGATCTGAGTACACTTGACCCCAAAGTCCAGTCTGTTTGATTAGTGTGAACACTGTGTTTGCATTAGGTGTGAAAACTACTGTACCAAATCACTAATCAAATGAACTGGACTCTGGGCTCTGATCCGGGCCCTGATGTGAAAGCCTCCCAAGTGCACTCGGGTACGGGATAACATTACTCATGTGAAAGCTGAGTGGCTGTGGGGGTAGTGGGGAATCGTACTTATTACCCAATATGGAAAACGGCCTCAGTTTCAACTATGACTGGCCAGTGGCCACTAGAATCTAAACGTCTGCACACACTACTACTACACAGCATCAAAGCGTACACCTACTGTAATGCACTCACATTTTAACAATGGATATGTTTTGTTGAGCACGATAATAGAAAAACTAGGACGACCGCAACGCGGACTTATGCCTCCGCCATTAGTTCATTCTGGAGTCCAAATCGCCATTTGAGGCAAATTGGAAGAGATTCCGTCAAGGCGCTCCTGTGATGTTGCGTTACAGAGCTTGGAAATTGGGTGTGTGAGAGGTCACAGTGACCTTGAACTTTGACCACCAAAATGTAACCAGTTCATCCTTGAGTCCAAGTCGATGTTTGAGACAAGTTTGATTAAATTCCGTCAAGGCATTCCTGAGATATCGCGTTAACAAGCTTGAAAATGGCGTTGGAGAGCTCACCTTGACCTTTGACCTTTGACCACCAAAATCTAATCAGTTCATCCTTGACTCCAAGTCGATGTTTGAGACAAGTTTGATTAAATTCCGTCAAGGCATTCCTGAGATATCGCGTTAACAAGCTTGAAAATGGCGTTCGAGAGGTCACAGTGACCTTGACCTTTGACCTTTGACCACCAAAATCTAATCAGATCATCCTTGAGTCTAAGTCGATGTTTGAGGCAAATTTGATGAAATTCCGTCCAGGCGTTCCTCAGATATCGCGTTAACAAGCTTGAAAATGGCGTTCGAGAGGTCAAAGTGACCTTGACCTTTGACCTTTGACCACCAAAATCTAATCAGATCATCCTTGAGTCTAAGTCGATGTTTGAGGCAAATTTGATGAAATTCCGTCCAGGCGTTCCTCAGATATTGCGTTAACAAGCTTGAAAATGGCGTTCGAGAGGTCACAGTGACCTTGACCTTTGACCTTTGACCACCAAAATCTAATCAGATCATCCTTGAGTCTAAGTCGATGTTTGAGGCAAATTTGATGAAATTCCGTCCAGGCGTTCCTCAGATATCGCGTTAACAAGCTTGAAAATGGCGTTCGAGAGGTCACAGTGACCTTGACCTTTGACCTTTGACCACCAAAATCTAATCAGATCATCCTTGAGTCTAAGTCGATGTTTGAGGCAAATTTGATGAAATTCCGTCGAGGCGTTCCTCAGATATCGCGTTAACAAACATCGTACGGACGTACGGACAGCCGTACGTACGTACGGACGGACAACCCGGATCCATAATGCCTCCGGCCTGGCTATCGCCGGCGGAGGCATAATAAATGCAGGGTGACCTAGTGGTTATAGACAGAACATACTGTACCTAAAAGACCCCTGCCCGCCCACACACACACACACACACACGTCAGTTACTAATGTGTTTGTCAACAGCTATGTGATGCTGTCAAGACACTGAACAGCTACTGCTCACTCCTCCTCGTGTAAGAGAGTGCTGGTGAAGTGCAGACATAGGGATGTCACGATACTAGAATTTCTACTTCGATACCGATACGCAGGAAAATATCGATACTCGATACCATTTTCGATACCACGCGGCGGGATGACAACAACACATCAAGAGGCATAAAAAAGAAACAAACAGATGGACGGACAGATGCACGCTTCTCCATAATCTAGGCCTGATAAAATTCACTAAAAACTTTGACCTTACACAGCAGATTACACCTGCTCTAGTCATCAGCCTATCAGTACACAACAGATTACACCTGCTCTAGTGATCAGCCTATCAGAATACTTTGAACTTATTGAAGCAAAAGATACCCACCAATGACAGGGAGGGAGAAATCAGTGCTATGTTTGATTTTTCATTAAGAGAAAGCACTGCTGATATTGATACAGTTGCAAATGAGTATTGTATCCGTTTCAAACTTTTAGTATTGATACGTATTGATACTATCGATACCTGTTGCAAATGAGTATTGTATCCGTTTCAAATTTTTAGTATTGACTTTTATCGATACTATCGATACTTTTGACAAGCCTAAGACATTGACAACGTAAAATGGAAAACTTGGCTGCTACAACGTGGACTTTTCTTGGCCGCCCTCTGAAGCCCGCGTGTTTGGCTCCATCTCTGCAAGGCGTGTAAATAACCAGCGACACACAGGACAATAAAGCATCTATCTAATCTATCTACACACTTTATCACCTGGGACTCACACACAGAGGGGTGAGACAACATCAATGCAGAGGGGTGGGAAAGTTCTGTGGCAATTCATCACTTTACCTGACACTTTCCCAGGGAACTGTGTGCGTGTGTGTGTGTGTGTGTGTGCGTGTGTGCGCGTGTGTGTGCATGTGTGTGCATGTGTGTGTGTGTGTGTGTGTGTGTGCGTGTGTGCGCGTGTGTGTGCATGCGTGTGTGTGTGTGTGTGTGTGTGTGTGCGTGTGTGCGCGTGTGCGCGTGTGTGTGCATGCGTGTGTGTGTGTGTGTGTGCGTGTGTGCGCGTGTGTGTGCATGCGTGTGTGTGTGTGTGTGTGTGTGTGTGAGCCACACAGCAACAGAGGCAAAGTGATAATGAAATAGTTTTATGTTTATTGTGTTTTTATGTTTTATGGGGACAACGGATGGAAATTAGCCTCGTGCTAAATCCGGCAATTTTTACACTTTTACTATGTTCCAGGTTTTATTATCTGTTCTATGGTTTCTGTGTTCATTAATTTTGCACTGTCCCGTCCAAATAAACAAATAAATAAATAAAGTCTAATTAGATGTCTCTGTGTGTGTGTGTGTGTGTGTGTGTGTGTGTGTGTGTGTGTGTGTGTGTGTGTGTGAGAGAGACACACAGAGAAACAGGCTGAGTAATCACATGAATCAAGATGATGTTGTTCCTTTGTCTTCTTACTTTCAGGTGTATCCGTTTGACTGTTTATTCGACTGTAGGTTGACGTGTGTCGGCGTCATGTTTGTACTGATGCTAAACCCGATTCATGAACCCGATTCAGGAGAAAAGGGATGTTTGTCAAGTAGATGTGTGTGTGTGTGTGGCACTCATGCGTGGCGTTGTGAACTATTTATACACGGCTATATCTTCACTGACAAATTCCAAGAAGTCAAAAGTTAATAATCAAACAAATGAACCGCTTCTCAGGCTCAGTTGCTATTGAATGAATAGTGGCGACGCGTTGCATACAGACGATTCCTTCCTCTGTCCAGAATTCTGCACCCTCCGGTTAGTCACTTCCTCTTCGATACTGGAAACACGTAATTTGTCCCTGCTTTATGTCCTGTGCTACTATATTTTCCCAAGGTGGCAGTTTCACTGTGAGACAGGTGGCGAGGTCATTCACAGACTTGTTTCTCTGCGTCTGTGTGTCCTTCAGAGGGTGAGTTTTGGCCAGTTGCCAAACGTACACTGGATCGATATGCAGACAATTCAGAGTAAAGAGAGTTCCTTCTATCCAATTTGAGTATGTGAGAAGTTCACCTGCAGCCTGTTGCACCACCTGGAAATGTGTTGGATCATAATTTAGGGTGTGAAGTTGAGTTTACACTAAACATTATGTTGAAACTAGTTTGACACTAAATCTGTGTTATTGTTTAGTTGTGCCATGTAGGCTACATGGGTACAGATGATGTCTGCAGATATCAATACCCAATAATGTCCTGGCATCTGCTCCATGTCTGATAGCGATATCAGTGCATGGGTACCAATCATGGGGCATTTTTGACTAGGGATGGGAATTAATCAGATTTTATTGATGCCTTTATCGATTCTGCTTATCGGTCCGATTCCTAGCACAATGCATATTGTTATTCAGCCCTCTCGTTATGTATTGATAGCTATCATTTCCATATTTCTTTTATATCTCTTCTTTCTTTGGTTTGGCTGTCATTAAGAGAATGGTGTGTGTTAGGTGTGGGGAGTGACGTCACAAGGAAGTGTATTTCAGTGACCCCGGAAGTAGTGCTGCACGATTAATCTAATCGCAATCGCGATGTCAGCACGTGCGATAATTACATAATCGCAAAAGTGTGCGATTATTATTATTATTTTCACGTCTTTTTGAGTGTGTGTGTGCCTCTAAACGTTACACGCGACGCAGCAAACACACGTTTCTCTGCCATCACACTGGGCATCAACACTAGCGGGAGACTTCTCCCATGCACTCCCGCAAATAAGTACGGTAATGTTATGCGCAGCAAGGTTACATCTTACCGAGAGGGAGAGAGAGAACATCCATGATCGTTAACACTTTAAGTGCCACGGCCCTTGGGCAAAAGGTTGCTTGCTGTGCCACATAGGCCGCAAT
Source organism: Poromitra crassiceps (assembly GCF_964638095.1). NCBI lineage: Eukaryota > Metazoa > Chordata > Actinopteri > Beryciformes > Melamphaidae > Poromitra > Poromitra crassiceps. The sequence goes on from NC_139636.1 coordinate 4,153,951, forward strand.
GCATTTTAAAACAGTCATATAATTTCTTTAATAATTACTATGTAAACACTGAACACGCACAAATAACGATGAGACTCTCTTCTATCACCTGCAAAAAAAAGTTTATTGATCCCATTTTCCGTTCTTTAGTTATGAGCCGGAGAAGATAGCTTGATTGAACGAAAAACAGAGCTTTTTTCTACGAGCTGAGATAATGAGCCTTTTGTGAAATTAAACATTTCAAGCACATCACTGACTCTGAAGCTAATTTTCTGATGTAGTCACACCTCAAAAATAATTTCCTTCAATAAAACAGTGAAGGCAAGGGAATTTTGTTTGGAAGAATAATATTTTTAGCTGAAACCAGCAGCGCTGGCGCCTGCATGCGCTGCTGGTTGCAGCTTCTTGCTGATCTTTTGCTGCTGGTGGGCATCGGATATTCTGGCTTGCGTTTGCCAACCCTGTCCTGCTGTCTGGGTCTGTGTTGTGTACTTGGCTCTGCGTGCCCACCTCCCCCCCTCCTCCCCCCCCCCCCCCCGTTGTGGGAGGAGTGTCTCTCTGCTCTGCTCGGCTCAGCCCTGCTGTTTTCTCTGCCTGTGCTCAGCACTGAAAAAGTCGGCTAGATCCTGCTTTTTTACAGCCGCGTGTACCAGCTCCCATGCTTCAAGTTGAGAATAATAACAAATCCACGGCTGATCATGCAAATGGGTGTTGCAGGGGACACGGAGGCTGTTGCAGCGGACACCGAGGTGCTCAATTGTGATAGCAGATTGGCTGCTGCAGGGGCACAGCTAAACGTTGCTTCAATGAAGCAGCTGCATACGGACGGATGCGATGCGATTTCCTGCTTTTCCCCAACGACATGGGGACTTCTTCTGTGTGTTTCACTCCACGTTCTCTCATCTGGAGAGCGCTGTCGCCACCTAAGGGTTCTGTAAAATAGGTTAGACACATTCAATACCTCTGATATTGTAAGAGGCGATGTAAGAGGCATAGATCGACACCCCCCCGTCAAAAAAAAAAATTCGAGTTATTGACGCCATTTGGCGTCGCTGGCACTCTACGGTAAATTTCTAATGACGCCATATGGCGTCGCTGGCACTGAATGTGTTAACAGCGAGCTATGCTAATAACTAGCTAGCCGTTCAGAAACGCATGTAAACAGCCGTGTGATTAGTGAGAACGTCAGTAAAATAAGGAGAGAGCTGCACGTGCTTACAGTATACAGAACTAGCGCAGGATTAAGTGCACAGTGGGTAATGACCCGCTGTGATGAAGAATATAGCGAGATTATAGCAGCAAAACACTGTCGCAGCTGCCAGCAGCGCAGCAGCACCTCCAGGCTAACTAGCCTGTCACATGACGCCTTCATGGCAGAGTCCTGCATCGGGTCGGGGTTCCGCGGGGCCCCGCCGGGTACCCGCAAAAAAATGCGGGGGGCGGGTGTTATTTTGCGGGTTCGGATCTGGGTAGAATAAACAATATGCGGCCCGGGTCGCGGGTGTTGTATAATATATGTATTTTTATTTACTTTTTATATAACGATAATAATTCAGTCAGTGTGTAACTTCATGTTTTGTCTGAGTCTGACGACCTGACGTCTTTGTCACAATCAGTCAGACTCAGAGATAATACTGCAGTTGCAAATCCTGGCGGCTAAGTGGCAGTATTGGCTTGTTTATTGGAGGGGGGGGTCAGTGGTCAGGTCGTCACTCAGGGCAGGGCAGGCACAAGAGACAGGTAGGTCACTGACTGGCTTCAGTTCAGTAGTACATTTCGTTCAGTATCTTAGACCTAGACCTATGCTAGCTAGCTTGTTGCATTGCATGACAGCTAGCGCCAGCAAGGCTAGCATGTTTCCTTTAGCTGCTGCCTGGCCCTGGCTGGCCTGCTGGCACTGGCACCAGTGACAAAACACCGTCGATGTGCTTAATTGTAAATAACGTTATGCAATGCCTGCCGAGTCCGACTGCACCGACCACCGTTGTTGGCTCTCGTCAGTGACTCGGCCAGAAAAGACCGCTATTCGCTTCCTGTGTGAATTGTGAAACGATCGCAGTTACTTTGGTTATGTTCACTTCAAAGAAATGTATATATGCGGAAGCGGAGCGGGGCGCGGGTCTCATGTCTGCGGGGCGGGGTGGGTTGCGGTACTGACTGATCATCATATGAGCGGGTTCGCGGAGCGGGGTCGGTACTGCACGTCGCGGGGCCGGGCGGAACCGGGTCTTGAAAATCAGACCCGCGCAAGACTCTGCTTCATGGTCCCTCGATAAAGTCTGCAGATGCACGTTACCTCACCTCACTCTCAAGAAGCGTCACGTGAGTGTGGCGTTTAAGGCCACCTGTCGCTACAAAAGAAATAAACGGGTTGCATCATTGTATTAGCCTACTGGACAGACATGTAACTAACTTTGCATGTCTGAGCCATCTTCTATGTGCTGTAACACAGTGCAGTTTAAATTTTTCTGGCGTTTCTTTTTTTTTACATGTTTGGGACAGGCAAATGTTTCAAATTGTTTTATTTTTTTGTAAAGATCATTTTATTTCAAATTGTTTTATTTATTTAGTTTTAATATATTTTAAATTGTAATATATTTAATGTATTTTAGTCTGTGATACGTGAAACCGTGGTATTTTTGTCCAAGGTTATCATACCGTCAAAAACTCATGCCGGCACATCCCTAGATACCATTTGTTTATTATATCGCAATCATAATCACAATATTGTCCACCATAATCGCTAATCGCACCTTTCCCCAAAATCGTGCAGCACAAAATCATGTGACCAGCAGACAGAAGATGGAAGGAGTGTGGCAGTGTCTCCCGCACTCCCCTTTTCCTTTCTTTTGTATAATATTACATGTTAGTTTTCATATAGTTTGTCATCTCCTGTCCCACCTGAACGGGATACTACATCAGCACTGGATGGACACCATCCAGCCCACCAGCGTGAGCTGTCAATAGTCGTGTTTCCATTACCCTCAGAAATGCGCAAAATCTAAACATCGCAATAGAAAGTGGGTAATGGAAACACGTAAATTTCGAAAAACCTCCCAAATATCGCAAAACGTTTTTGCGCTCTCATGAGGTGGTTTTTCAGACGTGTCGATATAGCAGTTTATCGCAAAAGTGTAATGGAAACGCATTTTTCGCATTTGCACGTCATGTGACCCATCTTCTCCTTTGGAAAAGGAGCGGAAAATGAAAGGAAAATGAGGGAGAAAGGGTTCGATAAACCGTGGCAAAACCTCCGCAGCAAGTGGAAAACTTTTAAGCAACGCTACCTAGCAGAAAGACGAGTGTTGTGCAAAAGCGGAGCTGGGGAAAATAGATCATGTTTAATGACAGAAACGGTCCATGGTGACAGGCTGCCTGTCTGTGTGCGCGCAGTTGTAGGCTAACTTTTTTCCTCTGCCTCTCGCGCTCACTGCATTCACTGCAGCCAGCAATATGTTGACACTCATTTTCTTTTGAATTGATAATCAGGCTCGTTTATATGCGTTGTAACTTCATGTTGTGATTTGCATTGACCATTGGTTGGATTTGAGCATGCAGGGGGGACGGGATATGGGGCAGATCCCCGTGCGTAATCACTGTGGCAGCTGCTGCAACGGGGAATTGCTTTCAGGTGTGTGTGCCGTCACTCAAACTCAACTTCAATGGAAACGCCTACAAGTCGCAATTGTACATTGTCGAAGTTGTAGAAATATCGCAATTATTTTGCGAAAAACTGTAATGGAAACACAGCTAGTGACAAGCCAGAGCATCACCTGGGCTGGAACAAGTCAAGCCAGAGCATCACCTGGGCTGGAACAAGTCAAGCTAGCCCCTGTCTTCTCTAAGAGGACATCCTTCTTATCTTCTATTCTTCTATCCTTGCTTGTTTCTCATGTTACGGGTATCTGGGATAGTATGTGAATACCCCTAGACAGAGGTTGGAAATAATGTTGGACAGATCTAGAGGCCCGAAACGTAACAAAATGTTTTACAATGGGATCTCCAATGATGATGGCTTACCTGCCAAAGTGGCTGATGGAGTACACAAACTTGCTAGCCTGAGCCAAAATGGAGCAGATTTTGACTGATGACTGGTTGCCACCCAGCTTGTCAGAAAGCTTGTGGAGTCCTTCCCCTCTTACACTGTTTGTTTGTTTGTCTGTCTGTCTGTCTGATACCAGTCTGTACAACATGCACATGCCATAACAGGACATTCCAAACCTAACACACAAATATACACCCTGTGTGTAGCACTGTGGTACATAATGCTACCACATGGCAGCCAAACATAATGAGAACCATGACAGGAAACATGATCATGCATTTTTTTAATTTCCCTATTCAAGTTAGATCTGTCTGTCATAGGCTACTTCTGGGGTGAAATTAGAAATTTCAGACATTAAGACCAGTTAATTGGGGCAGGCTTGGTCGAATTGGGGACGAAAGCTGTGTCCCCGATTTGGAAAAATCTGATTTTGGGGGGTTACCGTTATGGTAAGGGTTAGGCAAGTATTGCGCGCTGGCGTGATTAATTTTCCAGGATTTGTGTGACCTATAGCAGTGGTGCATCCTCTCACCTGTCCAGCATGTTGGGATCGGCGTTCCTGGACAGGAGCAGCTCCACACAGCGGATGATTTCGTCCTCGCTGGCGGAGGCCGTGCAGGCGGCCATGAGCACAGTGTACTGATCTGTGGACAGGACGGAACATGGTGTGTCAGAGCCTCGTTACAAGAGTTCACACAACTGAAGGACTACATTTCTTGACGGAAGAGCGATTATTTGTTATCAATACTAGAAATATATTTCTAGGGTGCCTTGCACACTTTGTCCACTCAACTGCGCATACGCCAACCATGAGCCGCGTGCCGCGGAACCCCCTCGCCTTATTATAGTAATGAGATTGCATTTTCTGTTGCGGTCTTTATTTGAGGAAACATTGCCAGGTAGGCTACTGTATATTATGTAGTAACCGTTGTATGAAAGCAATAAGCTTATTGCTTAAATAACTCTGTCATACATCATTTCTACTTACATTACTTCACCCATTGTAAGAACAGATCCATTAGCAAATGGGATTTAAGAAATCTTACATTAAGTTCTTGAGGACCATATGCTTTATTCTCCCATTGTATCTGCTTCAGTTCCACTGGAATTAAGATACATTTGTCCAAAAAAATTCAATATTTTATTTTATATCAAATTTAAATTCAATCCCAGGCAGGTAGCATTAATAACGGTCTTAAAGTCAGCTTTCTGAAACACGCAGATACCCTCCTCCCTCCTCCCTCAAATCATCACGATAAGTACTTGTGATAAGTAATTGAATTCTATTCTATTGGGGATTACCATTTTATCTGTCACTGTCGGCCCTACGTCACATCCTAATAAAATAAAGACATTTGGATGGCAGCCCAGTGATGGAGATGGATAGTGGTTTATCTGGCATCAGGAAGTGTGGCAGTCTTTATAGGGCTGAATGACTTATCTCATCCTGATAAGAGCTGTCTGAGACCCATGGCAATGCACCTCAATTCCTGTTTTGCTCCGACTATGACGGTAGTCTCAAACCTGTGTGTGTGTGTGTGTGCGCATGCACACGCACACACACACACACACACACACACACGTGTCTATTTGTGTGTGCCTGTGTGTGTGCGTCTGTGCCACTGCATCTGTTTGTGTGTTTTCATGTCTGTGTGCTTGTTTGTGTCTATTTCTACGTGTGTGTTTATGGTGTATGTGTAAACCAGACTGACTGGTTTGCGTCTACAGAGGCTGGGGGTAAATACTAAATCCAAGGCCTGAGAGAGGTTGTGGGCAGGAGAATGACGGCAGCATGGAGACCTTTAGCAATCACTCATGCATTCCTCCCCCCCAAGCCAGACACCAGCAGGAAGTGACCAAACGCTGTTTTAATGGTTTCCTTCACCTGCCTCCAGCATCATGTGCAGTCAGTCAGTCACACAAACACAAACACGCTTTGGACTGCAAATTAATTGACCTCAGCCCTGATTTTCTTTTCAGCTGTGCATGACTCGTGCGGTGGTTCCCAAACTGGCGTATGGGGACCTCCACAGGTCCTTAGAGGGTTTTTAAGGGGGTCCGCAAGAAAAATGAAGAATATTTTGGTTTTGCCAGTAATTTAATACAACAGCAGTCTAATTTCCCCTCTGCTAACTTAGCTTTCATGTGTTAGTAATGTAGTTGCCGTTCTTATCCAGAATGACCTGCAGTGAGTGCAACAGTAGAATCAACGTAAATTCCTAGATTACCAACATAACAAGCTGTCGATATTAGTCAAGTGCAGGGTCGGGCACCCGCGTGTAGTGCAGTGGTAGATTCCCTGCCTACCAACACAAGGGTCACAGCCAGGTTCATGACCCGTGTTGCCTCCGGCCTGGTCCATCATCCATGCAGGCACAATTGGCCGTGACGACGCGTGGGAAGCCAGACTAACGGTATGTGTCCTGGTGTTGCTGCACTAGCACTTCCTCTGGTCGGTCGGGGGTGCCTGTTCGGGGGGAGGGGAACTGGGAGGAATAGCGTGATCCTCCCACGCGCTACGTCCACCCAGTGAAACTCCTCGCTGTCAGGTGAAAAGAAGCGGCTGGCGACTTCACATGTATCAGATGAGCATGTGCTAGTAGTCTACAACGTTCCATAGATCGGCGGAGGGGGTGGAGCAACGACCGAGACAGCGAGGGGAATTGACCCTTTTCACAGCAGCCATTTTGTGTCTCAAAGGCAGGGTAAACACACAGGTGTAACCAAAACATTAATTTGGTGGTTTCCAACTTCCATTCCATTTAGGTGTTCCAGTGCCGGGGCCCTCATTAATGTTTTGGTTGCACCTGTGCAGACACAAAATGGCTACTGTGAAAAGGGTACATTGGCCAAGTACAATAGAGAGCCGCAGTAACGAGTCCGGAAATCATCGATGCTAACAGCCCTGGTTCTTCACAGTTTTCGCCTATGGGAGTTTTGAATGGGTTTTTGGCGCGATGCTTCTAATAATCTCTCTGAGCAACGCTGGCTTAATCAAACGCGAACCAGTGTTTAGTAATATCATCTTCACACACGAGGACCACTTTTACGAGTTTTGAAGCTTTTACGTGCCGTTAAAAGGACGGCTAGCTAGCAAACGGCTAAATGAGACTACACTTTTGAGTCGATGGGGATATATACAGTACGTCAATAACGTCACCACCTCAAAGGACCAACACGGAAATTCTCTTTCCCTCATCTGGTTCAGCCCCGTTCAGCCCGGGGTAATCAGTGCACACATCAACAACAGTCCAGGTTGAGTGCTGACGTGACGTGGAAGCCTATGCGACAGTGTGTAGTTCTGGATTAGTTTAGCTCGAGCTTTTTACTTCTAGGGCTCGCATTTACGCTACAAAACTCATGAAAGTGGTCCTCATGTGTGAAGATTATCCGATGGAACTCTGGTTCGCGTTTGATTAATCTTGCGTTGCCCAGAGACCGTATTTGAAGCATCGCGGCAAAAACCCATTCAAAAATCCCATAGACAGAAACAGTGAAGAACCAGGAAGTTCAGGACTTCCGCATTCTGCCTACAAAAATACGTCATCCCTGCGGCTCTCTATTGGGGAGAAAACAGAAGGAAAAAAAGTCAAGTGCAGGGTCAAAAGCATAGTGCCAGGGTGTGTGTAGCATTTTCCCAACCCAGTTTATGTGACCGGAAGAAGCCCCTAGCCGCTTTGTTAGCTTAGAAAGCTAGCAAAACGCTCACCTAAAAAGTTATTTATTAACCGAATATTTGCCCTAACTGCAAGATTAAACCTTCAGGAGACCTCACGCAAATTCTAACTTCAGAGATTATTTGTTTGCCTTTTTGTGATCATCCATTTACTAAGAAACAGTTTTTTCGCCCTTCTACTGCAGGCTGCCTGCAATCCGACTGCAGTCAAGCCAACCTCCACTCTGAAACACACGGTCAAACGAGTCGCTGCGTTATTTTGTGGTTGATGCAGTCGATTGTCTCAAAATCCAAATGCAGCATCATGTTATGGTCAATGACTTGTTATTTTTCTCAAATCACTTTCACTGTTTAAAATTTGTAATTGCATTGCTTTCATAGTAACGGTAAATCGCTGTGTGAGTGACACTCTGCAGCCCCCAATATACTACGACTATATAATCAGAGCCGATTACTTTATGATTTTTTAGATGGGTTTTCAGCCTTCAATGGAAGATGAGGAGTGACACTGCTGTTTTGATTAGGGGAAAGCTCATTCTACCATTATCCCCCCCATCTGCACAATACACAGATTGCATTAATACCCTATTAGCTCTTTTCTAATGACAAATGCTTCTTCTCACATGGGTCCATGGCCTTATGCTTGCTTATGTGCATCTATTCAGGAGTTCTTGACACGAAGGGGGTTTTTCCCATTACCCAGATTGACCTGGATCCAACAGATGCCTTCAATTTCTCCTCCTGTGGGACGGGGCTTGCAGCGATGCGTGAACTGAAAACAACCCGGGCAGATTAGCGGTGCGTTTCTGCCAGAGGTCCTCTCTGGCGTCATCATCATTAAGTAATAAAGTCACATGAAGTGTAGCGGCGCAGCATCCTGATTGGTCAGCGAGCCTTTTGGCCGGAGCAGGTGAGGAAATTGAAAGAAGGTGTCACGGGGACACGGGGAGCGCGAGCGACGCCAACGCAACGGGGACCGTCAGAGGATTAGGGAATAGGGATGATGGCTGTTTGCTATTCAAGGCTGGAAGGCTGCAATGTGTGATTGGCCAATCAAACTATCTGCTGTAGTTTTCCAAGACTGAGGGGAGGAGGGGCGGGGTGTCAGAGGAAGGTCACTGAAGAGGGGCGGGGTGTCAGGGGAAGGTCACTGAAGCCCACGTCTAAATATCAACCATCAATATGGACAAAACTACTGTGTTAACTTGCATCTTATTGTCAGAAATGGACTTTATGAGGCGGCTGATATACTATAGATTAGAATCTACTCTATTCACCTTATGTTCAGACCTTACAGTGGGCCAAATTCTTCCGGGTCCGTCTAACACTTCCGGCGGTCACGGCGCCAAATATGAAAGAACGTCATGAAGAAGAGAGTTGTTTTTGGAGCGGACAGCGCAGGGTGTAAAACAAAAACGTAGCCTACTACTTTGAGCTCGGTACACAGCAAGCAAGCGGAGTATCCACTGTTAGCCAGGTCAGATAACGTTATCGTCGACAATGACGAGCACTTTCTTGTAAAACATACCTGGACTCCAACAAAGAAAGCTTCAGAAGGTTTTCTGTCCTCCGAGCGCAGCTCGAGCCACTTACGTCTATAAGACCCGCACACGTTAACGTAATTCCCTGGAATGCGAGACTTAACGAGCCAGTTACATGGCATTGCATTCTTAGACATTGCCGTTTGCTTTTATTTGGTATGTTACATACAATTGGCTAAAGTATTAGTTAATTCAGAGTTAGATTATATTGGAGCAGCCAGCCATTTTTTTTTCTTTTCTTTTTTGCCGGAAGTCGTAGGACGGCCACAGAACCGGGTCAAATGGGCGTGGCTACATAAGGTGAATATTATAAATGATGAGGAAAGTGAGTTAAGGTGGGTCATATTATGTCATGTCAACACTAAAAACCTTTTGTTGTTGTTGCTATCTCTATGGAGATGTGTTGACATTTATTTAGAATGATGGTAAATGTGCCACGCTGAGTTGACTTGTTCACCTGGCTATATGCTTCAAATAAAATATGACATTATTGATTGATTTTTACATACAGAACAGGGCTGGAATCCCAGTGCTGGAATCATAGGGATATATATATCCCTAAGGCTTACATACATACATACCGTACATACATACACAGACACTTCTACCATGTGTGGTCAATCAAAACAGCAAGGTTTTTTGTGTCCGAATGGTGGTGCTGGCTAAAAACACCACTTCTAAAAATGAGTTTCATACCCGGTAAGTTACTGGTTTCCCTATGATTCCAGACTTTTGAATGCCTTATATATTTCTCTAACTATCGGTGAAGAATCTCAAATCAGTTCAACTTTCAAAATTGTGCCGTGAATCCCTCCACCCACCCCTCCTCCACCCACCCCTCCTCCCCCCTGCACACTGAAGGATAGCAGTGATCCTGGTCTGACCTTTTCTGAAGTTGGCGCTGGCCCCTCTGTCCAGGAGCAGTTTGGCCAGGTCATAGTTTGCCACATTAACGGCACACATCAGAGGAGTCCATTCATAGCCGAGCCTGGTTTCCACGTCCATGCCTGTCCACAGCAAAGCACTTGGCTTAGGTGAGGTGATTAAGGTATTATAGAAAAAAGACAAGACAAGAAACAATCTGTGGTGGTGCTATATGCTCTCCTCATATCCACACACTGAAAACTCATCATCTGGCCTTATGGTTTAGACCAGGGGTGCCCAAACTTTGTTAGGATGAGAGCTACTTACAAAAGATACAACTGGTCGTGAGCTACTTCTTTTCGTCCAAGTACATAGTTAGCACATTTTAACAGTATTATTTATTTGACACTATTTAATCATGTTATAATGTTAAATACTGTAGATACTGAGTTAGCTATACGTGAGTGGGATTTAGTTTATGCATTCAAAATAAAAAATAATACATTTTGGATTTCTTTGGCGAGCTACATGGCCCGAGATCTACCGGTAGATCACGGTCTACCTATTGGGCAGCCCTGGTTTAGACCAAAACAAAACCAAAACAATATTGTACGCTTAAGTCGATAGTAGGGATGTTCATCAGTTATCGAAAATCGATAATTGATCGTTAAGGAATGGAATCGATCATGTGGAATTTTTATCGATTATTGTTATTATATATATATATATATTTTTTTTGCGGACTAGGTTTGGGTGGAATTCGTTCCTCCTCGCCCCACTCCATTGCACAGCCGACTAACGTGAGGTGGAGCTTCATATAGTCTCTAGTTTTCTGGCTGGGCATGGGCCTTTGTGCCAACAAAACTGTTTTAAACATGGGGAATTCACACCGGCATGCGCCGGGGACAGCAGTGTTGGAGAGGAGACACATTGAAATAAAGAGTTCATTGAGGAGAACACGTTGTCTTTCGTATTTTCTGCCATAGGCATTCATTTTGTAAAAAAAAATATATATATATATATATATATATATTAGGGATGGGCATCGAATTTCGAATTTTCAAATAATCGTTGTTATTATCAAGGTCGACTTTTATTATTGAAATTCGAAATTCGAAAAAAAAAAAAAAAAAAGTTTTTTTTTTTTTTTTTTAGTGAAATGTTGCATTGTCTCCCCTGATTCTAAGTATAGTCAAATCGCTTGGTTTGAGCAAGTAAAACAATTTTTATAAGCATTTTAAGCAAGGTTTATGGAAAAATGAATGGCGGATGAAATCCCATGAAGAGGGAGAGGGGGTGACTTTGGCACCCCTTTGGCACTCAGACCTGAGCCTACTAAATATTTAATGAACCACTCATGATTGTCAAAACTGTTTTTTATTTTCGAAAATGTCAATGTCATGTAACATGTTCTTTACTTCAGTGGTGCAATGCTTGTTTGAGCTAAAAATCCACAGCAGAAGCTTTTTATATTAATTAATAAAGCCGTAGACTTAGAATCAGGGGAGACAATGCAACATTTCACTCACAAAAAAAAAAAAAAAAAAAAAAAAAAAATTTTTTTTTACATTTTTTTTTTTTTTTCGAATTTCGAATTAAATTCGAATTTGGCCAGCGAATTTCGAATAGTGTTTTTGCTAGAAATGCCCATCCCTATAATATATATATATATATATATATATATATACACAGTGGGTTCGGAAAGTATTCAGACCCCCTTAAATTTTTCACTCTTTGTCATATTGCAGCCATTTGCTAAAAGCAATTAATTTCATTTTTTTCCTCGTTCATGCACACACAGCACCCAATATTGTCAGAAAAACACAGACTTGTAGACATTTTTGCAGATTTATTACAAAAAAACACTGAAATATCACATGGGCATAAGTATTCAGACCCTTTGCTGTGACACTTGTATATTTAACTCAGGTGCTGTCCAATTCTTCTGATCATCCTTGAGATGGGCCTACACCTTCATTGTGCTTAATTATATAGATTGGACTTGATTGGGAAAAGCACACACCTGTCAATATAAGACCTTACAGCTCACAGTGTAAAGTCAGAGCAAATGAGAATCATGAGGTCGAAGGAACTGACTGAAGAGCTGAGAGACAGAATTGTGGCAAGGCACAGATCTGGCCAAGGCTACAAAAAAAATTCTGTTGCACTTAAGGTTCCTAAGAGCACAGTGGCCTCCATAAGCCTTAAATGGAAGAAGTTTGGGACGACCAGGACTCTTCCTCGAACTGGCCGTCCGGCCAAACTGAGCATCTGGGGGAGAAGAGCCTTGGTGAGAGAGGTAAAGAAGAACCCAAAGATCACTCTGGCTGAGCTCCAGAGATGCAGCAGGGAGATGGGACAAAGTTCTAGAAAGACAACCATCACTGCAGCCCTCCACCAGTCGGGGCTTTATGGCAGAGTGGCCCGACGGAAGCCTCTCCTCAGTGCAGAACACATGAAAGCCCGCATCGGGTTTGCCAAAAAACACCTCCCAGGTGGACTCCCAGACTCTGAGAAATAAAATTCTCTGGTCTGATGAGACCAAAATCGAACTTTTTGGTCTTAATTCTAAGCGGTATGTGTGGAGAACACCTGGCACTGCTCATCATCTGCCTAATACCATCCCTACAGTGAAGCATGGTGGTGGCAGCATCATGCTGTGGGGGTGTTTTTCAGCTGCAGGGACAGGACGACTGGTTGCAATTGAAGGAAAGATGAATGCAGCCAAGTACATTGATATCCTGGACAAAAACCTTTTCCAGAGTGTTCACGACCTCAGAATGGGCCGAAGGTTCACCTTCCAACAAGACAATGATCCCAAGCACACAGCTAAAATAACGAAGGAGTGGTTTCAGAACAACTCTGTGAATGTTCTTGAATGGCCGAGCCAGAGTCCTGACTTAAATCCAATTGAGCATCTCTGGAGAGACCTGAAGATGGCTGTCCACCAACGTTCACCATCCAACCTGACAGAACTGGAGAGGATCTGCAAGGAGGATTGGCAAAAGATCCCCAAATCCATTTGTGAAAGATTTGTTGGATCATTCCCAAGAAGACTCATGGCTGTATTGGCTCAAAAAGGTGCTTCTACTCAATACTGAGCAAAGGGTCTGAATACTTATGCCCATGTGATATTTCAGTGTTTTTTTTGTAATAAATCTGCAAAAATGTCTACAAGTCTGTGTTTTTCTGACAATATTGGGTGCTGTGTGTGCATGAACGAGGAAAAAAATGAAATGAATTGCTTTTAGCAAATGGCTGCAATATGACAAAGAGTGAAAAATTTAAGGGGGTCTGAATACTTTCCGAACCCACTGTATATATAAAAAATATTATTAATATGATCGATAATCGATAATTGATCGTTAATTTCCCCCGATTTTCGATTATGGAAATTTTTCAAAATGAACATCCCTAGTCGATAGCATGATACTGTATAGGTCACTGTATCAAAATAAGAGCCACTTTCAAACTGTAAAGACATATTGGAACTGATAGCCCCTGAACCCAAATCACCCGCCTCCTCTAATGCTAGTAAAAAGCATACCTGCCAACACTCCCCTTATTTATGTGGGAGTCTCCCTATTTTTAACCCTTTCTCCCGCTGTGCTCCCGATTGGTCATTTATCCCGCTAATCTCCCAATTTCATAGTGATACAACTCAACTCGCCGCAGTGTGCGCTCTTTACGCAGACAAGAGCAGCTGGGTCGGGGAGGTGTGCGCTCTCTCTCTTTAACGCTTTGCTCCCTGTCTCTTGCGCACGCACCCTCTCTCTCTCCCCCTCTCTCTGTCTCGGTCACTCACACTCTCGCGCAAAATGCGGGACATCTTCTCAATTTGTGGGACGCATGAAAAGTAATGAAAATGGAGCGCACTCCCGCACAAAAGGTCACGCTACCTGCATAACTCCCGCACAAAGGTCACGCTACCTGCATCATTCGTATCCTTCCTGTTCTTCTTTTTGATGGCGTTGTTCCTGGCAATGATGGCTCCTCCCCACACCCAATCACTCACTGACACTCTCACAATGTTTGCACTTGATCTTTTTTGTGTACATTTTAGATGTTGACTTTTGATCAAATTTTGATGAGAGCCTGACGGCGCAGCCTGCGTGCAGCTCCTCGAAAGTGTGACTCGACGCAGCTGACGCGAACAGCGCGAGTATAATATAATATAGATGGGGAGATAACAGGAGAGAGTGAAAGCTATTGCCAAGTATATGCACTACATTATCTCCTTGAGCTAACTTCTAGTCATTGAAATCCTAGTGAAATCACACAATTGACTCATTTTGCTGGGGACTCCCCTGCGACCCCTCATCAAGCTGACGTTCCGCCGGCAAGGCTCCAAGTTGAGTTGAAAGTATATTTCAGCCTTTAGCCAATCAAATCAAATCAAATCAAATCAAATCGACAGGTTCCAGATTGACTGCCTGTTACACTGCTCTACACAAAGTGGTAGCATATTAAAAAAAATCCACTGCCTCGATGGTTAACTAGCCTAACGTTTACAATATTCCAATATGCAACACATTAGTTTATACTCTGGATAAAGAGCATCTATTCAAAGTTGTGTTCAAGTAAACATCAACGATTCATTATACATCCAATTCTCTCTAAAATCACTGATCACATGAGGCTATATGGCTAGTTGGCTACACACAGTCGAGAGATTAACCGCCAGTGTGTGATACAGATACTGTAAGACACAAAATACTTGCCATTGTCCAAAAGTTGCTGAACAGCCAAGATATCTCCCTTACTGATGGCTACTTTCAACCTGGACACATCGTCTTCTGCCACTGGTACAGCTGCATCAACCTGTGAATAATGAGAGAAAAGAAGAGAAGAGAAGAGAAGAGAAGAGAAGAGAAGAGAAGAGAGCACTTTACTATTTTTCCTTTAGGAAATTCAGGGAAGATCACCCTTCTTCGAGCTGGAAGAAGGCAATTAAAGAACTGAAGAATGTCATTCTAAAATTTCAGGCAGTGTTCAACGTAAAAGTAAATAAATAAAAAATCCCCACTGGCCCACTTGGCCAGTAGATCAGTTTTACTGGCCCCTTGTATATTATCACTGGCCCGGCAGCCAAAACATGAAAAGAAAGAAAGAAAGAAAAACATAATTTGGATTTATTTATTATACATAATATGTACAACAGTGACATTCCTTTTAGATTTGGTTGTTTTCCTTTAGTTGTGGAAATGTAATGTCACACAAATATGCAAAATATTAAATTAGGCACACATATTGGATCAGTAAATCAATGTGGTGTATACATGCAGGTTTCTCCATATTTTGTGTAAAGGCAGAGAGTATGGAATAGATACGGAGAAATGAACAGAATATGATAACATTTTAGCAAGTATGGTTGACCTGGATTAAAACAGCTCCTCAAATATTTCATTCAATTCCGTTACTGCTAGAGATGCTGCGATCCGATCATGTGATCGGATATCGGCGCGATATCAGCCAAAAAACATGGATCGGATCGGATCGGATTCCAGCGAAAATGACCGATCCAAGGCTCCGATATAAGCACTCCATTCCATGACTCCGCTCCAGGATTTCTATCCAGCATGCAGCAGCAGCAGCAGCAGCAGCACACAGAGGCCAGGGCCAAAACGTCAGACACACCCGTCCTTAACCTATGTGCGATTCGAAATCACGCGTCCGCACCATAGACTGGCAAAACATGGCTGCCCCCAGTGTGGCTGACAGAAACAACCACTATTGCAATTTGCAAGACATGTCCCGCAAGGTTTCTGAGATTAGGGGAAAGTCTGAGCTGGCGTTACGCTAAACCAAACGTGGGGATGAGGCAGCGGATTTGTTTTGGCGTTAACGTTAGTTGTTGTGATGATGGCTAACGGGGCTAACGTTAGCTAGCTGGTTAGGCTATCTAGTTGCAGGGAAGCGCTCCACAAGCTTGTTGTGACCAAAACCCCCGCATTTAAAGCATTTCATACTCCCAGAGCTGGCGTAAACCATAGAGAACCTCATGCATTAGCCTACTCAAAATGTAACGTCCAGGGTTTGTGTCTCCAAAATCAACTAACGTTAACGTTACATGCAAGCTAACGTAGCTAGCTGCGGAGCACTCATGATCTATAAGGAAAACGAATGCGCACATAGCCTACATAATTGTCAACATCACATACATGTATTTTCTTTAATCTAGACTACAGGCATCATTTTTCAGTCAAAAGTGAAACGACACAGATGGCGTATAGTGAGGCTTTCCATGCCTCACTATAGAACTGGCCCCATGCAAAATTCAGACCGCTTATATGTTGCCGTCATGCCAATAAGAGTCTAAATGTATTTTTTTATGTTTTATCTGCAGACTAAGCAGCTAGGCTTTCGGTTCTATAAAAGCCATTATTTTTTGTAATGACTATTGAGTGATACACTTTACTAAAAAAAATATTATATCACAATAGTGATGTCAGATTTGCTTAGGTCAGAGCTATGGAATATTAAATCCATCTTTGCTCACAACATTTGCCCTTTCTTTCTTCTTCTTTTTTACCCCAGGTGTGCATAAAATACAGGTTAAGAACTTATGATAAAGTCATGGAAATCCATTGGTCAAAATGTGTATGAACCCTGAAGGGTTAAATTGAGCATTTATGAGAGATTTCAAAAATATCGAGATATATATCGTGTATCGCGATATAGCCGAAAAACATTGCAATATTCTTTAGAGGCCATATCGCCCAGCCCTAATTTGATTGTTATGTTTTAGTTTTACATCAAATGAATTAGATGAACTAAATTGTTTACATACTATATTACCAAAGCACACACATACATACCTAACCCTAAAAATGTTTGTTGCCTGCTAGCTATCAGACAGCATAGAGAGACTTAAATATGTGCTGTATCGGTATCGGATCGAAATCGGTATCGAATCGGGTATCGAAATTTGATCGGAATCGGATCGGTTTTGAGCTAAAATATCGAAATCGGATCGGAATTGAAAAATCTTGATCGCAGCATCTCTAGTTACTGCTAGCCAGCATCGTCTCCGATTTTCGCTAGAAGCATTTTAACACATTTATTATCATTCTTATCAGTTTACCTGGTTATGAGACGTGTTTTTTTTTCCCCTTGACTGCGGGTCGGCAGGTGGAGGTTGAGCCTGTGAAGCTGCCTGCGGGTCGGCAGGTGGAGGTTGAGCCTGTGAAGCTGCCTGCTGGTCGGCAGGTGGAGGAGGTTGAGCCAGTGAAGCTGCCTGCTGGTCGGCAGGTGGAGGAGGTTGAGCCAGTGAAGCTGCCTGCTGGTCGGCAGGTGGAGGAGGTTGAGCCAGTGAAGCTGCCTGCTGGTCGGCAGGTGGAGGAGGTTGAGCCTGTGAAGCTGCCTGCTGGTCGGCAGGTGGAGGAGGTTGAGCCTGTGAAGCTGCCTGCTGGTCGGCAGGTGGAGGAGGTTGAGCCTGTGAAGCTGCCTGCTGGTCGGCAGGTGGAGGAGGTTGAGCCAGTGAAGCTGCCTGCTGGTCGGCAGGTGGAGGAGGTTGAGCCTGTGAAGCTGCCTGCTGGTCGGCAGGTGGAGGAGGTTGAGCCTGTGAAGCTGCCTGCTGGTCGGCAGGTGGAGGAGGTTGAGCCTGTGAAGCTGCCTGCTGGTCGGCAGGTGGAGGAGGTTGAGCCTGTGAAGCTGCCTGCTGGTCGGCAGGTGGAGGAGGTTGAGCCAGTGAAGCTGCCTGCTGGTCGGCAGGTGGAGGAGGTTGAGCCAGTGAAGCTGCCTGCTGGTTGGCAGGTGGAGGAGGTTGAGCCTGTGAAGTTGCCTGCTGGTTGGCAGGTGGAGGAGGTTGAGCCTGTGAAGCTGCCTGCTGGTTGGCAGGTGGAGGAGGTTGAGCCTGTGAAGCTGCCTGCTGCTCGGGCCACTTGCGCATCCATCTGGAGGCTTGTGTAGCTTGGTTATGAGGGTGCTTATCCAGCATCTTGAATGATTGCTGGGCAGTGGCCTGGGTGGGGCTTTTTGGCTGGCAAAGCGGGGAGGGATTTGGTGTACTTCTTTGGCGGATTTGGATTTGGCGGGGGAGAAACATCTGGACTCGGAGCGCCTCGTCCTCCTTCTTCTTAGCCTCACAGAATTGCTGCGTCGGGGCTAGAGTCGCACCAAACAGCGCCGCTATTTCGTCCGCTGTGATGATGCGAGGTAGGCCATCTCTCTTCCTCAGCGACCGGGTCCAGGCAGCAGCATGGTCGCGTCGTTGACGGAGATATGACTCCGTGAAGTACACGCAATATCTGCATGAGCCGGGCAACTTGAGCGCTTGGTCCGCGTGTTGCCAGCCCAGACACAGGATGCAGACCTGGTGAGGGTCCGTCGCCGAGATCGTGCTCCCACACCTGCAGGCGCGATATCTATGTGGAGGAGGTTGAGCCTGTGAAGCTGCCTGCTGGTTGGCAGGTGGAGGAGGTTGAGCCTGTGAAGCTGCCTGCTGGTTGGCAGGTGGAGGAGGTTGAGCCTGTGAAGCTGCCTGCTGCTCGGGCCACTTGCGCATCGATCTGGAGGCTTGTGTAGCTTGGTTATGAGGGTGCTTATCCAGCATCTTGAATGATTGCTGGGCAGTGGCCTGGGTGGGGCTTTTTGGCTGGCAAAGCGGGGAGGGATTTGGTGTACTTCTTTGGCGGATTTGGATTTGGTGGGGGAGAAACATCCGGACTCGGAGCGCCTCGTCCTCCTTCTTCTTAGCCTCACAGAATTGCTGCGTCGGGGCTAGAGTCGCACCAAACAGCCCCGCTATAGCGTCCGCTGTGATGGGTGTGCGAGGTAGGCCATCTCTCTTCCTCAGCGACCGGGTCCAGGCAGCAGCACGGTCGCGTCGTTGACGGAGATATGACTCCGTGAAGTACACGCAATATCTGCATGAGCCGGGCAACTTGAGCGCTTGGTCCGCGTGTTGCAAGCCCAGACACAGGATGCAGACCTGGTGAGGGTCCGTCGCCGAGATCCTGTTCCCACACCTGCAGGTGCGATATCTGCATGAGCTGGGCAACTTGAGTGCTTGGTCTGAGTGTTGCAAGCCCAGACACAGGCAGCAGACCACGTGAGGGTCCTTCGGCGAGATCCTGTTCCCACACCTGCAGACCCTGTTGACCCTGTTCCCACACCTGCAGCAGTAGGCCGAAGCTCCGCCCCGTGCGTTATCCAACCAGGGGCATCGACCAGCTGGGACGCTGGCCATGTGGAGCGATGGCTGGGGAGATACCACACAACAAGAGTTTACTGGGATGTGAATACCAGCGTGTTACGGTGGCTGTAGCTAACGTTTGGGGTGCTAGTGTTCGGTAAGTTAGCCGTCTCTGCTTCAGGGTGAAGAGGAGAGAGCAGGCGTAGTCGCTGGAACAAGCTAGCGTCCAACAAGGTTTCTACACCACTATGGACAGTTAAGCTAGCAAAGAAATCGAGGTCTTGATAAGTTTCTCTGTGGGAGAGAACAATGGAAAAGATGAGCAGATCCCTCCGTCCCTCAAGGTGCATGTTCACTTGTGCGGGTTTTTTCACACGTCCCACTCATTGTGTATTGGAGATAGTCTCGGCTCCCAGACGTTTGGTGAGCTGCGCCACCAAACGTCTGGGAATTTCACTGTCAGAAACTGTCTGTCCGAGCCCGGCGAGAACAGCCGGCAGCAGACACGCCTACATTTATTATTAGAATTTTATTTGGTAGCGGCAATGCCATTTATCATAGTCCTAACACAGAGCATGAAGCTGATATGCTCCAAACAAAATGTATAGCTGTTGTTTATTTTACAATAATGTTTCATACCCGGAAGTGGTCCGCTTGCTACTGTGAGTCATCAACAGGCTCTGTAACGTTAGCCTCGGGAGTGGGGCTTATCGCTGGGGGAAAGACCTCTAGCCGCCGGGGCCGGATGAAACACGTCCTATTAACAGGTTATGTTTGTTTCTAAGTGATTAATATGTTTCTCCGCAAACGCGGCGATGTTTTGCGAGACATCGGTTCTGCATGAGCGTCACTGCCCCCAGAAAGCAGGCCCGCCCACAACACTCATGATTGGTTCTCCGATGCAAGGCTTCCAACAGCGCCACCTAACGTTATGCAAAGATTTAAATAGTAATATTCTCAGTCTTACAGGAGTGAAACGGATTAAGACTGAGGGCTGAGTCTATATTGGAGACAGCCATGCAATTGCACCCCCTGCCTGCTCATTTGCATAAAGTAAGGAGCCAGATACTTCATGTAAATTAGGTGCCCCGCGCCTCCTGAACTCGTATCTGATCGTTTAAACAAACGGTTGTAAACCATAGGCATCAAATGTGATCTGAAACACATTTCGCTGAGCAGTTTTCAAACAGGAAGATAAAGTTTCAAATTTGCAGCCATGTTTTTTCTAGCTTCAAACCATGGAGGACGGCTCACAATGGGGAACGTGTTGTTCATCCAATCAGGTGCAGCAAGGAACAAACATAAAGCCCTCCCACAAGCGTACGATTTTGTGTGATATAGGGATATAGGGGCGCATCCGAGACGAAAGAAGGAAGAATGACTGATGAGTCTCGCGCTGAGGCTACACTGAGCCTTGACGTCTTTTGACCACATTTCTTGACCCATGTGGTAAAACTGTGATTTGTAAATGTTCGTTTTTAGTCATTTCAAGTAGGCTAAATGTGCTGTGTTGAGAGAGAGAGATCAGCACAAAGTAGGCATCAGGGCTGAAAATGTAAAAGCCTATTTGCATTCAGTAAAAACAAGTTTTGGTGATTCTATTCATGTGCTCCTACGGTTGTGCAATACTGCAGATAATGGCGTTTGATTGTGACTTTTCATGGGCCGTTTCTCATCTCACTTATCACTGTACAATTAACCTCATCATGTCACCAGGCTCTTCACCTACGCATTACTACAGGCAGGATGTCCCGCCCCGTGTTTCCGGTCCTGTGTTCTGGTCCACAGTGTTTTCGTTCCCCCATAGAAATGCAGCAGTAGGCAGCCTAACCTCACCAGTCACTACGGGTTGGAGAAAAAATGAGAAGCATGGCCATACCAAACAAAATATTCAAATAAGTACTTGAAGAAACTTGCTGGATCCTAACCTCGCATCACCAGGCTCTTCTCGGCTTCCGTTCACAATTGATTTTGTCACCCTACCTGGTTCCGGCCTAGAGCCCGCCCTAGACAGGAAGGGCAGCGTTTCTAGCTCGTCAACTTTTACGTTAACTTGACAATTTGACACAAGTATCAGAACGGCAAACAACAAAACAAAAGATGGACGTACCGAACGTACCGTTCTTGTAGAAACATTGCGGATTCACAATCTCACATCTTTTAAGCCAATACAGAAGCTTTGCATCAGACAATTAATGATTAATGGAGGAAAGAAACGTCAAGCTAACGGCAACAAAGACGTTTTTTGGCGCACTTCCTTCCGGTGTTCATTCTGGTTCCGTGGTTTACGCCCCCATGACAAAAAGCAGCGCTAATCAGCGCACTGACCATGAAAGCCTCGAGCGCGGATTAACCTCGCGTCACCAGGCTCTTCTCGGCGAGAAAGAGCCTGGCTCCCGCCCACAATTGATTTTGTCACCCTACTGGTTCCCGCCTAGAGCCCGCCCTAGACCGGATGGCAGCGTTTCTAGCTCGTCAACTTTCACGTTAACTTGACAATTTGACCCAAGTATCAGAATCCTCTTTCACCGTTTTGACCGGTGTGTCAGGCGGTGGTGGCGGAGATGCCATATTGCATAAACGTTTTGTTTTATGTAACGCTAGCTTTGTTTTGATCAGA
The DNA here is from genome assembly GCF_964638095.1 of Poromitra crassiceps. Taxonomy (NCBI): domain Eukaryota; kingdom Metazoa; phylum Chordata; class Actinopteri; order Beryciformes; family Melamphaidae; genus Poromitra; species Poromitra crassiceps. Next base: position 4,175,812 of record NC_139636.1, read on the forward strand.
CTCTAGTTTAGGTAACATCACCGCGTCAAGCTAACGGCAACAAAGACGTTGTTAGGCGCATTGCCATCCGGTGTTAATTCTGGGTCCGGGGTTTACGCCCCCATGACAAAAAGCGGGGTGGAAGGTGCCCAGACTAAGCGCGGATAGACCCTTCTCACGGGGGCCATTTTGTGTCGAAAAGGCAGAATAAACACAGGTGCAAGCAAAACACTAATGAGGGTTTCCACATTCCAATCATGGAAGTTGGAAACCCTCATTAGTGTTTTGCTTGCACCTGTGTTTTCCCTGCCTTTTCGACACAAAATGGCCCCCGTGAGAAGGGTCTATTGCGCGCGCGATCTGCGGAGGTCTGCCTCGCGGTGCCTGACTTGCTCGAGCATGTCCTAGCTTGATACTCACCAAGCTATCAGGATTGGGCGTAGTAGTGATTCTGACAGGAATGATGACGTGAGGATGAGTCACCGAAACTAATATTATCAACAGAACAAACGTAGTAGCGTATTTGTTTTACAAAGCCGACACTGAAGGCAAAACGAGAGATGCCCAGATATAGTGCATTTAGCGTGCACACACAAGTAGGCCTACCAAAGTTAGGGTTAGCTAACTGACACACGAGTTACTAGTAAGGGGGCGGTGCTGACTAGGTTAGCTATTACTAATGTTAGCGTTAATGACTAAGTCTCATTTCGTTGCTGCTAGCCAGCATTGTCTCCAATTCTAGCAAGAAGCATTTTAACACTTGTATCGTCGTTCTTATTATCAGGTTACCTGGTTGTGAGGAGACTTTGAGTTGCCGATATCCCACCCTGCGTCGTCGCTGCAGTCGCTTTCATCTCCAGCAGGGAAGCCACCAAGATTGTACTCCTCGCTGCTGCACATGGCTCCAGTTTGCTGCTCCATGGTTCGTATCCCACGACTTCCTCTTTCCTTTCTTTAATCTTCTTTTCCTTCTTCTTCCGCGTCTAAAAGTCTTCCTCTTCTCCTCCTGTTATGTGTTTTAATCTGTTTTTAGGTACAGTGTGGTTCAATGTCGAGTTGTTGCACTGCTTACAGGCGGTTCACTTTGTTTCTAAACTTGTCCGCCGCCAATGCATCTACACCTGCGCGCGCGGGCATGTGACGTCACCGTTAAATGTCTCTTCAGGGCATCGCAAAAAAAACTAAAAACTAAAGTGATGCTCAACCTTTTTCATACCGAGGAGGAGGAGCCCTAATTTAGTCCACATTAAAACCATGGACCCCCATTTGACGAGATTTTGTCCAAATATGAGTGTTTTTGTCCAAAATGTCATGACTAGAGAGATAACAGAGTGAAACTATGATCATCAACACAGCCATTCTTCTACATTCTCCAATTGTTAACTTATTGTAAAATAAATACTGGTGAAGTTTAACACTTGATCTGTTTTGGACCCCCTGAAAGCCCCCACAAGGACCCCTAGGTGGTCCCCGGACCACACATTGAGAACAGTTGTACAAAGGGCCGATAGATGCACATGATATATAACAATAATAATAAAAAAAAACAAAGAAATTGGGACCATTGTTCAAGTAACTGGACAATGTGCATTGTGCTGTGCCAGTGTACACAATGCAAATAATGCAAATAATGCCATTTGCGTTGTTTGCAGTGACAGGTGGCAGGCTAGCTGCAGTCCTTCAGGTGACAGGTGAGGTCAGGTTCATATCAGAGGCAGGATGTTGAGCAGTGGCCTCCAACCCTGTGCTACAGAGGGCCAAGAGTCTGCCTGAGCATGTGGACTCTGGCCCTCATTTAGCCTTTTTCACTTCCCACCCGATTCACCCATTTTGTGTCTAAAAGGCAGGAAGTAACACGGGTGCAAGTAAAACATTAACGAGGCCCCCCGGCACTGGGTCACCAAATGGATTGGAAGTTGGAAACCCTCATTACTGTTCTGTAGGCTACAGGAGACCAGTGACGTGCATGGAGCATCCAAAAATGGTGATGGATGGGACACAAAAATTCACCAAAGTGTATGGTTAAATCAAGGGAGAGGGTTAACCATAACCTTAACTAGGCCTAATACCTATGCCATGAGCCATGAGCCATGAGCCATGAGCCATGAGCTGTAATACAGAAACGGACCATGCCGCCAAATCCTTTGTGGAGAGAACTAAAGTATCAGGGACATACTCTCTATATCCATGATATCCATAGGGGTACGGTGGCGCAGTGGTAAGCGCTGTCGCCTCACAGTTGGAAGGTCCTGGGTTCGATTCTCGCCTGGGACACTGTGGGCGCTGTGGTTGTGTTCCCCCCCATATCTTCAGTGCCTACTGCCCAGGTGGGTTATCTCGTCGTAAGGGCCTTTCTCTCTGTGTGGAGCTTGCATGTTCTCCCCGTACCCCCCAGGGGGTTCCTCCGTATATAACCCCCCCACTAAAAACATGCAGAAGATCAGATCGTCATCGTCATCCGACCAGTGACGACAACATCCGAAGTTGGTCCCCGGGCGCTGTACGAGAAAGCGACCACTGCTCCTGGCCTGCCCCTCGGAGGAAAGGACATGCCTGGATGGGTTAAATGCAGAGGACACTTTTCACCGGCCACCGTCAGCATGAGTGTGTTGTGGCCGCATGCATGTATTGTGGTGTTCGTGTGACAATAAAAGACGGGCTTGTCCGTTACGAGTTTTTTTTTATCAGACTGAATTGTCAACTCGTTACAACTCAGTGAAGTGAGCGGATTGGAAGGTCTGGACCCAGGCAAATCTTGGACAGTTTGAATGAACATGATGCCAGTGAACAAAGGTTACAGTCCCTGTGGGTCCTAAAATGAGAGTATAAAATTGATTGTGATGAATTTTGGCTGTAAAGCATGACGCTAACACATTGGTCTGTTCCCTGTGTAGTCAGTATAGGCAGAAATGGACGTTAAAGGAACACTCTGCCCATTTTCAACCAGCTTTGTATCATTAGAACATCAGTAGTATATCAGAGAACTGTAAACTGTTTTGAAGTCATTAACTCAAATCAACTCTCAATAACTGTCAAACTAGATGAATGATGAATAGTTTGACAGTTATCGAGAGTTGATTTGAGTTAATGAGTTATTAATTTGAGTTAGTGTGGACCAGTGATGTCACTGGTCCACACTTTAACACTCAATAACTGTCAAATTAAATGACAGACTTCAAAACAGTTTACAGTTCTCTGATATACTACTGATGTTCTAATGATACAAAGCTGGTTGAAAATGGGCGGAGTGTTCCTTTAAGGACTTTGCTACTGTGAGGTGCTTTATATAAGCAAGCCAGCAAAAGGCATTATGGCTTTTATCTTGTATCCAGTGGGGGCCATTTATCTGACTTCCGGTAAATCAGTTTGGTTGCTGCAGAGGATGACCAACAGGTGTCGCTCTTTCCTCTGTCAAGGCCAGACAGCCTTGCCTCAGTCCTCACACAACCTAATGATTACATTTGACATTTCAGCTGATGCTGTTAATCAAGATCAACTCACAGTCAGGGGGCATGCTCCTCAGGAGGACATACAAAAAACACCTCTGTAATCCTCATTTCAGACCTATATGTGTTGGTTACAGCAGGCGTATAGCCAATTGTTGCCTGTTCCTCATTAACACAATAACAATATTTCAATTTTCATATTACAGTGCACTGATATCTGGTTTCTAGTCATTTTGATCTATATTTTGTGTAATTTGTTTTATTATTATTTTTTCTGATTTTCTCAATTTCCGCCTGCTGTCATGGCCGCTGCTCCACCCCTCTGCCGATCTGGGGAGAGCCGTAGACTAGCAGCAGCATGCTTCCTCCAACACATGCACAGATGCCAGCCACTTATTTTCACCTGACAGTGGGGACCTTCACTGGCAGGATGTAGCACATTACTATTTTGGTCATGGTTTTCATACACTTTCTGTAGTAAAACATCTAAAAGCAAATGTTATCAGATGGGGGGTCCATGGGACAAAATCCTATCAAATGGGGGTCCATGGTCTAATTTGCATTAGTTTAGGGGTCTTTGACGTGATTTTTTTTAGAACCACTGGCGTATATTTATACACTACAGTATATATATATATATATATACTGTATATATATACTGTATATATATACACACACACACACACACACACACACACACACACATATATTAACTGATTTTAGATGTTTTAAAATGTGTTTTTTTGTTAACCCCCCCCCCCCCCATTTTTTATCCCATTTTTATCCCCCATTAGTGCTAGTTTAATTTATTTATCCTGGTTGCTACTCCACCCTCTGCCGATCTGGGAAGAGCCGAAACTGGATCCATGCTTCCTCCGAGACATGGGCAGTTAGCCAGCCGCTTCTTTTCACCTGACAGAGGAAGCTTCACCGGTAGGACATAGCACGTGGGAGGTTCACGCTATTCCAACCAGTTCCCCTCGCTCTGAACAGGCGCCCTTAACGACCAGAGGAGGGACCACATTAGCAACCAGCATATTGCATGTTTTGGTGAAGTGGGTTCCTATATGAAGGAAACCCCCGGGAGGCACGGGGAGAACATGCAAACTCCACACAGAAAGGCCCTTTTGACGACCCCACCCGGGCGGTGGGCACTCGAGGACATGCGGACGGGCACGCATTCCTTCAGCGTTCACAGTGTCCCAGGTGGGAATCGAACCCTGGACCTTCGAGTTGTGAGGTGACAGCGCTTACCACTGCACCACCGTACCCCCCCAAAATGTTTTTATTTTTGGAAGAAATGCTGGGCTTATAATAATTTCCAGTGAGAGCCACGTGGAATGTAAAGTATAACTCTGTAAGTTGATGCTTGGCTGCTGATGATACAGGGAGGGAAAGTGCCTAACCAGCTGCTTGTGAAAAGAGCGTAGGCTCTGGTGTCATGCCGGTCCTCGGCGTGCAGCACGTAGACGTCTTGAAGACGGTTAAAATAGAGCGACTCCTCAGGAAAGCCACACACAAGCCGGGCCTCGAGGAAAGATGTCCACATGTTCTGTAAGAATCTCTTTGGTCCGCCCTCATCCACCTGCACAAAGATATTAATAAATGTAACTTGTGTGTGTGTGTGTGTGTGTGTGTGTGTGTGTGTGTGTGTGTGTGTGTGTGTGTGTGTGTGTGTGTGTGTGTGTGTGTGTGTGTGTGTCTGATGTAGTATGTATATGATGCTACGTAAAGCCCTTTGAGACATGCTTGTGATAAGCTTGTGATAAGCAGTTAGTCAGTCTCACACATTCACACACACCCACACACACACACACACACATACACACATTCACACACAGAGCCGATGATCAGGTCCAAATAAACTCGGCGAGGAGCAGGAAATGCAGCGAGCATTCTGCACTAAATTCATTCACTGACACAGCTGCACTTGTCACTTGAACGTGCACAGAGATCCACCCACCTTAACACTATAGGGAGGCCCAGATGCAATCAGCTGTTTTGAATTTTTCCAAGTGTCCCTCCATGACTTTTTCTAGAGCGCTTTTCTGTACTAAAACAGTGTTGTTAAATTCTCTAAATCGTAAAGGAAATCGTAGATATAAGCCTCCTGAAGTCCACTGACCTTTCTCTTAATAGATAGGGAAAACAAGTGATACCACAATATGCATAGATGCCTGTTTTGCCTGTAAGCAGCTGCAGTACATTTGGATTACATTCAGTCTCATGCTCAAGGGCCCACGGCCACTGAGGGAATCGAACCCATGACCATGAGAAGCAATAGGAGCCAAATTCACACAGCTTTTATTTATATTTACATTTTTCATACTGTCAGTAGCTCCGGTATCAGTGTTGACAGTGATGAGCGGTCATATTTGATAAGACTCCCGTTTGTGGGTTGCGATGCCGCGGGAACCAAAGGCTTGACTGCTTCTTCATATTTTTATCTCTGTTCCCTAATGGAATGTCTGCAGGTTTGATCTGCCCTCGCCCGAGACTGTCCGTAACCTGAAGCTGATACAAAAGTTTCCAGTCCAGAGGAACAGTTTCTGCTGCTTTCTGCATGATAGGGAGGCTTTTGGATGTTTGCAGCGAACGGTTCACACAGTCGGCAGCTGGGAAGCATGGCTCTGCATTCACAACAGGTCCAAAGAGCCACAGCAGCTTATTCATATCACTTGGCTTATTTATGGCTACACCTTTTAGACTCAATTATGTTGATGGTTTTGTTGATTTCCCCTCTTTTTTGACCCCATCATAGTCTACAATTTTTTATGTATTTTATTATCACTTGTTAATGTGCATTTTTAAAGTGCTTTGTTCTGATGTTCCAACGTTGTTACAGTATTATTATTATAACATTATTTATTATTATTTATTATTTACTATGCATTTTCCTTATTTGACATAGTGGGTCTCAAATGTCCCAGACCCCCACATAGACATACGTTTAGGGCCCCAAGAACCCTCATTTTATGAATTCATCCCAGAGGCAACAGAGATGGAGATTTTGGTTGGTGCTGAGTTTATTTTGTGAGTTGAAAAACTATTCCTTGCTCTGCTGGGGGATGGGGGGGGCTGGATGCCCGCTACATCGCCCCCACATATACTATCTGTCTCTGAAGTGGATCCACGTGGTTTCTGCGTCGTCTTGTTGTCACAGTATGCAACCCGAGGCTCGTCTGTGTGGAAATGACGCGTTTTGGGGAGTCCATAAAGGATGGCCTGTCCCTGTCCTCACATTGTCTGTCACACACACTGGGAGAGAGAGGACAACAGGAGCAGAGAGAGAGCGCGCAACAACCCAGAGCAGAGCAGGAGACGCGCACAGAGGAGAGGAGAGGAGTGGATACTTCTCTCGGTTTGGGAGGGAGATAACTACGCAGTGACATCATATTTACTGGAGGCGCAACAAGGTGGAGGATAATAACACAGGCTGTGTGTGGGACCGGAGCACCCATCAGGGGACACCCAAATGTGAGCGACGCGCACGGGAACTCAGGTGCAGAGAAACCAAACTGGCGGCGCACTTAGGATGCAGAAGTCACCCGTGGAAGATGCGAACTTCCTCTCCAAATATTTCTTCTGGTAAGAAATGTTATCTGCCCGGCTGTCAGTCACCCTCCTTCCTTGACCAACCGATAGAAATTCACACATTCATCTAATCTTGTTGTCAGTCAAAATAATTTTCATTGCGACTTTGCTTTGGTGGATCTGCAGATTTGGAGGTTTTGCTGGGGGGGGGAATGAATGGTATAGGCCCAATATAGCCTACTAGTTGGGACTTTGAATCGGCGCACAAACTTAAGGCCAGGCGGACAGGTGCGAGAAGGTGTAGCCGGTGGCTTGCGTTGCGAGGACATTATCCTACAATGAAAAGTTTAATTTCGTAACCTGCTGTTTTCTGAATGACATGGTTAAACTCGCTCGGGGATTCAATTTTACCCAATTTTACTGCCCTCATGTCCTGTTATGCTTCCAAAGGAAATGACAGCAGCAGCGAGTGAGCTTGTCCTTCCCACTACTACAGTAATGAATGATGTAGCCATGATGTAGGAACTGTTAGTGATGCAAGTGATTTGTCGTTTATTTCGTGCCTAACATGTGTACATAGCGGGCTTTAAAATGGTGCGCCAAATGTGCCTTGTGCCGACGAATTTCCACTCAGTTATGACGAGTTTGCCAGTTATAACGTTTGCCACGTTGCCAAGTGAATAGTCAATTATATACAAATATATAATTGATATTGATATTGAAATATAGAATAATATAATCATAAATCACTAATACTGAATCGTGACATCGTGAGTTTGCAATGACTTTATCTTCTTATAGACTACTACAGAATACATTTATGTGGTTTACTGGGCTACTTTGACCTCTAGCTGCAAGACCTTTGTGACACTAAATGTATTATTGGATTACTATAGTTCTTTGTCACATTTTCTTATCATACTGTGAAGATAGAATATGACATCACAAAGAAAGCATTTTTTCACATGAAATAAATTCTAATGTGTGAACAATATGGCAACAAGATGGCTTTTCTTGGTCTCAGGAACCAACAAACAGTGTCTTCACTGCTGTCCGTTAGCCCGACTGTCCAGCCTCAGGAATCACTTATATTACAATGAACTAGCTAACACCAATCACTTATATTAACTAGCTAACACCAGTTTACAAAAACTGTCAGTCGAAACACTGACCCAATTGCCCATTTCATATAAACTTTCAAATGTCTCAATATATTAATCATTAATATTATTGAGAAAAACATTTGTTCCATTAATAATTAATGACATGAAAATGTATTATTTCTATATATCTTATTTTGGTTACACTATGACACCTTGTCAACAGTATGAAGAAAATCTATTTGAGTCCAAATATACTTGGAATGAATGCCGTCTATCTGCACAACTAGATTTTAAACCTTATCGCAAAATATATTCTGAATTACAGTATATTGTAAGCTATAGATAATGCATCTTTGCAGTTGGGGTCTAGCTACAAAGTGCTGGTACATTATAATAATGTGTGTGGTTTTTCTGCTACAAAGTGCTGGCACATTATAATAATGTGTGTGGTTTTTCTGCTACAAAGTGCTGGTACATTATAATAATGTGTGTGGTTTTTCTGCAGGTGGACATCACCACTGCTGAGGAAGGGCTTCTTGAAGAAGTTGGAGCTGTCAGATGTGTACAAAGCTCCGTCTTTTGACCTGGCAGACAACCTCTCTGAGCGTCTGGAAAGGTCGGTGCACTCTGTTTGTTTTGGTGATACACTGGTGACTGGACCCATGCTTTTCAACTGCTTTCTCTTTGACATGAAAAGGTTTGGGGGCCCCTGGGTTAAGAAACCATGCTTTTGAATACTTATCCTGTGATTTTGCTGGTGTCAGTGTGTGTGTGTGTGTGTGTGTGTGTGTGTGTTTGTTTGTTTGTTTATTTGCACATTTTAGAAGCAAACATTTTCAACAGAAAATAAAATGTATACAAAGAAATAAGAAAAAACATGTGCAGGTGAGATAGAAACCCACTACGGGTTTATCTTGAAATCTCACCTAAAGACAAGAAATATACATAACAACAAATAACAGCAAATGCAAGATAACAATAGTTAACTTGTATCAATTTTACATATTAGTTTGTATTTGTGTAAAATGATTAGAACAAAGACAAAAAAACAAAAAATGTGTGTGTGTGTGTGTGTGTGTGTGTGTGTGTGTGTGTGTGTGTGTGTGTGTGTGTGTGTGTGTGTGTGTGTGTGTGTGTGTGTGTGTGCGTGTGTCATTCATACTAGATTGCCTTGGGGCAACTCACCTTCTCTTGACTGCAAGTAAAACAAGTTTGATTAAGGTTAGGATTGAGGTTATGGTGAAGTTTAGGCAAATAAAAATGGGCTGAGTAAGACCAACGTTCATTAAAATTTTAAATGTGGCTTATGGTTGAAATGTAAGCTACTTTGAAAATGCTGGGAATTGAACCCCAGTCGTCGGCATCGAAGGCAAACTTTACATCCGCCATGCCGACCACAACACCCTTACACTGGCCAATGTTATAATTGTCACACTCTCGTGGTGTCGATATCAGACGTTGTGGGAGTTGTATAGAAGTCTGTTGGACTACCCAGCATATTATAAAAAAATACAAAAAAGGGGTACCCAGTGTGTTAAAAAATAGGAAAAAGGGGTACCCAGTGTGTTAAAAAATACAAAAAAGGGGTACCCAGTGTGTTAAAAAATACAAAAAAGGGGTACCCAGTGTGTTAAAAAATAGGAAAAAGGGGTACCCAGTGTGTTAAAAAATAGGAAAAAGGGGTACCCAGTGTGTTAAAAAATACAAAAAAGGGGTACCCAGTGTGTTAAAAAATAGGAAAAAGGGGTACCCAGTGTGTTAAAAAGTGACGCCAAGGGTCATCAGTTTAGAGCTCAACAGTGACCGCCCACTTTTTCTCAGCTCCCCTTCCATCAGAGAATTCTCCATTCACTTTCTCCATAGACATTTTTAAAAAATCCTTATATATTTTTTATCATATATCCAGGTATGTATGTGTGTATATATATATATACTGTATATATATATATATATATATATTATATATATATATATATATATTATTATATTATATATTATATATAATGAGTTTTTAAGCCTGGAACCAAGCCAACCAGGCACCTGCTGAATCGTGACTGACCATAAAACATTTCACTTGGAGCAAAAATAAAAAGGTGTAAAAAATATGTTTTTGCTCCACGATTCGATCTTAAAACGAGACTTAAAACTCGTACTATATAAGGATTTTTCTAAATGTCTATGAAGAAAATGAATGGGGACTTATCTGATGGAACGGGAGCTGAGAAAAAGTGGGCGGTCACTGTTGAGCGCTATTTGAGGAGTTGGGAGTGAGAGGGGGGTTGACTGGTCACATGATCAGAGCATGCGGAGGCTGGAGAGACGACATCACCCAGAGGCCTGTACTACAAAGCCAGTTTAGTGGTTTAGCGAGGTAACTTCAGGTTTAAACCTGGTTTGGCCGTACTACAAAGCAAGTTAACTTCTTACCGACATATATTTCCATAGCAACTTATGCTTCACACTTAACCTGGTCCGTAGCAGGTTAAGTTGCAAGGATAAGATTAGACCTTAGATACACCGCCCACGAACCAATCGAATCAGCAGTTTGGAAAAATGGCCAACCCCTTTCTGGACTAGTTTCCCATCAAGGAAGGAGCACGAATTGTAATGTTGAATTAATCAAGGACTAAAGCCTTGCACTTGTTGCAGGCTACATTTTAATTAAGCCCTACTTACCACTTTGGAATATGTTTTTATATATTCATTTTTGTGCTCTCAAGTAGCCTAGATACGTTGTTTGACCCCGCCGATCGATTGCAGCTGAATAGTGAGTGGAGAAATATCACTAAACTGGCATAAAAAGGTTACATAAACGTCTCCAAAGCGCACGGTGCCGTGTGCGCAACGGAGCTGAGACTGACGTTGGGTTGGAATTAAAATGGTCATACATGCTAGAATAGCCTACTACATCTAAGCAATTTAATATGGGATCACCTGCACACAGGCGATCCCATATTAAGATGATTCATATCTAGGCTACTCCTGCATTTTGCAGTTGCAACTGTGTTGCTTTTGGCCTGTATGATGTGATTGAACTTCATATTTCCAGCATCATTATATGAAATATGGAGATATGCGACTCTGCTGACGATAGCCTATAGCCTATATGTGACCACGAAATAGGCAATTTTTTATAAATGAAATCTATGCCCGCACGTACCGTGTCAATTCAGTTCAGAAGCATTTATTTTATTTTAATATCATTCTTTTTTTTATTGATTAGCCTATAGGAATTATTCAGTCAGTGCGACTAAACACTCATGAGATCATTATTATTCATTGAGCCTAAATGGTCTATAGCTACATACCGATTTTGGACTGAGATAGATTACACATTGCTTCCACAAAAGACTGTAGATAGAGAGCTGTAGATAGCCTACGAAACCGCTCTTCAAAGAAATTACTGGTGTGGATAAAAGTGGTCTTTAGACAGTCATTCGGGAACAGACTAATAATATCCAACGCAGATTTTTTTTTGCGGATTCATTCAATGAGGAAATAGGCATGTCTGGCGCTTTGGTGGCGAAATCAAGCAAGCTGAATAACTTATGCATTTAGACAATCTGCAAATTTTTGCCAGCCCTCCTTTCGCCGCTTATTATGTGCAACAGTGTTGCCCTTTGTTTTTATTAGATGTTTAAAAACCTCATATTTCGTGAATATGAGCGTTTGCTCCTCAAGCGAGAAATATGCGGCTCTGCTGCTGCTGCTGCTGCTGCTGCTGCCAGTCAGACGCAGCCGATGACGTGTTTGGCGTCTCCATGTTGTGATTGGTCAGACGTCGGAGAGAACGCCCTTTTTATGTGCACGAGCTGATGTGCACGAGCATTTTCATGTGCACGAGCCTAGAGCTCGATTAGAAAAACCTGGTTCCACTAAACGAGTGGCAAACGAGCTTCGTAGTACAAGTTAACTACAATCGAGCTGATCTGGTTTAGACAAACCAGATCAAGGGACAGATCCTGGATCTTCTAATACAACATTCGTAGTACAGGCCTCAGGTGTCTGCAGCCTCCATGTTTTCCTCTCTGCCCTTTCAGTGTATTTACAGTAGCAGGCCGTCATCCGTCCTCCCTCCACCGGGGGAGCAGCAACGCCAAACTAAAATATGGGCTGGCATTTGGACCTAAACCTGAACTGTGTTGCCAACAAACACATGATGGACAAGGTTAACTCTTCTCTCTCTCTCTCTCTCTCTCTCTCTCTCTCTCTCTCTCTCTCTCTCTCTCTCTCTCTCCCCCTCCCTCTCCCTCCCTCTCTCTCTCTGATTCTCTCTCTTTCATCAAATCAAGTCAGTTTCTCTCTCTCCAGGGTATCCACAGTTCTTAAAAAGTCATACAATAAATGAGTTCAGTTGAAAAAGTATCAAAATCTTAAATGCAATTATTTTAAAAACACAGTTGGACCTCCCTTAAAGGGATACGCCAACATTTTGGGAGATTCGCCTGTTTGCAATATTCTTGATGGTAAAAGTAGAATGTAGAAGCCTTTCTCTTCTCTGTGCGTGCAGTATAAAGTGTGTGGCGCCTCTCCTGCTAGTGAACATAGCAGATGAATGGTAGTAAACGGTACACGAGCACAGCCCTGTTCAGTCACCAAAACTACACATTCCAACAGCGCCAGAAACACTCATATGTACATGTTGTGACTCCTGTACTCACCACGCAATTAAATAATACAAAGTTACGGGAAACGTTTTAAAATCCATTCGAATTAAATCCATAGCCAGAACTAATGTGGTCGAACCAAAGTTACTTCCACGTTTGCCGGAGGTGCATGCGCTATGTGCAGTCATCAGTACTTCGTGGTATGTATTTACTTCGAAAATGACTGGTTTCCTGAACTTTGCATTATTATTAGGGGTCCAAGCACGAAGTGCGTGGATCCCTATTGTATCTGTAATGTTTATTATTATTATTCTGCCCTAAAACAGCATGCACGTCAAAAACCGTAAGGGCTACAGTAGCCAGACCTTGCACATAGGTTGGAAATGTGCCCCACTGCTCAGAGACAAAAAATTAGCCATATTGGCCAGATGGTGGCGCTATAACAGACCCTTTTGCGTATTGACCCATAACTCACACCCATTTAAGCCTGCTAGATTTTCCAAAAAAAAAACCGAACTCGTCCTAGGCCATTTGCCCGAATGAGCCCAAACTTTTTCTGTGTCATCTCTGGACTTCCCTGATCTAAAGTTGTATAAAGAATTTGGATACGTGAAACCGTCTTGAAATGATAAATGTTTAAACTTTGACACTATGTCATCATAGATGACATCATAGATGACATCATAGATGACATCATAGATGACATCATCAGTGATGTCACAAGACTGTCACCTTCTCTATGACGACGTCAGTTATGACATCATAAATGACATCATAAATGACATCATAAATTACATCATAAATGACATCATAAATGCCCTTCTCCTGGTACTATATAAAGCCCCCATCACCACAGCTTAAATCACACTTGTGCAGTCATCACTCACATATCATATATGTGCACATATCAACTCTGACTAAATGTGCAATTCAGTGTCTATATTAATATTATCTGACATATAACCCCCAAGTCACCAGAAGCTTGGACCCCGCATCGCCGCTTGCGGCTATATTTTATTATTATTATTTAATTGCGTGGTGAGTACTTGAGTCACAACATGTACATGTGAGTGTTTCTGGCGCTGTTGGAACGTGTATTTTTGGTGACTGAGTTTTCCTTTCTGTTTTGACCAAGTTTTCCCAGCTCGACGTACAGGCGTTTAGGTGGAAGCATTTGACAATTGCGAGAGCCAACCGTCTGTGTTAAGAGACTACATTCTAGTTCTACTATCGGGAATATGGCAAATAGGCAAATCTCCAAAAATGTTGGCATATCCCTTTAATGGTTAATGTCCTTTTTCTTGTTCTGCCCATCTATGTTCAATCAGAAGTAGTATTTTTTTGCACGCTGATTTATTTCTTCAATTTGCTTTTTAAATTGGTCGTAAATTTTGATTTCAGGCATCATTAAAAGGTCTTACAAGATCTTACACTCTCTGCAGATATCCTGTTCTTTTCTGCCCCTTTCTGCCCTCTCTTCCCATCAGTACCTCTCTGTCTCTCTCTGTTTCTCCCTCTGTTTCTCTCCTCCTACCTCTCTCTTCACTGCTTCTTATAACACTGAGTAAATGTCACACCTTTGACACATTTCTGCGTCTTCAAAAAAGAGAAAGGAGACTGATGTGATTGTGAAGCCACCTGTTAAATGTCACAGATGTGTTTTGTGTGGACCACAGCGGGTCTCTTGCTGGAGTTGCCATCGCGCAGTGGTGTATAAAGTACTAGAAAACCATACTTAAGTAAAAGTAAAGATATCTTCCCAGAAAAAGACTTTGGTAAAAGTCAAAGTCACTCATTAGAATATTACTTGAGTAAAAGTCATAAAGTACTTGATATTTTCTGTACTTAAGTATCAAAAGTAATTTTCTGATATTAAATGTACTTAAGTATTGAAAGTAAAAAGTACAAGTAAATGCTGCAAAAAAATCAAGCAAAAGACATCCCTGGGCTTGAGTGGAAGTCTATTTCTTTTTCTTGACTTTTATAGCCGCTGGCAAACAACGTTATGTTGCATTACAGCCACCAAATGGAATGGAGTGTGTGGATCGTGATTAACGTAACTTGCAAACTAGGAGCACTGATTTGCCAAACCTGATCGCTTGCAGGCTACGCAATTTCTTCTGATTTTACTTTGTAACTAAGATGCTTGGGGAAAATGTAGTGGAGTAAAAGTATCCATTTTATTTGAGAAATGTAGTGGAGTAAAAGTGAAAGTTGACAGAAATATAAATACTCAAGTAAAGTACAGATACTCAGAAAAAATACTTAAGTACATTACTTAAGTATTTATACTTAGTTACATTACACCACTGCCGTCGGGTCGCCCGGGGGTGCAGGGGCCCGCGTCACGGTGAGCGCTGCCAACAGGCCGCTTCATGTGAATGGGTGTTAAAAGTCGACCTTTACAAAGGGCCCTCGCCCGGGTGGGTGATGAATGAGCCGCGGTCGGCGGGTGATTCTGCTTTTATTATTGTGATCAGGCAAACAGGGAGGGCTGCTGGGAATGTGAACTTTACCTTCCATTTAAATATGCTGGGTCCAGTCACCCACTCCATCACACACACTTATGTCTTCTGACCAGGGCTTACTGGGTCCAGTCACCCACTCCATCACACACTTAGGTCTTCTGACCAGGGCTTACTGGGTCCAGTCACCGACTCCATCACACACACTTAGGTCTTCTGACCAGGGCTTACTGGGTCCAGTCACCCACTCCATCACACACACTTAGGTCTTCTGACCAGGGCTTACTGGGTCCAGTCACCCACTCCATCACACACACTTATGTCTTCTGACCAGGGCTTACTGGGTCCAGTCACCCACTCCATCACACACTTAGGTCTTCTGACCAGGGCTTACTGGGTCCAGTCACCCACTCCATCACACACACTTAGGTCTTCTGACCAGGGCTTACTGGGTCCAGTCACTCACTCATCACACACTTATGTCTTCTGACCAGGGCTTACTGGGTCCAGTCACCCACTCCATCACACACTTAGGTCTTCTGACCAGGGCTTACTGGGTCCAGTCACCCACTCCATCACACACACTTAGGTCTTCTGACCAGGACTTACTGGGTCCAGTCACCCACTCCATCACACACTTAGGTCTTCTGACCACGTCTTACTGGGTCCAGTCACCCACTCCATCACACACTTAGGTCTTCTGACCAGGGCTTACTGGGTCCAGTCACCCACTCCATCACACACACTTAGGTCTTCTGACCAGGGCTTACTGGGTCCAGTCACTCACTCATCACACACTTAGGTCTTCTGACCAGGGCTTACTGGGTCCAGTCACCCACTCCATCACACACACTTAGGTCTTCTGACCAGGACTTACTGGGTCCAGTCACCCACTCCATCACACACTTAGGTCTTCTGACCAGGGCTTACTGGGTCCAGTCACTCACTCATCACACACTTAGGTCTTCTGACCAGGGCTTACTGGGTCCAGTCACCCACTCCATCACACACACTTAGGTCTTCTGACCAGGGCTTACTGGGTCCAGTCACCCACTCCATCACACACTTAGGTCTTCTGACCAGGGCTTACTGGGTCCAGTCAACCACTCCATCACACACTTAGGTCTTCTGACCAGGGCTTACTGGGTCCAGTCACCCACTCCATCACACACTTAGGTCTTCTGACCAGGGCTTACTGGGTCCAGTCACCCACTCCATCACACACTTAGGTCTTCTGACCAGGGCTTACTGGGTCCAGTCACCCACTCCATCACACACTTAGGTCTTCTGACCAGGACTTACTGGGTCCAGTCACCCACTCCATCACACACACTTAGGTCTTCTGACCACGTCTTACTGGGTCCAGTCACCCACTCCATCACACACATTTAGGTCTTCTGACCAGGGCTTACTGGGTCCAGTCACCCACTCCATCACACACTTAGGTCTTCTGACCAGGTCTTACTGGGTCCAGTCACCCACTCCATCACACACACTTAGGTCTTCTGACCAGGGCTTACTGGGTCCAGTCACCCACTCCATCACACACTTAGGTCTTCTGACCAGGGCTTACTGGGTCCAGTCACCCACTCCATCACACACTTAGGTCTTCTGACCAGGGCTTACTGGGTCCAGTCACCCGCACCATCACACACACTTATGTCTTCTGACCAGGGTTTAGTGGGTCCAGTCACCCACTCCATCACACACTTAGGTCTTCTGACCAGGGCTTACTGGGTCCAGTCACCCACTCCATCACACATTTAGGTCTTCTGACCAGGGCTTACTGGGTCCAGTCACCCACTCCATCACACACTTAGGTCTTCTGACCAGGACTTACTGGGTCCAGTCACCCACTCATCACACACTTAGGTCTTCTGACCAGGACTTACTGGGTCCAGTCACCCACTCATCACACACTTAGGTCTTCTGACCAGGGCTTACTGGGTCCAGTCACCCACTCATCACACACTTAGGTCTTCTGACCAGGACTTACTGGGTCCAGTCACCCACTCATCACACACTTAGGTCTTCTGACCAGGACTTACTGGGTCCAGTCACCCACTCATCACACACTTAGGTCTTCTGACCAGGACTTACTGGGTCCAGTCACCCACTCATCACACACTTAGGTCTTCTGACCAGGGCTTACTGGGTCCAGTCACCCACTCCATCACACATTTAGGTCTTCTGACCAGGGCTTACTGGGTCCAGTCACCCACTCCATCACACACTTAGGTCTTCTGACCAGGGCTTACTGGGTCCAGTCACCCACTCCATCACACACTTAGGTCTTCTGACCAGGGCTTACTGGGTCCAGTCATTCACTCCATCACACACTTGGGGCTTACTGGTTGTCCCTCACTCTCTAGGCTCCAAACAAAAGGTGATCAAGCCTTTTTGAAGCTCTTCCACTGGACTTACAGTAAGATCTGTCTCTGTTGACACTTTCAAAAAACAGCTAAAGACTCATCTGTTCAGACTGGCCTTTGTCGAGCCTCTTGTGTCTGTATTTCTCTGTTTTTATGTCCTTTGTTTTTACGTTTTATTAATATTTGATGGCCTTATGTTAACTATTTTCCTCCTGTGAAGCAATTTGTGACTTTGCTCTGTGAAAGCTGCTATATAAATAAACTTTACTTACGTACTTATGTACTTAGCCTACTTACTTACTCACGTACAGTATCGCATATCAACGTTTTGTTCACATGTAATTTGTAATATGGTTTTACCCTTGGTTGCTGTTCACGTAGAGTGGGCTAGATTAGTTAGAAAAGTTGTTTATAAGCACTAACCCTGACCCTAACAAGTGAGGTGAAGCAATATTTGAGTGGTTTTAGGCAATGTGCTGGTGCAGCAACAAGTCTGGGACAAAATCACTAATATCACTTATAAACTGTGACACCTTAATATCACAAAGAAGTGAGAGCATGGTGGGATGATAGCCTCGATCTCACAGAAGTGCTATTGTTAGTGTGTGAGTATTGGAAGTGGTTTTTCCATAGGTCTTTCACACACACACCCCGCTCTCTCTCTCTCTCTTTCTTTCTCTCTCCGCTCTCTCTCTCTGTTTCTTTCTCTCTCCCTCGCTCATCCTCTCCCTCTCCTCCCATCACTCAGCGTGAACCGGTCAGCCAAATCACCCTGGCTATAAACGACCCATCGAGAACAATGCTGCTCCTTACTGTAGCAGTGACTGTTTGCCAAGGCAGTCGAGGCAGTTCATCTAACATGGTTGTAATCAGGGCAGGATGCTTAACGCTGCACCAGGCCAGATTTCTATATGAAAATACTTATCTTATATTAAGTCTTATAACACTGCACCAGGCCAGATTTCTATATGAAAATACTTATCTTATATTAAGTCTTATAACACTGCACCAGGCCAGATTTCTATATGAAAATACTTATCTTATATTAAGTCTTTTAACACTGCACCAGGCCAGATTTCTATATGAAAATACTTATCTTATATTAAGTCTTATAACACTGCACCAGGCCAGATTTCTATATGGAAATACTTATCTTATATTAAGACTTATAACACTGCACCAGGCCAGATTTCTATATGGAAATACTTATCTTATATTAAGTCTTATAACATTGCACCAGGCCAGATTTCTATATGAAAATACTTATCTTATATTAAGTCTTATAACACTGCACCAGGCCAGATTTCTATATGAAAATACTTATCTTATATTAAGTCTTTTAACACTGCACCAGGCCAGATTTCTATATGAAAATACTTATCTTATATTAAGTCTTATAACACTGTACCAGGCCAGATTTCTATATGAAAATACTTATCTTATATTAAGTCTTATAACACTGCACCAGGCCAGATTTCTATATGAAAATACTTATCTTATATTAAGTCTCATAACACTGTACCAGGCCAGATTTCTATATGGAAATACTTATCTTATATTAAGACTTATAACACTGCACCAGGCCAGATTTCTATATGGAAATACTTATCTTATATTAAGTCTTATAACATTGCACCAGGCCAGATTTCTATATGAAAATACTTATCTTATATTAAGTCTTATAACACTGCACCAGGCCAGATTTCTATATGAAAATACTTATCTTATATTAAGTCTTTTAACACTGCACCAGGCCAGATTTCTATATGAAAATACTTATCTTATATTAAGTCTTATAACGCTGCACCAGGCCAGATTTCTATATGAAATATGCAGAGTTTAGTCTCTCTCCCTGCTTGTTGCTCTGTGTAACAGTGCTGTAACTCTCTCTCCCCCTGCAGAGAATGGGACAGAGAGGTGGTGTCGGCCAAGAACAAGCCCAGGTTGATGCGAGCACTGTCCCGCTGCTTCCTGGGCCCGTTCATCTTCTTCGGCATCCTCCTTTACCTCGGGGTGAGTCTGTCTGCGGCGGAAGCAGGTCCAATGTAGCGTATAAGGATGTTTGGTACTAACTCTGTCAGAATGAGCGCTTTCCTTTACCACATTTTGAGCACCTTCTAAAGAAATTTGAAAAGAGAATGTCTCACGTTAGCTCAAAGGAATGTAATAAATGTAAATGTTTGACACTTTTGAGGAAATCATTAGATCTTTTGCCTCACTTGTTTGAGCCACCAATGGGTGAAAGTTGCAAAGTGCAGCTTTGATTATTTCATCCAACAGATTGTGTTGGATGCATATGTACAATAAATATGGTATATAATAATACCTCTGATATGATGCTGTTTATTTGATTGATTACATATTTATTGTATAATTACCGGTAATCAATACTACACTGATTGTCTATGAGCATCCCTTATGTGTCATTGAACTTTATTGATGTGTTTGAATCTAATCTGTATGGAGTTGTGAAGCCCATATCGCGTATCAAACCGTATTGTGAGATAAGCGAATTGTCTCGTCCTTGGCGTGTAGCGGCTCTAAACATCTCCACAGCTCCTGGAGATCCTTGTCCACACGCTGCTGTACTGCTGCTGCCAGCTGCACCTGTGTGTGTGTGTGTGTGTGTGTGTGTGTGTGTGTGTGTGTGTGTGTGTGTGTGTGTGTGTGTGTGTGTGTGTGTGTGTGTGTGTGTGTGTGTGTGTGTGTGTGTGTGTGTGTGAGAGTTACAGTACCATGTCACACAAACATCACAGGCATGTGGCACCAGGGTGTAGGGACCGCTTATGGGAAGGTGCCGACAGCATTACGTAAGCTGGTACAGTAGGAGGTGGTTGCCATGACGACAGGAATGCCCGTTAGATGTTAAAGAGGGGTTGTGTGGGGAAAAGGGTGAAGCATGGAGAATGGTTGGAAGGAGCTAAGTCAAACCGAGCAAAGTAACTGATGGTCAAACAAATGAGTTTTTTTTCTTTTCGTTTAAACAGTTCACAGAGTTCCTGCACAGGTTGGGAAAGTCTGGTCTGGAAAAGTACGGGAAATGATTCTGAGAATTTCCAGGTCTTGAAAAGTTTCTCAATTTGCACAAAAGTCTAAAAAAAACATCCACTGTCATTTCACATGTTGTGGGTTTTATGTTGTGAAGAATAACACTCAGCTATGTAAGGGATAATCAACGACTAGCTGTGCGTTAAACAACTTTAATGCACGTGTGGCTCACCTGGTAGCACGCGTACCACGGAGGCTCGGTCCTTCGCGTGGCTAACGTGGGTTCGAATCCGACCCGAGGTCCTTTGCCGCATGTCATTCCCTCTCTCCCCACCTTTCCTGTCTGCCTACTGTCCTATCTAAATAAAGGCAAAATGCCCAAAAGATAAAATAAAGAAAACACACACAAAACAACAACCATTTTTGCACGACGTGGAGGCGAAGAACCGGCGGAGGGTCGTTGCCTACGTGAAGTGCACTAAAATTGTTTAACACACACCTAGGAGTTGATTATCCTGCTTTACCATGGTCATTTCATTTGCCAACAATATAAAATAAAAGCATTCACAAATTTTTGGTGCAAACAAATTAGCAATCAAAATCTAAAGTTTTTCACAAGCCATAACTTTGTTTACCTAGCAACACAATTGACTAAACGCTTCAAATCCAGTCAAAAAATCAAGGCTTTCCAGTGTGGTCAATGTATGAATTAAGTTTATAATCCAGTTGACTTGTCAGGTTGTACAGAAACCTGCATGGGTATTTATGGGATGTTTTTTTAAATAAGCTAGTGTAATGGTGGCCCGCAGCTGGTGCTGTGCAGTGAGAAACCCTCACTCTCCGAGACCTCAAGAGATGCTCTAACGACAGGTGCTACTAGGCTTTAGCCTCCTCGCTAGGACGTCTACCTCCCAGGCCGGAGGTTCCTGGTTCTCATTGCCAGCCTCTCTCATTTTGCCGTGCGTAACATAACCAAACCAATGCATCAAAGTAGTGAGTGAAGCAAGCATCCCATAATTGGTACTAAAGGAAACTAGACTAGAAGATTGAAAATAGCCTTAAGTACTACCAGAGAGAGTTTTCCAATTAGTAAATAATCTCAAATCAAGGTGTCTCTCTTCCCTTCCTTCCCCCCTCCTCTCTCTGGGTGTAGGAGGCGTCGAAGACGGTGCAGCCTCAGCTGCTGGGTCGCATCATCGCCTCGTTCGACCCGTTCCACGCCCCTGAGAGGCAGCAGGGATACTACCTGGCCCTGGGCCTCTGCCTGCTGTTCACCGCCCGCTTCCTGCTGCTCCAGCCCGCCATCTTCGGCCTGCATCACCTGGGCATGCAGATCCGCATCGCCCTCTTCAGCCTCATCTACAAGAAGGTAAGGAGCGGAAGGGGGGGTGGGGGTTCACTTGCTTCTTTCAAAAAAGTGTTTTTCTTTCTATTTGGAGGTTCAGTGGATGAATCAGATGTAAAGTGTAGTTATTGGTTAATTTGCTTTATTATTTATTTTATTCACATCTTCATCATAGTCGTGCTCAGCTGCTGCTTTGACAAAAAATAAAATGAAAAATAAATGAGAATTATGGAAATTATTGTTGAAAGTATACTCTACAATTACCCTGTTGATGATTAGAGCAGGCCAAATTACCCAACAAGGACCACATCAAAGGCGACAGCAACTAGAGGGAAGGGAACGTCCATGGTTTTGATTCAAAACATTAGCTAATGTTAGTGGCAGTCAGCCAATAACATTGTTGGCTCCACTCCCAGTTTATACGTAAATCACCCAATCACTAAAACTGCTGCCGGTTAAACCGACTACAAAGCAATTTGACCCAGCTGTACAAGAGTAAGTTGTGTGAGAGCATTGATGTTCTGAATATCTTTTTCTAGCTTTTGTTCTTAAGATCCAGTGTTCCAGCGTTGTGTTATCATCTGAATACCTCGTCAATGCTTCTGCCTTGTTTAGCATGTTGGCACAACAAACAGCATTCCCAGAATGCATTCTACCTCCAGTAGTGGCAGTCCACAGGCTGGTGTGAGAGGCGTGGCCTGCATGGTGTCCCCACACACAGCCACTGTATTTGGGGCGTAGTGGAGGCCTGGAGGGTTAATGCAAGTAAATGCAGTTTTTTTTCCAGATCAACTGTATCAATCACTACACCCCTGTGTACTATAGAGTAGCCTACCGCAGGGATGACATATTCTTGTAGGCTTACCCCAGAAGTCCGTGCGTGCACTGCTGGTTTGTAACAGCCAAGTTTGTATTCAGCAAG
Organism: Poromitra crassiceps; assembly: GCF_964638095.1. NCBI lineage: Eukaryota > Metazoa > Chordata > Actinopteri > Beryciformes > Melamphaidae > Poromitra > Poromitra crassiceps. Next base: position 4,198,573 of record NC_139636.1, read on the forward strand.
ATAATCTTCACAAATGAGGACCACTTTTATAACTTTTGAAGCGTTTTCTGAAAATAGCGTTTAAAAAATGCATTTACGCTTAGAAAATCATAAAAGTGGTCCTCATTTGTAAAGATGATACTTGAACTGAACACATACATCGCTGTTTCATAAACTTTTGTTAACCACAGACCTGATCTCTTGGCAGGGCAGTATCAACAAGATAGCAACAGGCTTTTGACTGCCGTGGGATGGGGAAGAAGCTTTGAAGCAAGCTAATATCATGCGGCTAGTTACTACTTGCCTTATATGAACAGCTGTATCCAGCCCATGGACGAGGTTCCACCAGGTTACATGCATAGATATCCACATTGGCGGTATCACCGCTACTCCATATTATATCATGGGAGTCAACAATGCGTTATGCTCACCCATCCTTATGCCACCTGCCTGTTCTCTATACCGAGCTTGGCCACCATGGTCAACTTGCTTCGCGGCCCAGA
>NC_139636.1:4206554-4221554 GCF_964638095.1 Poromitra crassiceps
ACGCTGACGCGCCAGCTGCCCGGCTCCATCCAGATGTGGTACGACACTCTGGCCCTGGTCAAGAAGATCGAGGTGGGTTGGAGGGGGCAGGGGGCAGCGTGGGGGCTGGGCACGCCTGGGGGGGCAGTGTTGTAGTGCTCCAGTCCGAGTCCTGGACTCATTTTCAGGACTCGTGACTTGACTTGGCCTTGAGCACTGATGACTCGGACTTTGACTTTGACTGAGCACTCATGCATTCGGACTCGGAAGTCGGAGACTCGGACTCGGACTTGTTAATTGATAACGATTTTTTTTGTTTTTGTAATTTGTAATAATTTGCCATACGATATTGACAGCTATATCAATACCATGCCATTATTCAATTTTGTGCAAGGGCACATGTGTGTTCCATCTACATGTGGATTCATGCTCATGGTCAGTAACTCTGGACTCAGTTAATGGGGACTTGATTCGGACTCTTCTTTGGTGACTCGGATTTGGACTTGGACTCGGACACGAACACTGGGGACTCCAAACTCGACTCGGACTTGAGATAGAGTGACTTGACTACCTGGGGGTGATATCATCATGTATCAGTGGCGAGGTTCAGACCCCTGATGGGTGGTCAGATGCGATGTGTATCCTGAAAAGAATGCATGTAAATGCAAGGTGTGAATGCACACAGCACGCATTTCAATGGGAATGTGATGGGATCTTCCAGACCTCACATTAGTAAAGTATTAGCTCAGGGTAATAATAACAAAGGATTAGCCAAGGCAATAGAAACATTGTTGCCTGTAGCAACATTTTCAGTTGAAACATTGTTGCATGTAGAAACGTCACAAACGTCATCGCCGGTAGAAACGTCATTGTCGGTAGAAACGTTGTTGGTAGAAATGTTGTTGGTAGAAACGTTGTTGGTAGAAACGTTGTTGGTAGAAACGTTGTTGGTAGAAACGTCATTGTCGGTAGAAACGTTGTTGGTAGAAACGTTATTGTTGGTAGAAACGTTGTTGGTAGAAACGATTGTCGATAGAAACGTTGTTGGTAGAAACGATTGTCGGTAGAAACGTTGTTGGTGGAAACGTCATTGCCGCACGTTAATGAGCCATGTTTCTACTGTGATATTTGCCGTAATATTTACTCATCAATGCCAGAATGTTTCCACCCACATTTCTGTTGGTAGAAACTTTAATTATACAAAATATCCGCTATTGGGTTCAATCCATCAATATTGGTATGATGATCAGTCTTAAACAAAGGTTGAACCCTAGTTGTTGTTATCTTTACATTTCCACCAAAAATAACGAATGGTTGATCCCCAAAGCATACATCTGTTTTGTTGTTGTTGAAGAAAATCATTACTTTCTACCATCCACCATCTTTTTCTAGTTTGGAGAAATGTTCGATCAATTTGTCAACCAGGGACTTCATTTCCTACTAGCATTCAGAAAGCACAATCATTTGATTTCAATTTGTCCCTATCAGTGGTTTTGTGGAGTCTGCTTTGGGAATGAACCTGCTATATGTGGTGTAATGTTGGGGTTTGGATACAGACCTGGAATGAACAGGATGTTTTGGGAGAGAAAGACCTACAGTACTAACCATCAGTTAGTAACATTGCTTGTCATCAGGTTGTGTCATTGGCCACCAGGATAATGTACTTTGTGTTTTTGACCAGAGTGTAGTACCTAAAGTAGCCTGGTAAACCAGCCCGTCACGTGACCTCACATTGGTCACGTGACGGGCTGGTTTACCAGGCTATACCTAAAGGTGAAGGGAAGGTATATGGGCAGAAACACATGCACAGACACACAAACAAAGCGAGTATCAGGGTAGTCTCGGCTCCCAGACAATGGGCCTTTTTCACAGCAGCCATTTTGTGTCTAAAAGGCAGGGTAAACACTGGTGCAACCAAAACATGAATGAGGCTCCCACCACTGGAACACCTGAATGGATTGGAAGTTGGAAACCCTCATGCATGTTTTGTGATAAGAGCATCAGCTAAATGTGTAACATGTGAAATGTAAACGTTGCAGCTGTCTGTGTTTGCTGTCCTCTAGGAATTCCTGATGAAGGAAGAGTACAGAGTGCTGGAGTACAACCTGACCACCACCGAGCTGGAGCTGGTCAACGTGACTGCGTCCTGGGATGAGGTTTGTGTGTGTGTGTGTGTGTGCATGTGCGTGTGCGTGTGCGTGTGTGTGGGTGGGTGTGTGTGGGTGTGGGTGTGGGTGGGTGTGGGTGGGTGTGTGTGCGTGCACGCGTGCGTGTGCCGTGCGTGCATGTACGTGTCAAAATAGTGTGAAATACTAATAATTCTAACAATATGACAATGTTTTTATTGTTAGATACTGTACGATTTTGTCCAGATTTCCATGACTATCTGTATTGTAGCTACAGATAACAGATAAACTATTATCAAAACAGTCCTACTTCTACATTCTCTTATTGTGTTGACTTCCTGTAAATGAAATAATGGTGATAGTTTGAAGGAGAATTTTGGGGATTTTTCAACCTGGACCCAATTTTTTTAATGTATAACTAATTTAATACTTTTTTTTTTAAATTGTGTTACACAGGAAACAGGAAAAGCAGAAAGCACTATTCAAAAACACTCACTATCTGCCACTAAAGTCAACCAAAAAGAAAGTCCCTCCCTCAAGGACCCACACACACACACACACACACACACACACACACACACACACACACACACACACACACACACACACACACACACACACACACAGAGAGAGTATTACAAGAGACTAACAACATGCTCTTTAAGTTTAAACGAGGAAAAAGGCCCGTAAACCTCCTATTTCCACCATGCGTTACAGCTTTAACAGTTAATTCATCACCATCACTGTAAGTGTGTAATGTAATCGTATCTGAAGGCAGGAGCTGTAAACTTAGTCCAACAGGTGTGATTTATTACCCACCCAATGCCGTGAGAAAATCAACTTCCAAACACATTCTTTCCTCGTTTGCATAATTAATTCTTCTTGTTTTTCGTCACAAAACTTTGCCTTTGCTGGGAAAACGCTCGATCTCCCTTTGAGATTGTGAATTCTGCCTAATTCCCAGATTCTCCCTTCCGTCTCCTCTTCTGGAACGTTCCATTTGGAGCTGAATAGGAGGGGTGTGGCCTTTCTTTACTGCTGACGGCATGTACGTCAGCTCATTTGAATGTGAATGGCGCGGGGAGCCTACACAAACCACAGCAACCCCTGGCATTAGAGGGACAGTGACCCATAAAACGTCACAGGGTTCAGTGATTTAAGCCGACAAGTCATGCGAGGTTCCCCTTTTCTCTGGGTCACACCTCTCTACAGTGAGATGTGTCAGCCATTGATCTCTGCAGGAGGTGTTGACAGATTGGGTGAAATAATGCCATTGTGAAGACTTGGTGGACCTGGAGAAGCTGTTCTTTCTCACAGCGGTTTGGCCTGTCTCTGTCTGAATCAGCTCTTTGGCTGTCAGTGATGCAAACAAGAAAAGACCAATCAACTGTGTGCATGAACACACACACACACACACACACACACGCATTATCATAGACATACACACAAACACACACACACACGTGGACATGGACATACACCCCCCCCCCGCACTCCATTCATAGTCAATGGGGGTAGTGCGTCAGGCTCCAGCAGTGGGTGAAGCAGAGCGCTGTGTGAAAAACATGCAGCGGTCGTACGTCGACAGTACAGGGCGATCCAACTTTTGGGGGGATGCAACCCGACGTTACGCTGCAGCTGGCCAATCTAGACGCCACACACACACACACACACACACACACACACACACACACACACACACACACACACACACACACACACACACACACACACACACACAGCTCTGCTCTGTTTCACTCTTGTCTCTTCTCCTCTCTCTCTCTCTCCCTCTCTCGATTATCAATATCTGTTACTTTGTCAATGAAAGCCCGCCTGCCTCAGCACTCAGCAGGAATGTCTCAACACGCTCCATATGAGTGAAATGATCAGCATGAAAGGGTAAAATAGCAGATATCAAACAGAAATGAAACTAAAAAAAGAGAGAAACTAAAGCTAAAGCTACACATGCTTGTTTTGAAGGGGAGAAGGCGGAAAGGCGAAGTGAGACACTCCCACATTCACCGTAGCTGCACTGCACGCAGTGGCCACTGCGTCTCGCTGGAGTCTGTCTGAATCCGGCCTGAACGCAGAGAATGTAGAGCAGCCGCAAGTGGGCCGCCAAAATCATTTGCAAAACATTATGGTCTTTGTGAGGAATTTTTTGTACCGTAGTAATTATTATTATGTATGAGAATGCATTTCACCATTGTTGAATGATACAGTTATTTAACGTGTAATCAATTATTCATTAATTAGCCTATTGCAGACAGCCCCTCCCTTTTAGTTTTGAGATTTCTATGTAAGTAGTAATGTGTGTCTTCAGTGTGTTGACAGCACTGTGCTCCTCTCAGGGGATCGGCGAGCTGTTTGAGAAGATCAAGCAGGAGAACAAAGCTAACGGACACATGAACGGAGACGGCCTCTTCTTCACCAACCTGTACGTCACGCCCGTGCTAAAGAACATCAGCCTGTACGTGGAGAAGGGCAAGATGCTGGCCGTGGCCGGGTCCACAGGCTCAGGGAAGGTAGGTCCAACAACGCCACAGGCCATGGGTCAACTTGTCCCTCCAGCCGTGAGTCCACATCAGAAATTAAAGGACAAATCCACACTTATATATCATCAGTTTATGATGTTCACTGGATTCCTGGGAGTTATTTTGTAACAAAATGTTGCAATTTACTTTTTTAGTGAACATATTTTCCCACAGCCTGCCTCAGACAGGCTGACAGCTGATGACGACGTGTTAAAGGAATAGTTCACGCAAAAATGAAAATGCTGTCATCATCTACATCCCCTCTCATGCCAAATGAAACAGGTGAAATGTGTTAGTCCATATAACACACAGGGAGGTTAGTCCATATAACACACAGGGAGGTTAGTCCATATAACACACAGGGAGGTTGCAGCACAACTATGTGCAGCCATCTCCAAAACAACTGAAGTCCATGTGGACCAGTTCTTTAGAGTTCCAACACAAACAGAGCCAAACAATCACATTGTGACTAGAAAGACCCACACATCATTATTTGTTGCAAATCAGTCAGCTGTAGTTAAGATTTGCACTAAATGATGGTGGAAATATAGGTATTTTTGGAACTGGTTCCCACTGACGTCAGTGGTTAACGTGACTCATTTTTATGAAACGTAAATGCGTTTCTTTTATGCGATTTTTAGAAAACGCTTCAAAAGGCATAAAAGTGATTCACGTTGGTGAAGATTATCCTGCTGAACTCAAATGACCACTCCCATAAACTCCCATTTTGTTAACCACAGACCTTATTTTATGCATTTAAGTGAAATCCATATTCTAAAAGCCCATTGACTTTTCCAACATGTCCGTGACTTCCGCCTTCCGACTACAAAAAGACATCATCCCTGCAGTGCAGTTCTCTATGGAGTTGTGCTGGCAACCTCCCAGTGTGGTATATGGACAAACTTCATCTGTGTTTCAACTGGCATTTTTGGGCGAACTGTTCCTTTAACTTTTTTTTAAACTTGAGTTTATTTTACTTTATTTTCTAGCCAGGTCTAAATCCGACTTGAGCAGCAGTACTTGTACTTGAGTAAAATACTTCATTACTGTTTGTAGCTCCGCTCGTCTGCTGACGTGATGGGTGGTCAACAGGTTATAGAGACCAACATGTTCAACACCCACAGCCGCTCTACAGTCCATGCGTATGTGATGCAGTCACATGTCACAGTCACATCTCAGATGTTTGCTGGTTGCTTCAGAGTTCCCTGCTGATGATGATCCTGGGGGAGCTGGTGCCATCAGAGGGGAAGATCAGACACAGCGGGCGGGTCTCCTTCTCTCCTCAGACGTCCTGGATCATGCCGGGTACCATCCGCGACAACATCCTGTTTGGCCTGACCTACGACGAGTACCGCTACACCTCCGTCATCAAGGCCTGCCAGCTGGAGGAGGTACGGTACCTTCATTCTGTCCATGTCAGGGTCACCGAGGGGTGGAGCTAGACTGGGTCAAATCAAGTGAAGGCCCGGAAGAATGCTCCGTGCCTAGTAAGTAGGATAGGCTTTATGCTCAAACGATGTTGACATTAGTAGGTAAAATTAACGGATATAATAATAAGCTTCAGAGGACTAATAGCTGTCTGTGGCGAGTTGGTCTGAGGATATTCCCTCTGGAAACCAGCTCCAGAACTGCAATCTGTCTGTCTAGAGTGCATTCCCTTACAAAAACTACTAACGTTATAGTAGTCATGTGCATTTATAGCCTATACTATCCCCCCGACGAACGTTATGCAGACTGCAGCTGTTTGATATGCGGGCGTGGTCTTTCAGAACGGACGCTAATTAGGCTACTTAATGGGAATAATTTGCTTTACAAAAAACTGGAGCCAAAAGATAAGAATTAGCCTTGTACCTAATAGGCTACATGATGGTGCATCTGTGATCCATAAAGTCGATCAGATGAATATTGAAAGCCTTGTTACCATGCTGCACTTTCGTGTTTTGATCCTTAACGACCGCAGCTGCACGTCGTTGGCTGGCGTACATCGGCGATGTTTGGTTGTTGAATGAATTTGTTCATCATACAGTAGCCTGGGCTACACTAACCTATGAAAATATTAATTTGGGCTAGGAGGAGGCTGTCACCTGAAAGCACACCCCAGGACGGGAATGTGGCGGTGCTGCTTGGCTGTGTGTGAAAGCAATTTCTGTGGCGAGGCTGCCGGCTTTGCGGGCCTTCTGAACTGCAATTTTGCGCGATCTGTGTGTGAAAGCGGCTTTTGTTTATACCAAACAAACCATGAACAGAATGCATCGCTTCCTGTGGGGCAGGAAAGAGCCCCCAGACACACGCTGTTTAGCCCCCAGACACACGCTGTTTAGCCCCCAGACACACGCTGTTTAGCCCCCAGACACACGCTGTTTAGCCCCCAGACACATGCTGTTTAGCCCCCAGACACATGCTGTTTAGCCCCCAGACACACGCTGTTTAGCCCCCAGACACACGCTGCTTAGCCCCCAGACACACGCTGTTTAGCCCCCAGACACACGCTGTTCAGCCCCCAGACACACGCTGTTCAGCCCCCAGACACACGCTGTTTAGAACACAGTTGAAAAGCTTTATGAACTGGTTATAGGCTGAATCACTATTGTGTTATATCAAGCAATGTTAGAGAACCAAAACTGACATTTATTTACATAACAAGGACACAAATTATTACTTTAATTGCAAACAACTCTACTACTTTCAAAATGTCTTCTCTGGTCCATCGTATTTCTGCCCCCGCTCTCCTCTCAAAGCTTTTCTGTCAGGAGCTGGCTTCTGTAAGGCATCAAGACGTCTCAGGTTTCCCCAATCCACATTTACACACGCACGCACGCACACACACACACACACACGCACACACACACACACACACACACACACACACACACACACACACACACACGCACACACACACACGTCTCATAACCCTCAGTGTTGAGTGACGGCCTCAGTGTGTTTCTGCCCCTCAGTGAATACTGTCTCTTCTGTTGCCATGGAAACCCCACACTGGGATGGAACATGAGCTTGCTGGTTCCCAGTGGCGGGCGGGCGAGGCCGAGCAGCTCAGCAGAGACAAGCTTAGCTTTCTGTCTGCAGCACAAACCATTGAGTTTGATTAGGAAAACCTGTGATCAAATCTGTATTTTACACTAAAACACTAAACGCTGTAGTTTTACATAACTATATGTGGAAACATAGATGACTCTGAGATGAGTTTTTACTGTGGTAGACCAACCCATGCATGATGTCATATACCGTACATGCTATAGTGTTATATAATGATGCATAATACAATATACTGTATATTGACACATATAGAACTAGAAGAGATCGCAGACCTATGCCAAGGCCAATAGTCCAGGCCAATAGTCCAGTCCAATAGTCCGTAGGACCATAGGACTCCCTCGAAAATGAGATGGTTCATCTCAAGGGGCTTTTCCTACATGAATACATTTGTATCATCATTATGCAAATTTCGTGAGTCGGATCAGATCCGCTCCAGAATTTAACGGGTTCTTCGTTGGCCTATACTGCTACACCCTTCCACCAAATTTCAGGAAAATCAGCCCAGGCCAGTAGTTTTGCCAGAATCATCCTAACTGACAGACAGACAGACAGACAGACAGACAGACAGATAGACAGACAGACAGACAGACAGACAGACAGACAGACAGACAGACAGACAGACAGACAGACAGCACCGAACACATAACCTCCTTGGCGGAGGTAACAAAAGGTCTAGTAGAAATCAGTTTGAACCAATTTCAGATATTCTGAGATCAGAGAACATATGAAATACAAAACAATTCCCTAATTAGATTTAGGGAATACAAATATTTTAAGTACTATTGTCACAACATATCTTATATCTGGTATATTATTTATACTGATATCAATGCAGCAGCTCATGCAGAGCATGGCACCATTATTATTATATTACTATAGATGGGTCACCGCAGGCTCTGCCAATTCTAACACATGGTAGCAGCGAGTCTCCTAAGTGGGCGTGTCCGTGGAAAAGCATGGGCAGAACCCACGTGACAAAATGACAGGAAGTGAGTTGAAGTTGGGCCGTCTTGGCTTGACTCCCATGGTCTTTGTTGACACCCTCCTGTACTGACGGTGCCTCAGTGGTTTTGACAAAAACACAGGCAGCCTGTTGTCACAGCAAACAGTGTTGACGTGCAGGATCGACGTCTCCGTGTCAGAAACTTTCCATGTAGTCCTACGAGGAGAGGAGGCGTCAGACCGCAGCACCAGGAGCTGGCCTCTCACTGTCATATTGTATGGAAATGCCAATGTGACAAACAGTCTTCCTGTGTGCTTTGATTAGCAGCACAGAGGCCTGACAGAGCTCACCTTGGCTCTATTTGTGTGAAGTTTGGTGCACCACACCACCTTCAACAACACCACGCTCGCTCAGCTTCCCAGTAAAGGGACATCGCTCATATCTGGACACTTATTCACTCTCCATAAGCCAGTGTGTTAGGAAGAGGTGTGATCCTCTTCGCTAGTTTTAAATTGTGTGTGGTGTTAAAAAAAAAAAAAAAAAAAAATCTGGCGACCGCATTTGAATTCCAGGGTCGCGACCCCACTGTTGGGAACCAGTGCACTACTGTAAACGTTCTGCCACAGGGGAAATCCCCCAGGCAACCATGACAGACAGGAGGGACAAACTCCCTCATGTGTCCAGACAGAGCGGAGCTTCTGACTGGAACGCCTGCCTATTGTTTTGGCCCGACAGACTTTCCATGGGTGGTCTTCTCTGCACTTTGTCCAGACAGAGACACACAACATGTCTTTTTACCATGCTGCCATCTTTTACAAGCTGTTAAACAAGCTGTTAACTTCATCCCCTATGCGCTCCTCTCAGGAACGGCGGAAGTTGCAGTTAAGAAGGTAGGAGTTTTAACGATGATAGACTTGTGCTGTCAGTCACTTCATCCCTGTAGACGTGGCCATTGTCATTTTCATTATGAATGATGCACCGGACTCCTCCATGTTCCTGTTCCATCCATTCCTCTGTGTGCTTTTTGGTGCTTTGTGTTTTTTGTTGAGTTTAAATTCTCGCAGTGAACGAACGTACCCCGCGTTGTGTAGTCCCCCGCAGCTGGGGATCCAACCGAGAACCTCCGGCATGGGAGGCGGACACTCTACCCATGGAGTGAGGTTTCCTCTGCACAGTGGTACTGTTTAGTTGTTTAGTTAGCCTACATATTGGTGCTTTATAGCAGTGATTCTCAACCTTTTTCATATCAAGGACTCTAATTCACTACACATTACAGCCACGGGCTGACATTTGATGAGATTTTGTTCCTTGGACCCAAATCTATTTTTATTGTTAGATTATGATTTGGTCCAGAATTCCATGACCAGTATCTGCATTGCACAACAAACAAACTATGATAAAAGTCTTTCTTCTATATTCTCTAATTGTGTTAACATCTTGTAAATGAGATAATGGTGAAGTTTGAACATTTCATCAATATGCTGGGGGACCACCGAGAACCCCTTCAAGGACCCCTGGTGGTGGTCCCCACACCCCGTGTTGAGAACCGCTGCTTTGTCTTGGTGTTGCTCCAATTTTCATCATTTTCATTTCTGTCATGGATTAAATGTGAACAGGGTGAAAAAGCCTTTTTTGCTGCTTCATTTTTAATCCAATTTAAAAGCCATTTGTCTGACTTGAGTTTCACTTGACATTGTGTGAAACGCTGCATAAAGACAACAGAGTGGATTCTTCTCACTTTGAGCTCTTACCCAGCTCTCCACAGAGGCACAAACAAAGCGTTCATCTTGACTGTGCTGTTTCAATGTAGCAGCCTTGCTTTGCTTTGTGTTGGAAGTCTAATATCAACTTGGACACTATGTATCATGTTGTTGAGCTTATCTTGTATTTCTTTGGCTCCAAGCCATTGCTGCCATAACATCTTCCAAAAGCCACAACAAGGTCTCTCCACCTTGGTCCTACTGACCTGCTTTTGATGCTGTGCAGGATTTTCATTATTTACCAACATATCAGATGATCCTTAGTGTCCTGACAATGTTCCTGCCACACTCCTCCTGACCACGTTAGAAACATTAGAGAGGTGTGGACCAGTAGCCTGTACTACGAAGCTAGTTTAATGCCTTATCCGAGTAAGTTTGAGTTTAAACCTGGTTTAGCCGTACTACAAAGCAAGTTAACTTTCAATCACCATGGCAACTGATGCTGCAAAGCTAACCTGGTCGCGACCAGGTTAGCTTCAGGGGATAAGATCAAAATCCATGACAGACCCATATAATCGGCTCTCTGGAGTCACTCACCGTTCATATAAGATCGCCATATGAAAAATAGATTGCAGTCAACTGAGAATATAACAAGAAAAACATTTGTGGCTCTGTAGGCTACATAATTAAATTAAGCCTACTTACCACTTTATGTCTTAACAGCTCAACGATGCGTGGAGAAATATGATCACTATTAATCACCGCAGCGCATATCATGAATGGACCCTCAAATGGAGTGAGGGTGATATTCTCCTACATGCCAGAAAAGCCTATACATATAATATAGATATGGGATAAATATGGATAGCCCCAATACTAAATATGCAGGCTATTCTTGCATCTTTCAGCTGGAACTGTGTCCTGTAGGCTGTATGCCAATATATGAGCAAAAATAGGCTAGTTTTTATCAATGATAATATGCCCGCATCGTCTCAATTCAGTTCAGCAGTTTTCTCTTTTATAGTAGGCTATTAGGCTTTATACTAGGCTATTTTATATATGAATTATTCGATCAGTGCAACCACACACATGAGTGATAGAGATCATTATTCATTGAGCATGCGTTTCTAAATCTATGGTCTAAATAGGCTTACAGATTGTGGAAATGTATAGACTGAGACTGCTGTATTAATGTATGCAGCTGTATCAGACAGAAATCGCTGATCAAAGTAGCCTAAATCAAATGACTGATGTGAATACAAGCTGCTGCTTTAGACAGCCCTTCAGCAGACTATCCAACGCGGATTTTCATTCTGACATTAAATCGCGGATACATTAAATATCCGCTAAAACTCTGATCATGCACTGGCTTTCATGGAACGAGGAAATGGGTGTGGAAATGGGTGTGGGCGTGGATCAACTCAGCTGTTCATAATGTGATTGGCCAGCGCACCTCTTTCGCGTGGACGCGCGCCTGTGCACGAGCGAAAAACGTGCGCGTGCACAGGCAGATCCCAGGTCCACTTACCTAGTAAAAAACCAGCGTCGTAGTATCAGTTAATTAGATAGCTTTGATCCCGTTCAGTCAAACCAGATCAAAGGGACTTATCGCGGATCTGTTAAACTAGTTTCGTAGTACAGGGCTCAGGGATGGGACGATATATCAATATTTAGTATATCGCAATACAAGAATGTGACAATAAGTATCGTGGGGCAGAAAAAGTAATTGCGATATTAGCTCCATTTTATTCTGCTGTGGTAATCACAAATGAGATGGTTTGCCCATGACAATTTCACAAACTCTACATCCAAATGATATTTTTTTAAATTGTTGTTTACATTCAAGCGGCCAATGTAATTGAAATATTCACGACTCAGAAATAAACAGAATTCTGGGGGGCAGGGTGGTGCAGTGGTAAGCGCTGTCGCCTCACAGCTACTGTAGAAGGTCCTTGGTTCGATTCCCACCTGGGACGCTGTGAGCGCTGAAGGAATGCGTGCCCGTCCGCATGTCCTCGAGTGCCCGCCGCCCGGGTGGGGTCGTCAAAAGGGCCTTTCTGTGTGGAGTTTGCATGTTCTCCCCGTGCCTCCCGGGGGTTTCCTTCATATAGGAACCCCCTTCACCAAAACATGCAATATCCTGGTCGCTGATGTGGTGCCTCCTCTGGTCGTTAGGGGCGCCTGTTCAGAGGGAGGGGAACTCGTTGGAATAGCGTGATCCTCCCACGTGCTATGTCCTACCAGTGAAGCTTCCCCTGTCAGGTGAAAAGAAGCGGCTGGCTACTGCCCATGTCTCGGAGGAAGCATGGAGCCAGTTTCGGCTCTCCCCAGATTGGCAGAGGAAGGAGCAGCAACCATGATAAATAAATTAAAATTAGCACTATCGGGGGATAAAAATGGGATAAAAAATCTGGGAAAAAATATATTAAATAAAGAAGAAGAAATAAACAGAATTCTGCGCAAGTCACACTTTGTTGTCATTGAACTTTTATTTGTTACATCACATCATGGTTGGATCAGATGGTGAAGTACCATGAGATAAGCACATGGTCCTGAGGAGAGAGGGAGAGGGGACTAGTTTAACTTCAAGACATCAGCACGTCAGAGGAAGAAGACGTACAGTAGAAGAGAGGGGTGTGATGTGTCCTCACTGCCTTTGTCATGTGCTTTTGTTGTCAAGCTCCTCCCTGTCATGCCATAGACTGGTTAAAATCATGATCCTGATAACATGATCTCATGCCATAGATAGGTTCAAATCATGATCTCACATTCTGTTTTGCTCAGTCACTCAGTCTGGACTTCCAGCCGCTCACAGTGATTTCAGTGGGCGGCACTACTTGCCTTGATAGACAACTCCTTCAGCCAATCAGCATCGCCAAATCCCGTCCTTTAGCCAATCAGTGTCAGATCCAGTCCAATCCAAATCCACTTGGAAGAACGCCGAAAATGTATGTTCTGTTCAGAAACTCTGCTTACCTGCAGTGCATTGCAGTCTTGTTCTTGTTTAATTGTTGCTATTGAGTCTATTTCTGCAATAACTGCACTTATAGATAGAGTCGGTCACGTTACTTCCGGTAACGTTTGTGTGCGTGGTCGTGGGGGAAAACGGGAGGATTTCCCCCATGCTGACCCATTGACCATGCGTCTATGACGAGACACCGCCTGAATGTATGGCTGTGTTTACTCTACTAACGTTAATGTTGCCGGCCGCTCGTTGCTTCGGGAGACGCCATTACTGTTTTGCCAGCAACGTCCCTGATTGGCCGGTTACGTTGTCAACAACTACAGTACATCGCAGCTCCCTGATTGGCCCTGTTACATTCTAATTTCTGGATATTCCTGGGGGCAGGTGGGAGTCCAGACTGATACAAACAGTAGAGCGAGTGTGAGGTCATGTGATCAGGATGCTTTTACCAGGCTAGTCATGCCGCTGCTGTCTCTGTATAAATGATCCTGTGTGTGTGTGTGTGTGTGTGTGTGTGTGTGTGTGTGTGTGTGTGTGTGTGTGTGTGTGTCTGTGTCTGTGTCTGTGTCTGTGTCTGTGTCTGTGTCTGTGTCTGTGTGTGTGTGTATGTGTGTGTATATTTGACCGGGCTAACTCCGTGTGTATATTTGACCGGCTAACTCCTCGTCTTCCTCCGCAGGACTTCGCCCTGCTGCCTGAGAAAGACAAGACTCCGGTGTTTGAAGGAGGGGTGACCCTGAGCGGGGGTCAAAGGGCACGCATCGGCCTGGCCAGGTACTTCCTGTCTGTCTCACCTGAGCCTCCGTCTCTCAGCACGTCTCACTCTCCTGCCTGTCAGCGCCCGCTCGCTCCACTGATTACTGTTATTTCAGAGTCTTATTGGCGACTCATCCTTCCTGTGACCTTCTACACTTGTTTTTCTCCTTTTACATTTAACCTTCACCGAGTTAATTCCATTATGATTACAGTAAGGATCTATTTTTCAAGGGAGACCAAACACAAGCGAACCGGCATAAAAGTTACAACTTCAACCATGTCCATGTTGTTTAAATTGCTTGTGAATAAATACATTTCAAGGCGTTCAAATACAATGATAAAATGATTTGTAAATAATTGAATTCCATCACTTAATACAATTGATACAATTGCATTGTGATACAATTAATTTGGTAGTTTTAACACTTCAACATTTATTTGACTGTAATTGCATTTTATTTGAAGTAACATTTAATTGTCTTTATTTGATTTGATGCAACATTTAATATGAATGCATTTCATTTAATTTGATAGCTCCTTAATTGATTCGGTGTTTACTTTATTGTTTTTGTTACTTCCACCCCCAGAAAGCGGTCATTTTGACCTCTAGATTCCAAACTCTATAATCTCTCATGATAAATAACCAACAGAGAGATTAATGCATATATTTTAAGATATATTTTAAATAGACAAAACAACACCAAGATCTGAAAAGATAGGCTAATAAATAGGCCTAGAACCCTGGGGAATTCAGTGATGACAAAATGTACATCTCAAAAAGGTCAAAATGGCCGCTGTGGCTGTTCTAGTGTTACATTTTGCAGTAGTCCAATAGACAAGCACAAGATCCTTAATATTCAGCCTAAACCCACTAAGAGAGACCGGCTCTTATCATTTTGCAGCGAGAACAAAAACGGATTATATTTAGAAATAGAGCAAAGATGTG
>NC_139636.1:4226554-4246554 GCF_964638095.1 Poromitra crassiceps
ACGTCACCGCCAACAGGAACCTGGTCTACGTCCTCATTTTCATCATCTTAGTCTTCGCCATTGAGGTAAAATCACCAGCATGTAACGTTACAGTATGTCTTTTCTATTTATGTCAAATCACCAGCATGTAACGTTACAGTATGTCTTTTCTATTTATGTAAAATCACCAGCATGTAACGTTACAGTATGTATTTTCTAAGTGTGCCATGAAGCCGAATCAACAGTAAATATTTCTACTTTTCCTTGTCACCTACAGGTTGGTGGTTCAGTCCTGGGTATTTTCCTCATCACAGAGTAAGTTTTCATGTTGCTGAGACACTGCCAGCAGGACAAGAGATGCTGTGTTGTACTGAAGCCTGGCTCCAATATGGCTTTGTTTACATTGTGATTTATTGGATTTACCAAATGATTTTCAATGAAATGTGTCAGCCTAGGTTTTGATAAAATGATGTGACAGCTAAACAAGTTTTCAACATACATCTTCAGGATGTTTTGCTGTTGTTGTGTTGATGTTGTTGTTGTTGTTGTTACACATCTATAACGCTTGTGCTTGAGCGTTTGAGTTATGGTCTTTTAACCCATTGATACCTGATGCAGCATTTGCGTGTATATCCCTCATTTGTGTGCGTATCCCTTTAAGACCGCGAACCGCGTTAACGCGGTTCGCGGTCTTAAAGGGTATCAATGGGGTATCAATGGGGTAACAAAATCCCAATAAGATTTTTTCCCTTCTTCCGACTAACTTCTGAACACTATAATCTGTAGACACCAAACATTTTGATTTGTCAATTCAATTCTTCTTGTTTTGTTCCAAGTCTCTAAGGAACCTTTTTCTTTTTTTACTTTTAAATGTTGGATTTGTGTTTTTCAAAATGGCTGATTCCTTATGGGTGTGCAGTGTGATCTTTGATATACAGCAGATTTGAGACACAGATTTATAGATTCCATTAGCCACAGAAAATACCTAAGAGATGCATGCATTTCTCAATGATTTGGACATTCCAGAACTGTAATGTAAATCATTTTGAGCACTTTATTGCGTTGCCTTTGCAAAAGAAATTGGTTTCTGCTCTTTCCTGGCGGGATTGTCTTCTCGTTTATATCCGACTTGTATTCATCAACCTGGACTTCAGTCAGTGTTTCGTGCTGAATCCTCCACTTCTCTTCTCTCCCAGTAAGGTTTGGAGGGACGGGAACAACCCCACAGCGGCCAACTATGTAGACGAGCAGCACGCCAACGCCTCGTCCACCCCGGTCCACCTGGCCGTCATCGTCACGCCGACCAGCGCCTATTACATCATCTACATCTACGTGGCCACGTCAGAGAGCGTGCTGGCCCTGGGTTTCTTCAGAGGCCTCCCCTTGGTGCACACCTTACTGACCGTGTCCAAACGGCTGCACGAACAGATGCTCAGCGCTGTGCTGCGCGCCCCCATGGCTGTGCTCAACACCATGAAGACGGGTGACTTGCTCACTTTATTTTTCTATTGTTTTGTGCATGCTGTTGGCGTGCCCGGGTGGTGTAGCGGTCTATTCCTAGTCACCTATCAACACGAGAGCCGCAGGTTTGCATCCCTGTTGTTACCACCGGCTTGGTTAGGCATCCCTACAGACATAATTGGCTGTGTCTATGACTGGGAAACCTGGACAAGGTGTCTTGGTCGCTGCACTAGCGCCTCCTCTGGTTGGTCAGAGGGCCTGTTCAGCGGGGAGGGGAATAAAATGTTGCTCCGCACATGCTGCTATGTCCTCCCAGTGAAACTCCTCACTGTCAGGGTGAAAAGAAGCAGCTGTCAGATCCTGTCAATGTGCTTTGCTATTATGATTGGTCAAAGTCTTTATTTTTGATAAACTCACAATTAACACCAAGTAATCGGTTGGGGTGAGAAATTGGGTCAGTGTATCAGTGGTGGATAGAGTTGACCAGACTGCTATGAAGCACATTCATAAAGTGCTAAAGACTGCGCTTTGTGGGGGGCTGGACACCAGGCAAACTGTTTATTGCATTTTAATCACTTTACATTCATGCATTTTGTTTTTGTTGACCCAGGCACACAGTTCAGCTCACCTCTGTATCTAGCCATGATTCCACATTCAATAAATGTTACAATGATCATTGACAAACTATTTCAATATTTTACTCATTTGTGCATTTTTTTCCCTGCCAGGCCGGATCATGAACAGGTTCACCAAGGACATGGCCACCATAGACGACATGCTCCCTCTAGTGCTGTTTGACCTCATACAGGTGAGGCATTTTGCAAATCATAGCATCTGATCTAACTAATGTTATGTCACGATCACAGCATCAATGCCTTTTTGCTGCTGTGGTGTGGAAATTAAAATGTATTGGGGTGTTAGCTGGGTCGAAATATATGAATTAGCTTCCTGAAACAAGAACAACAAAGAACAAAGTAAAACATCCATAAACATTTTCTGTGGTCAGCTGGCATTGACCATATTTCATACTGCCTGAAGACGAAAACAAAGACATGCAATATCCTAATGCACCAACACATGCATGCAACACTGTGTACTACATACAGTACATGTATTATTGCACCAATCCACCATGCAAGCTGCTCTACTTTTTGGACAATCTGATGTCTTGGTACCACAGGTATTCTTACCAGACTTGGTCCAAATAGTATTTGCAAATACTTTTCTGATTTGTTTCATCCTACTTTGGTACCAGTCACATGACATCACATACAGTCAGATGTAGCAAAACCAATCAGATGAGAGTATTTGAAAGTACATTTATTCTACTTTTTCTGTGATTGACAACCCAATGCTGAGTGGTCTTGTTTTGATAAAGCTCATCGATCAATTCATGCAGTTCAACCTGTTAATAAAACAGCCCTGATCTGCAAATGGCTGACTGCATGGTGTCGACCATTTGCCTCAATAAATGTCTGTTTTCTCTGTAAGTCTCTTCCATTTTTCTCTGTAAGTCTCTACCATTTTCTCTGTAAGTCTCTTCCATTTTTCTCTGTAAGTCTCTACCATTTTCTCTGTAAGTCTCTACCATTTTCTCTGTAAGTCTCTACCATTTTCTCTGTAAGTCCACACTAAGGATATTTAGCAGGTCTGATCCCCGCTGCCATCCATCCCTCTCCCTCTGTCCTCCCCTCTCACCAGTTGACGTTGATCGTCCTGGGTGCCATCTTCACAGTGTCCATCATGCGGCCATACATCTTCATCGCTGCCATCCCATTGGCTGTCATCTTCGTTGTCCTCAGGAAGTACTTCCTCCGAACCGGTCAGCAACTCAAACAACTGGAGGCTGAAGGTGAGATTGAGAGGGGTGCGGCTCTCCACCATGAACCTTTATCCAAGCTTGATGAGGTGCTTTATTTTTATTTTTTTCAAAATCGATTTGATCGATTTGATTTTCTAAAAACATGTACAATTGAAATAGTAATATTGTGTATATCAGACATAAAGAAGAGCACTCACCCGCCCTCCCCCGGTCACAACACAATAACTAAGTACACACAATAACAACGACAACAAACAACCAAATAATGACATCAAATGAAAGTAAGATGGTAATAAATAAAGTAGGTGACATAGGGAGAGAGAAAAAACACAATCTGTTCATACTATACGGGTAAATTAGCTACTATAAACAAGAAGCAGGAAGGAAGCAGTGAGAGTACAGCGATGAGGAGGCAGGAAGAGCAGAAGCTACAGTAGATAGAACATGAGAGGAAAAGCAATAGAGTGAACAGAGGAAGTGAGAGATCAGAGGGGCGGACAGACATCAGCCCGGGCCAGGGGGGCGGGGCGGGGTTGTCCCGTGCCTGGGGGGGGGGGGGGGGGGGGCGGGGGGGCGTGGCAGACGGGCCAGAGGGCGCGGGGGGGGGGGGGGGGGGGGGGGGCGTGGCAGACGGGCCAGAGGGCAAGCTGATGGACAAAAACATGGCAGAGGTGCGGTGGAGGAAGGGCTAGAGAGGAGAGGATGGATGGGCTGTCTCAGAGGGGCGGGGCTAGTTAAAGGAAGTGGTGCAGAGGGGAGGAGCAAAATGACAACAACAACAAAGTGTTGGCATTCAGAAAGTGGATTTTTGACATTTTCTTCAGGAGGATTTTGCCGTTAGATTATTGATTGTTCTGAGGTCGCTGCTCTGCTTTTTTGTGTTCCTCACTCACTGCATCACTGAGGATTGCAGGCGGTATACCATGACTGTGTGTGTGTGTGTGTGTGTGTGTGTGTGTGTGTGTGTGTGTGTGTGTGTGTGTGTGTGAGAGAGAGAGAGAGAGAGAGAGAGAGAGAGAGAGAGAGAGCGTGTGTGTGTGTGTGTGTGTATGTGTGTGTGTGTGTGTGTGTGTGTGTGTGTGTGTGTGGTGTGTGTGTGTGTGTGTGTGTGTGTGAGAGAGAGAGAGAGAGAGAGAGAGAGCGTGTGTGTGTGTGTGTGTATGTGTGTATGTGTGTGTGTGTGTGTGTGTGTGTGTGTGAGAGAGAGAGAGAGAGAGAGAGAGAGCGTGTGTGTGTGTGTGTGTGTGTGTGTGTGTGTGTATGTGTATGTGTGTGTGTGTGTGTGTGTGTGTGTGTGTGTGTGTGTGTGTGTGTGTGTGTGTGAGAGAGAGAGAGAGAGAGAGAGAGAGAGAGAGAGCGTGTGCGTGTGTGTGTGTGTGTGTGTGTATGTGTGTATGTGTGTGTGTATGTGTGTGTGTGTGTGTGTGTGTGTGTGAGGGTATCGTTGGGAAGTAAAGCTGTCATCAGGTGCATTGGCAGAAGGGGAAGCAGAGCTCAGCAGTGCAGTGATGAGCAGGAGAAAGTCATTAAATCATTTTATTGTCTGGTGAGAGGCAGATAGATGGCCCCCTGCTGGCTGCTGTGTGTACATCACACTTCTGTCAGAGCAGCTAACAATGAGAACTGGTAGCGGTTTGGTGTCTCATTGAAAGACCCCACACTGGAGTTGTACTTCCTATAATAAGCGTGTGTTGCAGGAACACACCGCTCTTTGCTGTTACTGGCAAAGTTAGCAAGGAAGCAGCTTCTGATCACTTCTCATAAGCCTTAAACCACAGAGATGTGGTCCATGCCAGTAATCTGTGTTTGTTGTAACACTTCCTTGCTATATATTACTTGTTATGCTATCAATCTACAGCAGGATTATAATGTAGTTTCAGTTTAGTTTAGTAATCTACAGCAGGATTATAGCGTAGTGTCAGTTTAGTTTAGTAATCTACAGCAGGATTATAGTGTAGTTTCAGTTTAGTTTAGTAATCTACAGCAGGATTATAGTGTAGTGTCAGTTTAGTTTAGGCTCGTTTGAATGTCTCACTTAAAAACAAAAGTGTATTTTACTGTTGCACTCATTGTTTGGGATAAGAGTGTTATGTAAATCCCTAAAGTAGGAATAGTTCCAGTAAATCTCATGTATCTCCTTGGTTCAGAGTCTAGAGTGTTGAAGGCCTAGTTAGTGCGTTAAAAACAGCTTTTTTAAGCAGGACGGCTCCGGACAGCCAGGGGAACAGAAAGCAGGTCAGTGGACTGCTGAGCTGACGAAGACCCCGCTCGCTCGCTCGCTGTGTTGTTCGATGGCGTCATTGACCGCGTTGGACTGAAGGAGGCGAGGCGTTTCCATGCTGGGATTTCCTCCCACCCCATCCTGGTGTCGTTCTCTGCTGTCACAGGCACCGTGTGTCACACTAAACACACAATGGAAAGCATGCAGATTAGTCTTTTTTGCGGAATGCCTATTATGATTATTCAGTTAAGAATTTCCGAGAACATTCTTCCCTTATTGACAACGTTGGTTTGTTTTGTTTGCGTCGGTCAAACACGTCCCAATTGCGTAATGTAAGTCCAGGTGAGGAGAATCATTCCAGACAGCGACGTCTTCTGGAGAAAGTGACACTAACTCTATTGATAACAGGAAATTAGAACACATTGTTTCACCCCGATTCACCCTGAGTGAATCGGCCAGTGTTAGTCTGTCTGTAGCCAGGGCAGATCAGGAAGTGAAATGAAACGGTTTGCAGCAGCCACTTCGGCCATAACCACAAAATAACTTCCAAAAAACCTGTTAGAATATAACGAGAGATGTTCGCATGGCGTTCTCCTTGTTTATGGTATGTTGCTAGGCAGCGCGAACGGGGGAATGCAGGCAGCTGCGTTTCACTTCCGGGTTTCACTCGCGGGTTCAGCCGGTCCGGCGGTAAGGAGAGAGAGAGAGAGAGAGAGCCCCCTGTTGACGCGAGTTTAGACAGACACAGACTTAAGAGAGCAATCTCCGATTCACACGGCTTTGGTCTCAGCTACTATTATAGGTAAGATGTGATGCATCAATATTGTAATTATACTGTTTAATAACAATCGAAAATCTTGCTCGTAGCTGCTTTAAGTCATAGGTTGATGAAAAGATAATGGGCCATACCTTATGCCCAGTGCATTGTTAGTTTCTAGCACTCAAAATCTATTCCCCCCCCACTTTTAATTACCACTGGGTCAGTACATCAAAGGTGTGTCCTTGCCCTTGCACTGGGTGTAAGATATGGGCCAATCATTTGACAGCCTGGATGGACATTTTGAAGATGTTGAATGGCGAATTTT
The DNA here is from genome assembly GCF_964638095.1 of Poromitra crassiceps. Taxonomy (NCBI): domain Eukaryota; kingdom Metazoa; phylum Chordata; class Actinopteri; order Beryciformes; family Melamphaidae; genus Poromitra; species Poromitra crassiceps. The sequence continues at coordinate 4,233,123 of NC_139636.1, forward strand.
AAGTAATTATATTTTCTCCCAAATATATAGCCCTGGAAAAAAATTAAGAGACCACATCAACAACTTTTTTGTTGTTTCAGAGTTTATGGGTGTCTGTGTAACTGACTTGATATTCTTTTATGAACTATTGGCCACATTTGATTGTAATTTCAAAGAAAATGATTTTCATTCAGAACAGTATTTTGCAGAAAATAACTACTGGTTAAAAAAATGTTTTTACCCATACAAAATGATATAAATAACAATGCCTTTGCCTTGAGATAATTCTTGTTATGATTTGGTGCGAGATAAATATAAAATTGTTTGTTTGATTGATTGGTTGATTGATTCATTGACTGATTGAGTGCTTAGGAAATGTTCAGCAATTAATATGTGATCATGGGAAGTTCAACCGCAATTCTTTATCATAGCTTTGATGTGTCCTGGCCTGGTCAGTCAATACCTAATCAATAACAAATAAAGTAGAATCTGGTGTGCTGGTGGTGGGATTTAACAAACAATAGGCCTCTTGATTTTTTCTAGAGCTGTATAACCTTTTTCCCAGTTTCACTATAACACAGCAGTTTCACTATAACACAGCGGAGTGTTCCACCTGTTAGCAGAAAACATCAACTTTATCGCTTCCTTCCTCACATTGACACCACTTCCTGGTCATGGTGGCATGGAATAAAATCATGAGCCATCTCAAAACACGCAGCTACGTCTCCGTTTGACACGAGACTGCCTGCCATGTACAGTATTCAAACCTTATTGACCCCTGAACACACCCTCTGAACATCTCTCTCCCGTCTCTCTCTCCTCCTGCAGCTCGCAGCCCCATCTTCTCCCACCTCATCATCTCTCTGAAGGGGCTGTGGACCATCAGGGCGTTTGGGCGTCAGACCTACTTTGAGACGCTCTTCCACAAGGCTCTGAACACCCACACGGCCGCCTGGTTCCACTACCTGGCCACGCTGCGCTGGTTCCTCTTCCGCTGTGACATCATCTTCGTCTTCTTCTTCTCCGCCGCTGCCTTCATCGCCGTGGGAACCAACCGTGAGTGGCGGTTTCATTTCCCCAATCACCTGCCTGGGTTATTGGTCCAATACCATTGAACTTCTTCTGGTCTGCCTCTGACCACATTTTAATGGACAGATGTACAGACTGTCTATGGAGATTGTAGAAGAGATAGTCTGGCTTGAGAGACTAACTAGATTTCAGCATTGAGGTACTTACATTCATGATTTTGCATAGGCAGACCAACCTAAAAACGTATTGGGAATTGCAACAACGTTTTCTGAGACACAGAGCGTCCCCGTAACCATAGTAACTCACTCTACCTCCTGCCTGTGTGTGTGTGTACGATGTGAGAGGAGAGAGAGAGAGAGAGAGCGAGAGAGAGACACTGTGCTGCTGCCAGGAGAGAGAGAGCGAGAGACACTGTGCTGCTGCCAGGAGAGAGAGAGCGAGAGACACTGTGCTGCTGCCAGGAGAGAGAGAGCGAGAGACACTGTGCTGCCGCAGGAGAGAGAGAGCGAGAGACACTGTGCTGCTGCAGGAGAGCCGCTGACTCAGATGACTATATATGGGGATACAGTCAATAGGTTATGGTTTGGGAAAGTGAGCACTTTTCCTAAGTGTAGAAGCATGTGTTCATCTGTCCTCCTCAGCATGGGAGTCACATGACGCATGCACGCAGACACACACACACACACACACACACACACACACACACACACACACACGCGCGCAAGCACACCCACACACACACACACACACACACACACACACACACACACACACACACACACATTCCCATTCATTGTGTTTCCCATGAATGGGAAACGTAAGGTTACTTGACGTAACCCCGGTTCTATGAATCTCGAGTGAGGTGTCTCACCTATGGGAACGCCCTCGCGTGACCGACTTATGGAAGCTCCAATTGCACCACGTCTGCCAACCGGCAGACCAATCACCTTACAGGTGATACGGGACGGGCCGGCCCTCTATATTAGGCCGCGGAAGTCGCCCGGAACTTCATTCCATAAGGCTCTCTTCCACGTACCACAACTTTCGCAAGAAGGGCAGAGTTGTGAGACACCTCACTCGAGATTCATAGAACCGGGGTTACGTCAAGTAACCTTACGTTCTATTTCATCTCTCATTCGGTGTCTCACCTATGGGAGATATGGCCCACTCCCGGATTGCAGGCTCCGAAGCCCACCTGACCATAACCTGTGACAGGTTGAATCCCCGATCCCAACCTGTGGACTTCAGCACACAATTAGCCAGACCCCACACTCAGGACTGAATGAGCCACCGAAGGCTCAGTGACGTCCAGGCGGTAGAACCGCATGAAAGTATGTGGGGATGCCCAGCTGGCGGCAGCACACATATGTCCCTCACAGCGACACCTTGAAAAAGGGCCCATGAGGTGGCCATGCCTCTGGTGGAATGGGCCCGCAGGCCCTCAGGAGGTCTCAGTCCACGGCTCTCGTAAGCCAGGACGATGGCCTCCACCACCCAGTGTGATAGACGCTGGCACGTCAGGGGCCCCCCCTTACGCGGGGGCCCCCAGGACACGAAAAGCTGGTTGCTTTTCCTGTATTCCCTAGACCTGTCCACATAGAAGCGCAACGCTCTGACTGGACAAAGCAGGTTAAGCCGAGCCTCCTCCTCCCCTGTGAAAGGTGGAGGATGGAAAGCCTGAAGCTCCAGCGTGGCACAGCTATACGCCGAGTCTCTAACCTTAGGCACGAAGGCCGGGTTAGGGAGCAGCACTACCTTCCCCCAGTCCGGGGTGAAGCGTAAGCAAGACTCATGCACGGATAGCGCGTGCAACTCACTTATCCGCTTCGTTGAAGTTAACGCCAGCAGAAGGATAGTCTTAAGAGAGAGGAGCCTTAACCCCACACTCTCCAAAGGTTCAAAGGACCGGCTAGAGAGTGCCTCCAATATGGTAGGCAAATCCCAAGAAGGAACCAAACGCTTACGCACTGGTTGTAAGTAGCGTGCTCCCTTCATAAACTTCTTGACAAGTTTATGCTGTCCAATCGGCATATCTCCTATGCCTAAGTGACAGGCAGAGATAGCGGCCAGATAGACTTTTATGGTGGAGAAAGCTCTGCCCCCATCCTTTAAGTCCTGCATGAAGCACAGCAGCTCCCGGACAGAACACTGGAACGGAGTAACCGATTTGTCCTCACACCATTTCACACCATACAAGGACCGCGTAGAAGGCGCTCTAGCGCTCTGGATAGTTTCGATCACCGCTTGAGGGAGACCCAACTGTTCCAAATTCATCCTTTCACGGGCCAAGCCCATAGAGCCAGCCGCTCGATGTGGGGATGAAACACCTGCCCGTCTGCTTGGGACACTAAGTCCCTGCGTAACGGCAGAGGCCATGGCTGCCCTCGGAGGAGACGTATCAACTCCGGTATCCAGGGTCTGCTCGGCCAATATGGGGTTATCAGTATCAGTGATAGCCGCTGCTCTCTCACCCGGAGCAACACCGGGGAGATGAGACTGATCGGGGGAAAAGCATACAGCAACACGTCTGGCCACTGCTGGGCCAGCGCGTCTATCCCCAGTGACGCACCCCCGCCTCTCATGGAAAAGAACAGCGGACATTGTGCGTTTTCTTTCGATGCGAAGAGATCTACGGATGCCTGACCGAATCTCTCCCATATCTGGTGGCATACCTGGGGGTTGAGTCTCCACTCTCCGTAGAGGAGATTTCCCCTGGAGAGCAGATCCGCCCCGGTGTTCTGGACACCCGGGAGGTGAATCGCTCGCAGTGATAACAGGTGCTCGCTGCTCCACATGATCAGGCTCTGGGCCAGCGTGTGCAACTTCAGGGAGCGAGTGCCCCCTTGCCTGTTTATGTATGCCACCGTTGTCGTGTTGTCTGACCTGACTAACACATGACACTTCCCCAAGAAGGGGAGGAACCGTTTCAGGGCTAGGAAGACCGCTGACAGTTCCAAGAAATTTATGTGAGCTAGACGGAGTTCGGGGGGCCATGTCCCATTGACGGCCCTGCCCTCGAACACTCCCCCCCACCCTGTGAGTGAGGCGTCTGTCGTCACAGTCTTTCTCAACACAATCGTCCCCATGGGGACACCGGCGGTAAACACCTCCGGGTCCCGCCATGGACGAAGGGCCGTGAGGCACTCCGGGGAAACCTCCACTAGTCGCCTCAGGTGATGACGCACGTTTAGGCGTAGTGAGGACACCCACCTCTGGAGAGCTCTCATTTTCAGTAAACCCTGAGGCCCTACTGAAATGACTGATGCCATGAGCCCCGTCATGCGGAGGCAGACCCGTAATGAAACTGGGCTCCTCCGGTGAAACAGAGCCAGGTGCTGGCGAAAAGTTTCCACTCGTGCTTGTGACAGGAAAGCTCGAAACAAAACAGTGTTTAGCTCGAGTCCTAAATACACAATATTTTGAGTGGGAGACAACACGCTCTTTGCGTGATTGACACTGAACCCCAAGCTGTTTAGCCTGTTCATAAGTGTCTGAGTGTCTCTCTCCGATTCCTCTTTGCTTGGTGCGCATAGCAGGAAATCGTCTAGATAGGCCAGCACCCTGATGCCCTTGGCTCGCATCGGGTTCAAGGCTGCCTCCACACATTTGCTGAACACTCTGGGAGCTAGTGATAGCCCAAACGGTAGAGTCTGAAATTCGTAGGCTATGCCTCTGAAGGCGAACCTCAGAAATTTCCTGTGACCCGGGCAGATGCTTATGTGGAAATAAGCGTCCTGCAAATCGACTGACGTGAACCAGTCGCCCCGTTGAATCGAGCGGAACAGCACGTTGTGCGTGAGCATCCTGAACTTGTACTTTCGGAGGTGCAAGTTGAGGATACGCAAATCCAGGATAGGACGTAGCGAGCCTCCTTTCTTTGGGATGAGAAAATAACGGGAGTAAAACCCTGTATTTCTCTCCCCCTCCGGTACAATTCGCACTGCGCCCTTGTCTAGGAGAGACGAGATTTCGTCCTCTAGAGCCTGGGCCGCCTCCCCTGTCACCTCCGAGGCTTGAACTCCATTGAAGGAGGGCGGTTTCATCGCAAACTGGAGCCTGTAACCCTTTGTGACAGTGGTCAGAACCCAGGGATGAACCGCGCACGCGCGCCACGCCTCTGCCATGACAGCAAGAGGACCGGGCGGGCTGAAGCCCAGAGACGGAACGACTGTGCCATCTGGCGGCCACAGGTCGCTCCCCACTTTTTCTTTTTGACAGTTTTTGTTCCACTGCGCCCTCGGCCTTATTGGGGGGCCTGGATGCGTCAGTGGTTTCAGTTTTATTTCTGTGAAACTGTGAAAAGTGCTTTGTGACACTGTACCCAACTGAATGGGAAGCACGGGGGGAACATGTGCTTTTGCGTAACTGCAGGAACGGCAGCTTGACCTCGTCGGGCCCTCGAACAGTTCGCCTTGGGACGACTGTAGGCTTGAAACGTCCCTTCTGCGCCTCTTGGAAGGCGGGGAAAGCCAGTCTGTCCCGGGGAGGCTCAGAGCAGGTAACTCCTCTAGTGCTGACCTCTGAGAATCTACCTCCCCTTCCACCACCACCGTTAGGCCGGCCTCTTCTTGCTCACGTCCCGCGGACGGGCAGGACGGCCCGGACCAGAGCTGTTGGTGGCAGCGGCCACGGCAGCGAAGGACTTCTTAGGCCACCTCTTTTGCTGGCCCCCACGCTGTTGAGGCTGTGGGGTGCTCGCCGTCTGGGGTTTAGGTCCCTTTGGATAGCCGCCGCGTCCCTTCTCGGCCACTGCCGCAAATCCCTCGCGGGCAGGGGGTCGCGGGAAGGGGACCGCTTTGCGGGGGAGACACAGGTTCAGTGCCTCTCCCTGCTGCTTCCTCATGTCACTCGTTTGTTGCATCGCCGTGACAGCTTCGCCAAACAAACCCCTAGCCTTGGTCGGGTCGTAGGGTGAGTTCATTATGGCCTGTTTGTCCATGTCTGGCAGGCTAGTGAGATTAAGCCAGAGGGCTCTCTCTCCTGCCACTGCCAGGCCCATGACACGGCCGCAGCCCTGCACCGCTCCCCTGGATGCACGGAGGATGAGGTCGGTGACGACACACATCTCCTTCCAGATAGCGATGTCAGGAGTACCCTTATCCAGCATGAGCCCCATGTCTTGGAAGAGCTCAGCTTGGTAGGCTGCTAGCAGGGTGACAACATTGACATTACTCACTGATTGTCCTGCTGATCTGTACACTTTCTGGTACATGGACGCTGTGAAGCGGTCCGCTTTGCCTGGGAGGGCTGGGCTAGCCTTGGCCAAGGTAGCCCGAGAGGGGTTGAGGTGGTGAGCCACAGCCCTCTCTACTGGTGGGGGTTCTGACAGCCCCAAAGCCTCCGCATTCGCCATCTCCAGGTTTGAGTAACCCTTGACAGGCACTCTGTCCCAAAAACGTCCAACTTCTTTAACGCACGCGGGGACAGCAGGGAGAAGTTGTTTCGTGGCAGCGGGGCGAGAGGGTAGGACTTTACCATCGTAAAGATCTTTCTCCTGGCTCTCGCTCGCCTGCGTGCTAGGCCAGGCGATCTCCAGTCTAGTGGCTGCTCTCTTGCATACCTCATGTATGTCAACATCGTGCAGAGAGGCAGCCTGCTGAATGTCCCCGCTAGTTGCACTGCCCGCCCGTGAGAGCGGGTCAGGTGCACCAAGGGGGGGGAAGCTATCATCGTCAGACTCATTGCTGAGCTGATCAATGAGCCCCTCTTCCTCCTCCTGTTCGCCTTCCGACTCGAGGAGGTAGTCATACTGAGATGTCTCCATCTCCCAATCTAGAGGCCTTATGGTCCCCTCCCCAAGCGGCTGTGCTGCAGAGTCAGAAAGACGTGGAGCGGGTTTTGAGGCCGCTGCAATCTTTAGACGCCGCTGCAAGTTTCTGGGGGGCATGGTAATGCAGTCACTGCAGCTACTGGGGTCCATGACAGACTCCTGTGCGTGCTTAATGCCCATGCAAGCGACGCAAACGGGATGTGTATCCCTCTTGCCCAGCGTGTTGCCACACGCGGTAGGGCAGGCACGGGGCCCCGTGTCTATGCCCACCTCTGTACGCTGTTTCTTGGCTCTGCTGCCCGAGGCCTCGGGGAGTGAGCTGGTTGACATGGTCGCCCTTTTTATTTTTATTTTATTTAGCTACGCCCGCAGCTAGCAGTTAGCTCTTGAGTCTTGACACGTCTGAGGCGGCAAGTCACGCTAATATAGACGGGTCCCCTGTGCTGGTGAACCCGACTAGCAGGCAAGCTAAATTAATTTCCCCCTGTTAGCAGCGGCTAGACAGAGGAAAGTTTAGTAAACAACGTTTGGACGAACTGGCACGCTTGCGCTAATGACAGCCGACCAACGTTAATTCAAACTACTAGGTTTATCAACACTTTTTGCAGATAACCGTTCGCTCAATATTCACCCTGGTAGCAGCGGCTAGGCAGGGGAACAACAGCTTTTTTTTAGACGGTCTAACACGCTTTCGCTAATGTCAGCCGACTAACATTAATACCGAGACCGTATTACAGCACGCTTGCGCTAATACTGCCTATCCGACTCGTTAAACTGTTTGTAAAAGTCCGCTTTAACTTTCGATGGTTAAGCTAGACACACAGAGACGAACGGGCTTGTCGGCAAAGACTCACCCGGACGTAGATTGACAGTGAAAATACGGCAGCTTATTCCAACAGAATAACACGTCCTTCGACTACCGAGCTGGCTCGTCTGTGGACAGTTGAGTGAAACTCTGATAAGGATACGCTGGTATACTGTAGGAGCAGTGGTCTTCACGGGGAAGAGAGCTTGAATGAAGTTCCGGGCGACTTCCGCGGCCTAATATAGAGGGCCGGCCCGTCCCGTATCACCTGTAAGGTGATTGGTCTGCCGGTTGGCAGACGTGGTGCAATTGGAGCTTCCATAAGTCGGTCACGCGAGGGCGTTCCCATAGGTGAGACACCGAATGAGAGATGAAATAGAACACAAGTAAACACACAGCGCAGCCTGTGTGTTTGTGTTGAGAGCAGATTAAAGGACCATTTCACAGCTCATTAGATTCCAATAGAGCCACAATACCTGAGTCTGACATCAAGGCTAACTCCAGCTCCTATTGGCCAATATTGTGATGACATCGTGTGCGCGTGTTTGTGTGCGTTAGTGTCCTCTAGAGAGAGAGTGGCGTCAGCGGAGGACCAAAATGCGAGATTCATTAGCCAATGAACAGCCAGGAATGGGTCTCGCGCTACTTTTGCATGCTAAAATAAAGCCGATAATGTACAATTTGATTCATTTCAAGGGATGAAAAACCCTTTCAAAGTACAACACTGTCTATTTTGCTGCAACTCAACAGTGCTGCTTTTTTTACTCAAGAGTTCCACTTTCTACTTCCTGGAAAAAAACTGGTCCATTGGAGTGAATGGAGATGTCGGAACTCTTCTATTATACGGCTCTGGTGTGCGTGTTTGATGTGTGGTCTGTTATAGGCTACTTTCAGGGACCGGCTGCTCGGATTGTCTCATTTCCGGAGTTGGGAAGTCCTTCTTCCTCGGTGTGTTCATGAGCTTTTAAGTGGTCATGTGGAAACAACATGGATGCTACAAAGAAGATGTGTTGTATTTTATTGCTCAGAGCGTTTCAACAACACGTTGAAGCTGTTTCCAGTTTTTTGCGTGAAAACGAAAAGCGAAGGACACGATCGGGTACTCATTTTCCCCACATCACATGAACGCAGTGCACGCTCCTTCACTGCCAGAAGCGGCAGAAGGAGGAGACAAACTACAAAAGTTACGCACTCCAGCTTTCAGGTTAGGGTTAGCTTTAAGGTTAGGGTTAGCTTTCAGGTTAGGGTTAGCTTTAAGGTTAGGGTTAGCTTTAAGGTTAGGGTTAGCTTTAAGGTTAGGGTTAGCTTTAAGGTTAGGGTTAGCTTTCAGGTTAGGGTTAGCTTTAAGGTTAGGGTTAGGCAAGCAGTGATTATGTATGTTAGGGTCAGTCTCCAGGAAATTAATGTCTAGGTAATGTCCCAAAAAGTGACCATGATCTGAGCTGTGTGTGTGTGTGTGTGTGTGTGTGTGTGTGTGTGTGTGGTGTGTGTGTGTGTGTGTGTGTGTGTGTGTGTGTGTGTGTGTGTGTGTGCGTGCATGTCCGTGTGTGCGTGTGCATGCCCGTGTGTGTGTGCGCTCCACAGAGGACAAGCCGGGGGAAATCGGCATCATCGTGGCCCTGGCCATGCTCATCCTGGGGACTTTCCAATGGGCCGTCATCACCAGCATCACTGTGGATGGACTGGTATGTACTGTAGTACACACACACACACACACACACACACACACACACACACACACACACACACACACACACACACACACACACACACACACACACACACACACACACACACACACACACACACACACACACACAGTTCTATGCTGTGCTAGAATCTGTGGTACACACTCACATTATTTAATTAATATGTATTCATTGTTCAGGTGGGTTACTCCCTCTGCTGCAGTCAGAAGTACTTTTACTTTGCTGAACTTAACTAAAGTAGAAATAAAACTGCTAGTGTAAAAATGTATTTACTGTAAGTAACGATCAAAAGTAACACATTTAGAATAAAGTTACAGTACTTAAAAAGATGTGTCATACAATCTATCCAATGCAATACAAGAGGGCAGATAATTCAAACCATAGGCTATTAGGCTATCATTAAATAAATTAATAATAAAAAAATATATATACACAAAGTAAAGTATGGATCAACACTACAGTTTTGTTATTCAATCTGTGACCAAACCAATAATCCTGAAGCTGGATAGATGGCTTTCAGGCTTAAGTTAAGTAAGAGGCTAACGTGGATGACTTAGTTTAATGTGTTAACTCCAGGTATCCAGTCAGTTGTCAGCATTGGGGCTGGATACCAGGCTAAGCACAGGTTTGCTGCAGATGTGAAAGGCCAAGGCCAGCAGCCTGCAACATTCGTTCTCTGCAATGCACTTCAAAACATACTTTAAGTACATCAATAAATAGTACATGTAGGCTACACAAACAAGCCACTCAAAACATACTTTAAGTACATCAATAAATAGTACATGTAGGCTACACAAACAAGCCACTCAAAACATACTTTAAGTACATCAATAAATAGTACATGTAGTAGGGGTGGGGGAAAAAATCGATTCACCTAAGTATCGTGATTTTTAATGTCACGATTTTTTGGATCGATCTTTTATTCCAGAATCGATAATCGCAAATTAAAAAAAAAAAAAAAAAAAAAAAAAAATTGGGGTGCTTGCAGTCAGGCCACTCACTGAACAGCAGGCCAGGCGCCGCCTACTGGTTTACTAGTGGTTTTATTACTTTATTAGTTAGTCTGAAGTAATAATTACACTTCAGGGTTAAAGTGGGTGCATCTCATTGTAAAATTGGACTTCAAACGACCCAAATCTGGCTTCAAACGGCCCAAATTTCACGCGCGTTGGCCCATATCGGCCTGGCCTGCTTGGTATCTAATGCCCGGCCTGAATTATGATCCCAGTCCGCCCCTGTTTTTAACTATATCGCCCAGCCCTACTCATGATATATAATATACAGTCTCTAGTGTATGATTCAACTTTTCCCACGTTCTAATCTAGTGTAAAAAAGCAAACAAACTGAAAAAAGAAAAGAAAAAAATAAACAAAAATCGCAATAAATCGTAATATCGAATCGCAATAATCGTAGAATCGCAATACTTAAGAATCGCAATATAAATCGAATCGGCACCCAAGAATCGTGATAGTATCGAATCGGGAGATAAGTGAATCGCCACAGCCCTAACATGTAGGCTACACAAACAAGCCACTCAAAACATACTTTAAGTACATCAATAAATAGTACATGTAGGCTACACAAACAAGCCACTCCAATGCAGCATTGAGAGTAAATGTTCATACATTAGTGTACACCAGGCATGATGTAGCCTGAGTTTAGAGAAGCAGGCTGTGGCTGGAAGGTTGCTGGTTTGAATCCCAGGAGCAACTTGGGAAATTGTGGTGAAGCAAAATGAACAACTGCCCGGACAGCTGAACATGTAATATTTAATTTGTGTTGTTTATGAGTTTGCCTATTGAGTTTGTTGTTATTATCCATGTGTTTTTTTATCTGTTTATGCTTACTTTTTTCTCTTTTTCTTTTTCGTTTTTGACTCCTTTTACATGTTTGAAATAAAGATCATCAGATCAAACTGGTTAAACTGGGCAGCTCCCAGTGGAAAAGCATTTCTCTCACCCCCTCTCTCTCCCTCTCTCTCCCACTCTCTCTCCCTCTCTCACCCCCTCTCTCTCCCTCTCTCTCCCTCTCTCACCCCCTCTCTCTCCCTCTCTCACTCCCCCTCTCTCCCTCTCTCACCCCCTCTCTCCCTCTCTCACCCTCTCTCCCTCTCTCACCCCCTCTCTCCCTCTCCCTCCAGATGCGCTCGGTGGACCGGGTGTTTAAGTTCATCGACCTGCCGTCGGAGGAGGCGCGGGCGGGGCGAGGTGGGGGTCGCCCTGGGGGGAAAGCAGACCTGGTGATCGACAACCCGCACGCACAGGAGAGCTGGCCCAACCGCGGTCACATGGACATCCAGGGGCTCACCGTCAAATACACCGCCGCCGGCCGCGCCGTGCTCAGTGACATCTCCTTCACTGTGGAGGGGGGGCACAGCGTGAGTCCTGGGTGGGGGTGCAGGGGTGTGTGGGGAAAGGGGGGGGGCGATATATTTTTTCCCATGATGGCGAAGGCGAAGGCATGACCCGCCCCTCTCTGCCTCTGATTGGCTCACTGTACTCGGCTGCTCCCACCTTCTTTCCAGGCGAGCCAGAAGTATCTCAAACGTGAGCAGCAGGTGCAAAACAATCATTAAATCAACAAGCATGAGATACTTCATTATATGGAATGTTACAATTGCAGACAATATACTGTATCTGAGTTATTTAGGCCTACTTAGCCTATTGCACAGACGTGTCATTTTTTCTTGTCATTCCAAATTTAATCACATTGTTGCTCTGATCAAGTAGAAGTACAGTTATTTGTGTAAAAAAAAGACTGGTAAAGCAGAAGTACTGATTCAACTTAATTACTCAAGTAAAAGGAAAAAGGTACAGGCTCTGAAATGTACTCAAGTATAAAAGTAAAAGGTTTTCTGTGCAAGGCGAATAGAAATTCACGTCATATTAATATAATTCAAATACTATTCAACTTAAAAGGTTCCTTCAAAACATATTTTAAGATGCATAAAGACTATACTTTAATCTTCTAGTCTTAATCACTATGACCCACTAGCTCAGAGAGTTGGATTGCTGTCTAGCAGTTTGGAGCTTCTGGGTTTGAGCCTCAGTGAATTTTGAGGTTGTGGGTTCGATCCTCAGTCAGTTTTGAATGTGACAGCCAGAGGAAAGAGTCATTTAAAGCCCTGAGAAAACCTCATTCAATCAGTCTGACTTGGTGGCACAGAGAGTAGGCTTGCTGCCGGGCAATATTGAGACCTCAGCCACTTTTGCGGTCGTGGGTTCGAGCCTCAGTCAGTTTTGAATGGTGACAGGCAGAGGGAAGAGACAAGAGCGCCCGGAGAAGAGCTGTGAGTGTGAAGGGCAGCTGGTGGTGTGAAGGAATACGGTAATACACACAGTGACACCGGGGCCAGAGGTTGTGGGTTCTAATCCCGTTCAGCTGGCACTGCCTGGATCTAAGGCAGTGCCAGCTGCCCCCCCCCCCCGACCTCTGCAGAGACATGAGCTGAGGGTTATGAGACAGAAAACCACAGAGTTTAAATTTTACTGACATCGGAAGTATGTTTTTTGTGTTGCGCAGTGCGGCAGGTGTAAAAATTACTTTTTGAAAAACTGCTCTAGACTCAGTATTATGTCTGGATCTCTTTGCAGTCTGTCTGTCCAGTGTCCATTTATTTCTGTGGATCTGTAGGAGGCGCTGTGTCACTCTGTGTATCTGCCTGTAGGAGGCGCTACGCTGGTGATGTTAAAGACAGGGCAGTGCTGTAATATGTATCCTCCATCAGGAATCGAACCAACAGTCTACCTGTCAGACAGAGACAGTGACACAGCCGCTCAGCCCACTGAGCTATGAGCTGCTGGGAGTTAAGCTTCTGATTTCTACACACTGTATTTACACTGACAATAACACAGCATAAAGACAAGAGTGAGACAGGTGAGATTTGTACCAGTGAGTTGAGCTAGAGTCAGGGACTGACTAGTCTCCTTCATCAGCTTATTTCTATCAGTGTTCAAACTACTGGTGATGATAAAGAAGGATCACTGCTGCAGCTTATAATGTGCATACTTTTTAAGAAATTGCCTGAGGCTGGGATTGAACCAACAACCTTTAGATATCACACAACATTCACATGTTTATCTGAGTGAGCTATAACCCACTTTCTCTCAAGCTCTTATCATATTTAGTCAACCTCATCCT
>NC_139636.1:4251554-4266554 GCF_964638095.1 Poromitra crassiceps
TAGACTCTGGGAAGACACGTAAATAGACTCTGGGACACGTAAATAGACTCTGGGACACGTAAATAGACTCTGGGAAGACACGTAAATAGACTCTGGGACACGTAAATAGACTCTGGGAAGACACGTAAATAGACTCTGGGAAGACACGTAAATAGACTCTGGGAAGACACGTAAATAGACTCTGGGACACGTAAATAGACTCTGGGACACGTAAATAGACTCTGGGAAGACACGTAAATAGACTCTGGGAAGACACGTAAATAGACTCTGGGACACGTAAATAGACTCTGGGACACGTAAATAGACTCTGGGAAGACACGTAAATAGACTCTGGGACACGTAAATAGACTCTGGGACACGTAAATAGACTCTGGGAAGACACGTAAATAGACTCTGGGACACGTAAATAGACTCTGGGACACGTAAATAGACTCTGGGAAGACACGTAAATAGACTCTGGGACACGTAAATAGACTCTGGGACACGTAAATAGACTCTGGGAAGACACGTAAATAGACTCTGGGACACGTAAATAGACTCTGGGAAGACACGTAAATAGACTCTGGGACACGTAAATAGACTCTGGGACAGCCGTACCTTTTTTTGAGGCTTCCTGTACAGTGCAAAATCTTCCGCGTGGGACTTCCGCCTCCGTGCAGTGCTGCTCTGTTGTTGTACCGGCGAATATAAGAGTTCCGGTCCTGAACGCTAGTGAATATATATATATATAATATATATATATATATATAGTGAACGCTAGTGAATATATCAGAATTGTGACGTTTAGCCTTCAAAATAAAAGCGACGCAATGTATATTTTTAAAAGGAGTGGAAGTCCCGGGAGGAAGATCTGCACTGTACAGGAAGCCTCAAAAAAAGGTACGGCTGTCCCAGAGTCTATTTATGTGCTGAAATAGACTCTGGGTTCCCAGATTGACAGGAAATAAACTAAGGTCCAAAACTGTTCCCTTGCAACAGAATTCCAGTGAAACATTCTATAGTTAGTGTTCCAGGATAAGTGTGTGTTTGTGTGCGTGTGTGTGTGCGTGTGTGTGTGTGTGTGTGTGTGTGCGTGCGTGCGTGCGTGAGGTGGTCACAGTACTGTAGCAGCCTTCAAGCACCAGCATCTGTGGCATCCCTGTCACTGCATATGGTGACAATCTGGTGACAATGCTTACGGTAATTCTGACCTAGTGTACGTGGCTCTGTGTGTGTGTGTGCGTATGGCTGTGTGTGTGTGTGCGTGTGTGTAGAGCAGGGTCTTAGTGGTAAATGGGGCCTGTAATGAGCGGTGTAGATGGACCTCTGCTGCCTTTTCTTCTCAACATCAACAGAAACACAACTCTAATGTGTTAGCAGACAAGAAAGGGCCTTTGATGACGCTGTGTGTGTGTGTGTGTGTGTGTGTGTGTGTGTGTGTGTGTGTGTGTGTGTGTGTGACTGGCACACATGCATGCATTTAATGTCAGATTGCATCTCATTTATTGTTGTTTCTGCGTGTTTCTGTGTACGTGCAGTCAAAGGTGTCACTTTGTGTAGAAAAGTGGTGGGGACATAAGGGCTCAGATGTTTTTTTTACGGTCTTCAATATACAGTAATATGATTTTAGGAAACTACGCGCACTCGATTCCTAGGCTCGCCCGCTGCGCGGCCTCGCCCGCCCTGCAGCTCGGCTGCTGCGTAGCACTCGAGCAATTGTGATGTCACTGATGATGTCATAGAGATGGTGACATCATCACTGATGTAATGAGCAATTGTGGTTTTTGGTTACACGTGCAAATGTGACCTCACTGATGATGTCACAATGTCTATGACATCATCAGTGATGATGTCACAATGTCTATGACATCATCAGTGACATCACGATTATGTAGCATGAGTATGTAGCATATATGCATGTATGCAGTGCATTTAACAGATTACATTTAACTCCACTCACAGTTTTGTTTTATCTGTGTGCATGTGTGTGTGTGTGTGTGTGTGTGTGTGTGTGTGTGTGTGTGTGTGTGTGTGTGTGTGTGTGTGTGTGTGTGTGTGTGTGTGTGTGTGTGTGTGTGTGTGCGTGTGCGTGTACAGAACGTTGCAGGTCCTGAGGAAGACTCTGAAGCAGTCGTTCTCCGGCTGCACCGTCATCCTGTCAGAGCACAGAGTAGAGCCGCTGCTGGAGTGCCAGTCATTCCTGGTTAGTACACACACACACACACAGCATGGTTGACTTTTGATGTGAAAAAGCAAAGATTTTAGATTTTTGCAATTTCTGTTGCATATATTATCAAATAGGTGCACTGTATAACAATGTGACCTGAAATAGTTAAAAAAAAAATATATATATTTTTTTTCCGGGGGGTATGGTGGTGCAGTGGTAAGCGCTGTCGCCTCACAGCTCGAAGGTCCTGGGTTCGATTCCCACCTGGGACGCTGTGAACGCTGGAGGAATGCGTGCCCCCGCATGTCCCCGAGTGCCCACCGCCCGGGTGGAGTCGTCAAAAGGCCTTTCTGTGTGGAGTTTGCATCTTCTCCCCGTGCCTCCCGGGGGTTTCCTTGATATAGGAACCCCCTTCACCAAAACATGCAATATCCTGGTTGCTAATGTGGTTCCTCCTCTGGTCGTTAAGGGCGCCTGTTCAGAGCGAGGGGAACTGGTTGGAATAGCGTGAACCTCCCACGTGCTATGTCCTACCGGTGAAGCTTCCCCTGTCAGGTGCAAAGAAGCGGCTGGCTAACTGCCCATGTCTCGGAGGAAGCATGGAGCCAGTTTCGGCTCTCCCCAGATCGGCAGAGGGTGGAGTAGCAACCAGGATAAATACATTAATTAGCACTAATGGGGGATTAAAAAATCGGGGAAAAAAATAAAAAAAACAAGTCATTTTTTATTTCAGCTCGACTTTAAAGTCTCATTTGGGAGATCTTCATGGATGTTACATTGATGTCCCTTAAGACGTTTGTGTGTGTTTAGTATTCAGTATTTCCCTCCAGATTAGCCACTGTGTGACGTGTGTGTATCTGTTTTCAGTCCCTGCTGTCAGTGAAGTGTGTTTGTGTTGGGACAAGCTGATAGCATCACAGCAACATGAGGGAAGTGACCTCACTTTAACCTACAGACAGGCTTCGGAGCACTTCACTGATCAACTGATTGATTGATTTGAATTCCTACAAGAAACTCTGCAAAAGTATGGAGAATTAATTGAATAATTTCCACCAAAAGAAAAGAGAATCCATTTTACCATTATCTAGCACCCTGGTGACTACAAGAGGCATAGTTAGTTAGCTGCTAGCCCAGCCCAGGCAGACACGATTGGGGATTTAACCACCGCAGTAAACACACATCTGAGCAGACGTCTTGTGTTCTGCTCTAGAATCCCCAAACCTGTAGTTTAGAGCCGCAGCACCTTCCTTTGGTGAGTCAGCCCATTGAGATACTGTATATGGGCGGTTTTAGCCCACCTGGGCCGTGCGCGTCATATAACATTTTGTGGGCGTTCCCACACATGCCGACCACTGTCTCTATAGCCACCATTTTGAAGCCTTGAGTTTGGCCCTGGGTCCCAGTTTGGGGACCACTGAGTGTTTAACCACATAACCAACAAGTGTGATCTGTCCCCCCCCCCCCCCGTCCAGATGATCGAGGGCAGCTCCATGAAGCGCTACGACTCACTCCAGAAGCTTCTGAACGAGACCAGCCACCTGAAGCAGGCCATGAGCGCCGCCGACAGGCTCCGCCTCTTCCCCGCGCTGCACCGCCTCAACTCCAGCAAAAGGGCGGCGCCACAGGCCAGAGAGATCAGCGCCCTGCCCGAGGAGGCTGAGGACGACGTGCATGACACGAGACTCTAACATGCCACACACACACACACACACACACACACACATACACACTCACACAGACTGGCACATACACACACACACACACATACACACACCATACTGACTCAGTGACACTGCAACATGGTGGTCTTCCCCAAGGTGACATCAGGTGCCAACAGAATGTAAGGAGCTCATTTAATGACAGACGGTTTAGACTAAGAAAGTTCATGTATGGAAGCATAAGGTTCACTAAGAAAGGTCATGTATGGAAGCATAAGGTTCACATTCTGAAACGTTCTGCGTTTTTACCCGCTTGTAACGTAAAAGCCTCACATGGAAGTCTTGGAATTAAATGATGCATGAATATAAATCAAGCTTGTACAGATATTAAGTAACAAACATGCAAAATATACAGTATTCAAGAGTCCACAAAGTGGAATTGCAGGCAACCTTTTATTGTGTGCAACGTATGCTCATCCATACATGGACTGATAATAGGAACTTAACCCCAAACCCAAACTAAATAGTTGCCGTTTACAAAATAGCGCTATTGTCTGAAGGTAAACTGGAATAACAGCTTCTGATCTTTTGCAAGTATGCGAAAACTGCACAGAAACCTACCTGAAAATAGTAGTATAAATCTATAAATCTGTCATTAAATTAGCACTATAATATGAGCACACAATGTCATTGCCTTATGCCAGAAGTTTGCACAGCACGCGTTGCTTGTTTGTTAATGTGCTGCAGTTTAAGCCTTCAGAACAACTCTTTTGTGGCCTTGAACACAACAGACGTACTGTACAGTCAGTATGTCAACGTATGCAGATTGTAAAGTATCAGCCAATGATTCATGAATTATACATGAATTATTATACATTTACCATATACAGCCATTTGGGTTAAACATGCTTGATGTATCTATTTTTCTTCATTAGATCTTACATTGTGTGTGTGTGTGTGGGTGTGAAAAGGGCAGAAATCATGTGAGGATAAACTTACTAGTAAATTAGTTCGGCTTTTGATCTCAGATTTGAGTAGCGTCTCTGACACCTTATGTGAGCAGAGTATTGGCCTGATATCCACACAGCCGGACAGTGTCCCTGTGCCTGGTGTCTCCTAACCCCGCCCAGCACAGTGTCCCTGTGCCTGGTGTCTCCTAACCCCGCCCACTACAGTGTCCCTGTGCCTGGTGTCTCCTAACCCCGCCCACTAGTGTCCCTGTGCCTGGTGTGTCCTAACCCCGCCCACTACAGTGTCACTGTGCCTGGTGTCTCCTAACCCCGCCCACTACAGTGTCCCTGTGCCTGGTGTCTCCTAACCCCGCCCACTACAGTGTCCCTGTGCCTGGTGTCTCCTAACCCCGCCCACTACAGTGTCCCTGTGCCTGGTGTGTCCTAACCCCGCCCACTACAGTGTCCCTGTGCCTGGTGTCTCCTAACCCCGCCCACCACAGTGTCGCTGTGCCTGGTGTCTCCTAACCCCGCCCACTACAGTGTCGCTGTGCCTGGTGTCTCCTAACCCCGCCCACCACAGTGTCGCTGTGCCTGGTGTCTCCTAACCCCGCCCACTACAGTGTCGCTGTGCCTGGTGTCTCCTAACCCCGCCCAGCACAGTGTCCCTGTGCCTGGTGTGTCCTAACCCCGCCCACTACAGTGTCCCTGTGCCTGGTGTCTCCTAACCCCGCCCACTACAGTGTCCCTGTGCCTGGTGTGTCCTAACCCCGCCCACTACAGTGTCGCTGTGCCTGGTGTCTCCTAACCCCGCCCACTACAGTGTCGCTGTGCCTGGTGTCTCCTAACCCCGCCCACTACAGTGTCCCTGTGCCTGGTGTCTCCTAACCCCGCCCACTACAGTGTCACTGTGCCTGGTGTCTCCTAACCCCGCCCACTACAGTGTCCCTGTGCCTGGTGTCTCCTAACCCCGCCCACTACAGTGTCCCTGTGCCTGGTGTCTCCTAACCCCGCCCACTACAGTGTCCCTGTGCCTGGTGTCTCCTAACCCCGCCCACTACAGTGTCCCTGTGCCTGGTGTCTCCTAACCCCGCCCACTACAGTGTCCCTGTGCCTGGTGTCTCCTAACCCCGCCCACTACAGTGTCCCTGTGCCTGGTGTCTCCTAACCCCGCCCACTACAGTGTCGCTGTGCCTGGTGTCTCCTAACCCCGCCCACTACAGTGTCGCTGTGCCTGGTGTCTCCTAACCCCGCCCAGCACAGTGTCGCTGTGCCTGGTGTCCCCTAACGCCGCCCGCAGCCTGGCCTTAGCCTAACCAATCCGGACACCCAGTGTCTCTCAGTATGACGACTAATAAGACTCTGGGACAGACTGCCAATATTTCGGGGTTTCCGATGTACGTACAGCGAGCTAGTTTTTTTTATTCCTAGGTGAAACGCGGGAAGACCACACCCCGAACTCATTTGATTGGTCGCAGCCACTGCTTCTTCCTGAAAACGTGCAAGTAAAAAAAATATGTGTTTAAGATTAGGGTTAGGGGGGAGGGAAAGTTCAGGGCATGTTGTGCCGCAGCTCGTAGGTTAATGGGTTAGGTGCTTGCCTTCTAATCTGGCGGGTGGGGTTTGATTCCCAGTCACAGCTGATTTATTTTTAACAAGCATTTTTCTTATTTTAAAACATTAGGGTTAGGTAAGTACAACAATGGGGTTTGGGTCTGGTTGTGGTTAAATAAGAAAACCCTTCCGTCATTATTTACAGTCCGACGACGTCTCAAGCAGTTATCTGTTTATAGAGATTAGCCGAAATGTCTGATGTCTGCTCATCACCAACACACACAACACAACGTCAGACAGAGACTCTGGGGTTCAGACTGAGAGACTCTGGGGTTCAGACTGAGAGACTCTGGGGTCCAGACTGTAGCCTAACTGGAGTGGATGCCACGTCAGACTGAGACGGCACGGTGGCTCAGTGGTTAGCACTGTTTCCTCACAGCAAGAAGGTCCCAGGTTCGAACCTGGTCCTTTCTGTGTGGAGTTTGCATGTTCTCCCCGTGTTCGTGTGGGTTTCCTCCCACCATCAAAGACATGCATGTTAGGGTTAAGACTCTTGTCAGTGCCCCTGACCAAGGTACTGGCAAAATAACTGGAGTTGGTCCCCGGGCGCTGCACTGCGGCTGCCCACTGCTCCTAGTTCTAGGAAGGTTCCTAGTAGAGGATGGATCAAATGCAGAGGATGAATTTCCCCAAGGGGATAAATAAAGGATAACTTGACTCTGGGGTCCAGACTGTAGCCTAACTGGATCCACGTCAGACTGAGACTCTGGGGTCCAGACTGTAGCCTAACTGGATGCCATGTTGGTGAAAACCAGGGAAATGAAAGCAGTTTCAGCCTTTTGGTGCCGCACATGTAAAGGCTTCCCCAGTCCAAACACTCCTCCACGAGTTTCTCCTCTGAGGCCAAGAACATTGTATTTGCTTTGAAAAAGCATGAACTTTTATTGTATCTTTTTTGCATAGTTTGGTTTATACAAAAACTATTTCATTGCTATTTCAATTAAGGCATTATTTTACCAAGATAATGTTTTGTTCCAACTAGTGAGCAGCTGGATGCTTGTCTTCAGAGCCTGCTCTCTTCATAGCTGAGGCGGGCTGGGTCACGTGACCGTCCGGTCTGTCATAGCTGAGGCAGGCTGGGTCACGTGACCGTCCGGTCTGTCATAGCTGTGGGTCACATGCAGCACCTGTAGAAGTCAACCTTCCTGCTCTAACCTGCACCTGGGTATCGGTTAAAAAAATGACGATACCAGTACCAATACCCTTAAACCGATATCGATACCAATATTGATACTTCATTCGGCATGCTGAGCTGCCAACTCCGTCACATACAGCGTGCTCGACTTGACCACCACAGACGTCTATTGGATGTATTGTAGCTGCTGCTGTAGTGGGCCAATCACACGTCACATTAAATCTAAGAATGTGTGCGGTGATTGGACCATACAAATAGTCTTTTTTTTTCTAGATCTGTGTACCAAAAGGATGGAATGCAGGTACTGTTTGACTGGAGAAGTTTCGATACTACTTGGTAGTGGATTATTTCAGTCGATACTTTAAAGGAAGGTACTGGCGCTACCGATATCCAGGCCTAATTGGTTAGGAGTGTTTTTCTCCTGTTCAAACACAAAGCACAACTGTGAGTGTTGCCATAGAGACACTGCATGAATAGGCCACACCCATCGGCGGGGGGAAAGCTCTCCATTCACTTCTATACACCAGCGTCATTTTCATTAGGCATTGATGGAGGCCATTGAGTTTGTTTTTTTCAATATACATTCTCCTCTCTGTCAGAGGCCGTGTGCTGAAATTATTCTTTGACAGATTTGTCTTCTCAGATTTCATTTTTGGGTGTGGCTTTGGAAATGTGACGGTCTCCGCAGTGTCTCTATCGTAACAGAGTGAACTGAGCCAAAGCAGTTGAGCAGTAACCTACAAAGTGACTCATCTACAGTGGCTCTGTGTGAGGTGTTGTGGGTTGAAGTGTCTCCTGATACAAAGTGGCACATCTCCAGTGGCTCCGTGTGAGGTGTTGTGGGTTGAAGTGTCTCCTGAACATCTGGATCCAGGATCTTCAGTCAGGTGATCTGACCCAGTCGCTGTGTGCCGTCAACACAGAAACAGGAACGATGACATTGCCGATGCCGAGCGTCGCTGCAAGCGAGCGAGTGGCGTACTCAAATAGCCTTAATATTTTATTTTTCTATCTGTATGCACTTTAAAGACAGCCTGAGGTACGCACCAGCTTCCACAGAGGGAAAAGTCTAATGGTTGAATGCTGTACAACAGTCCTCAATGTTTAACCAAGTGATTCCCCCTGTTGTCGACAGAGACATGTAGAATGGTGAAAGCGTTTTTATCAAAATGTAGGTTTTTCGGGTTTGTCCTTCTGAAACTGGAAACCATTTTGACTCTTCTGACTCCTCCTGTCATGTTTTGTCTGTTTTGGTCCTTTGAGACTGAATAATAGTTTTGTAAAGCAGACCATGAAGGTACCGTGGTGAAACACCTTGATGTTGACTGTGACGACAGATTTTTTTACAGTGTAAATTAAGAAGCCAGCTGTTTCTTACTCATAGGAAAGGGACGCACATGTCCAAAAAAATGTATAGATGTGTTTGTTCAATTGACTATATTTCCAGTAAAAAAAAAGATTTTGAGAACTCAGCTGTTTGTGTGGTTATTGGGAAGTGTGGGTGCATGTTTTCAGCGTTCCCACACATTTTCCATTTCAAAATTCCATACTTTTCCAGACTCAAGTTTCCAGACTTCTCTGTCAGAACACATTTGACATCTGAGTCCACAAGTGGTGGGGTCACCTATAGAGAGCCGCAGAAATGTGTCGTGAGAGGAAAAGTCTATGGGATTTAACATGGGGGTTTCGCTTAAATGCATAAAAGAAGGTGTGTGGTTAACAAAACTTTATGGGAACGCGAATTTGGGTTCCGCATGATAATCTTCACAAACATGAATAACTTTGATGACTTTTGGAGTGGGGGGTTTTTATGCGATTTTTAGAAAACGCTTCAAAAGACATAAAAGTTATTCACCTTTGTGAGGGTTATCATGCTGAACCCAAATTTGCGTTCCCATAAACTTTTGTTAACCACAGACCTTATTTTATGCATTTAAGTGAAATCCCCATTCTAAAACTCCATAGACTTTTTCACTGATGCACCAAATGGTGGCGATTTCTGGATAAAGCCTACAAAAATACATCATCCCTGTGGTATTCTTATGGCCACACCATGGTTTGGAGGTTTTGGGTTTGAGCCTCTGTGAAAGCTTCGACTTTGAAGAACTTCTCAAGTGAAGACTGAAAAGCTGAGACAGAAATGACTTGACCCAGTGGCTCAGAGTTTGATACTTGAGGTGTGTGTTTTTGATTAAGGGAGAGACTCTTTCTCAACATCATAGATTCATGATATAACGGAGCTCTTGCTAATGATATCATAGATTGATGATAAATAACATCATAGATTGATGATATAACGGTTGAAGATGATCTGAAGGCAGAGTTTTCCTTTAAAAGCAGAAACAAAGAATCTGAAAGGCTGTTGGGGATTTTTAACAGTGGCGTTTTAATGTTTGTGCTTGAAAGACAACTCTTTAAACGTCAGACAGCTATGATACAGATCAACACCATAGGTTGACTAAAATCTCTCCTGTACATATATATAGATATACATATATAAACAATGTCCGCTCAAAATAACATCCTTACAAATGAAAATAGGAAAAACACAGTGGTAATGGGAGGGGTTTGTGAATTACAACTTAGGGCTCAGCGGAGGTTAAATCGAACCATGACTCAGGTAAAATTATGGGTATTTAAAATATATAATATGGCTTACATTTGACAGAGAGGGGTTTATGCAATTCTGTTACTTATTGCCACAGTCCCTTCACTCTGAAACAAGTGAAATGTTCAGAACCAAACTCGTTTTACAAACACTATGTACATGTTTTTTTTTTCTCAGCAGTTTTCGCTTAACATTTTCTTCACTGTACAAGCCTCATACCACATACAGTACACCAATCTATATACCATTTAAAGTTACTAATTCTTATTTACAAATATATTTGGTAAAACCCTGATTAATTTTGACAGTATTTAAACCAACCTTGCAACTATTTAAAGATAAAACACTTGAATATCCGAAAATACTTAATAGCAAAACAAAAAGTAAAATAAAATAGAAACAAAAACCTGCATGTCCTTTCTTTGATCCAAAAACACTTTCACCAAAAGGTAAAACCTGTAAATTCCTTCACTGACTCTTTATAACGGCCTTAATCCACTGAAGTCATCTATGGAGAAGTATTCTATAGTACACAAAAGTACTGTGGTGATACTCTCTGGACGGTTTGATCACATCCTACATTTCAAGTACTTGCACAGTATTTTTGTGCAGGATACTTTTCCACAGGTTCATACACAGTCCATACACAGTCCATACACTGGAATAAGGCAATAGTAAAGTAACATATTTCTTCCACATAATTCCCTGCCTGAACGCCTCTTTTTCCGACCAACGCTCAATACTTAAATACTGTAGTAGAATAAAACTATGGTCCCCAAGTACACAACTGTAGTACAGTGTAACAAGTACGGATAACATGTACAAATACTAAAAGGTCGAAGGTCGTCCTTAACCTAATCTTTACAACATGGAGGGAGGTTCACAGCGGAATCGAGGAGGAGAGGAGGAAGATGTCTACCTGTTGTTGTTGTTTGTCTACTTGTTGTTGTTGTGTTCATGCAGGTCTCTGTGGAGGATCCAGATGTCCTCGTGCGTTGTTTCTTGGTTGTCGTTGACGTTGTTGCGGTAGTTGTTGTTGCTGATGCTGCTGGGCGGAGCCTGCTTTGTTTTGCTGCTGCTGCCGGTGGGTCTGCTGCGGCTGGGGGGCGTCTGGGTTCTGCCTGGGCTGCTGCTGCTGCTGCTGGAGGAGGAGGAGGGGGAGGGGGAGGGGGAGGGGCGTGGGGCCTGCTGCCCCCTGCTGCTGGGCACGGGGAGCTGCGACTTGGCTTGGCGCGGAGCTGAGCGCCGCTCGCTGCTGCTGCTCGGGGCGGCCGGCTGGCCGGGGCCCCGGACTGACTGACGCACGGCGGCTTGCTGGAAGACAGAGAGAGCAGAGAGGCTGATGAGTTGGAAACGTTTCTATCAAGAGTTCCCACACCTTCTTAAACATCTAATTCAAGGACTTTCCAGGCCCAATTCCCTCAAATTCAAGGAACCAACATGACATAGTTTGAAACATGGATCAGGTTAATTACTGTTACTGCTTGCTTGCTGCTGTTGTTTAACCTGCTGCATCATTCAGAATCAGAATACGCTTTATTGACCAAGTATGTACACAAACAAAGGAATTGGACTCCGCTTTCGACACCACTTCAAAGGTTTGCCCCTCCTCCCTCACCGTGTGCGGTCGGGTGGGGGCGGCGGCGTCCTGCTCGGGCCTGCGGGGGGGCGTGGTGGAGAACACCATCAGGTGGTCTTTGGCCTCAGAGATCTGCAGCACAGAGACAAGGAGACAAGTTAAGCAGCGGCTCACAGCGGGACAGAGGACAAATGATGAGGTGGATATTTTGGCAGGCGGGCAGGCAGGAAGGTCGGCGGTTCGATCCCCGGCTCCTCCAGTCTGCATGTCAAAGTGTCCTTGGGCAAGATACTGCACCCCAAATTGCTCCTGATGGTTGCGCATGTATCCTGCGTGGTAGCTTGCTACTATTGCTGTATGAATGTGTGTGAATGGGTGAATGTAGGCATATTCAGACTCAGACTCTGTGGCAGAAACCCTCATCCATGTATTCATCACCTCCAGGCTTGACTACTGTAATGGAGTCCTGTCCGGGGTTCCAAGCAAAGCCCTGGACAGGCTCCAGTACGTGCAGAACTCAGCTGCCAGGGTTCTCACTCACACCAAGCCCTGGCAGCACATCACCCCCCACCCTCATCCACCTCCACTGGCTCCCGGTCAAGTTCTGCATCCTGTACAAACTCCTCCTTCTCACCTACAAATCCCTTCACGCACTCGGCCCCCCAATACCTGTCCAACCTCCTTCACCAACACACTCCATCCCGGAACCTGCGGTCTTCAGATATCCATCCCCCGTACCAGACTCAAAACCTTTGCGGACAGAGCCTTCAGCGTGGCTGCCCCCCCCCCACCCTCTGGAACTCTCTCCCTGCCCCGACCCTGAACAGTTTCAAAACACACCTCAACACACACCTCTTTTCCATGACCTTTCCACATGAGTTAGTTCAGTTTAGTTCAACCATCCCTGTTGTTTGTTTTGTGTGTTTTCCTCCCCCTCTCTCCTCTATCTGTATCCCACTCTTGTGAAGCGACCTTGGGTTTTATGAAAGGCGCTATATAAAGTTATTATATTATTATTATTATATTGTAAAGCGCTTTGAGTGGTCGGCAGACTAGAAAAGCGCGGTGTCAATGCAGTTCATTTACAATTGACCATGATACAGAGCTCTTAATCAGTGGTTTGTTGCATTGTGACCTGCACTACATGTACTGTAAATGACCAGGTGGGGTGTTGTGGACCAGGGGGCAGCCTGAGTGCAGTTGGAGCATCAGGTGGAGTAAGTTTAAGGTTTGACTTTTAAAATGAGGTGTTTTGTGTCAATATCTTTATCTTTTAGGGCCATTTTCATGCCAGGAGATGACAATGATTCAGTGAGTTTTGTGAACAGCATTTAGACCATGATTGGACACTAAAACTCCTACTAACAAAATAATTGTATTGGTGTTAGAAGCCCTTTAAAGCAGAGAGAGGCAGGTTTTTCATTGCAGGATTCAGCAGTTGAGATGAGCAGAGCATGTGTTCAGTGGTAGCTAATGTAGAAATGCCCCTTCAAAATTCCAACAGGTAATTCCTAATAGACAATTAAAAACCATAGTGTGTTATACTGTTGCTCCACTGCTGGCTATAGTGATTTACTGAATACATTTTGTTCACTCATAAATTCATAGTCTGAGCTTTTGATCCAGAGCCTCGCAGCATGTGACAGCTTAAATCAACCTTTACATGGATTGTAAAGCTGTTAAAGCTTTATGTTTGCGTCACCTGTAAAGTCATGTTTTAATTTATGAAGCATTATGAAAGTTGTTATATGATTATTGCCTCCAAAAAGCACCAAGTCAAATACAGTAAAATAGATTGCTGATTGTATCTTTAAATGTGTGTGTGTGTGTGTGTGTGTGTGTGTGTGTGTGTGTGTGTGTGTGTGTGTGTGTGTGTGTATGCGTGTGCATGTGTGTGTGTGTGTGTGTGTGTGTGTGTGTGTGACTCACACACATTGTGTGTGAGAGAGTGTGTGAGTGTTAGAGAGAGAGAAAAAGAAAGAGAGAGTGTGTGTGTGTTTGTGTGTGTGTGTGTGTGTGTGTGTTTGTGTGTATGTGTGTGTGTGTGTGTGTGTGTGTGTGTGTTTGTGTGTGTGTGACTGTGTGTGTGTGTGTGGTACCTTGCTGATGTCTGGCTCTGACTTGCTGGAGCACATGGTCTGAAGCTCTCTGATCAGATCCGTCTCATCGTCTGAGAACACAGACAGACCTACAGGCTCCCTGCGCACGTGCACACATGCACATGCACACGCACACACACACACACACACCACACACACTTAACATTAATACTTTCATTTTTCATTCATACTTTGATTTACTTACTTTACTTCTAAACGGCTGAACATGTTCTTTACTAGCGAAATATGTTTTGTGTCTCAGTTAAACTTTCAAAGCAAGAGCACACAAACTGTATAGTAGGCTCCTTAACATTCACTACCTCAGTACTTAAAAAATAAATTAATCGTATCCTTTTGCAGTGTGTGTGTGTGTGTGTGTGTGTGTGTGTGTGTGGTAATCCTGCCAATAGACCCTTCTCACGGGGGCCATTTTGTGTCGAGAAGCCAGGGTAAACACAGGTGCAAGCAAAACACTAATGAGGGTTTCCAAATCCCAATCATGGAAGTTGGAAACCCTCATTAGTGTTTTGCTTGCACCTGTGTTTACCCTGGCTTCTCGACACAAAATGGCCCCGTGAGAAGGGTCTATCGACTGAAACAGCCACACTAACCTCAGTAGTAAGACACTTCTGCCCTCTGTTGGCTGCTTAGAGCATTACTACTACTACTACTACTACTACTACTACTAATAGAGTTCAACAGTCACGTGACTTTCCGTAACGTTTACAGCTCCGGAAGAGAGTTCCCCATTCATTTTCTCCACAGACATTTTGAAAAATCCTTATAGAGTTTTAAGGCTGGAACCAAGCCAACCCGTGACCTACTGAATCGTGAGTGACCATAAAACATTTCACTTGGAGCAAAAACAAAAAAAGAAAATCTAAAATTAGATTTTTTTTTTTTAATTTGTATGTGATTTGGTTAAATAAATAAGTAGTTTTGGGGAATTTTACTGATTTTCCCACTTTCCCAAAGTCAGAAACAAATAATCTCATAGGCATCCAGGCACTGAGTGAAACTAACCAAGTAAACTGTCTGAGGGGAGGCCCACTGTCTCAGACTTTGAAAACCCAGGCTATAAAGTATCAGTTGGCAATAAATGTATAATAACAATAAACAAATTGATGGCAAACACACTCACTTATGGGTGTTGTCATTGGCAATGAAGCGGACATCAGTGTTGGACAGCGAGCCTGCAATCACAAGTATAT
>NC_139636.1:4269054-4294054 GCF_964638095.1 Poromitra crassiceps
ACGGCAGACGCGCTGTGTATTTCTCAGATCGTTTTGACTCATCCTGGCTTCCTCTGACGTTAATATATCAATCAAATGTTTTCCAGTTATTCCTAGGCTGCAAACTTGTTTTAACATGCAAATCGGAGTGCTTTCTGACGAGAATAAAGTAACGTTAACGTTATGTTATGTCAGACTATTTCTCACCCCATGCGAAAGCCCCAAATCGGCCATGAGAGGCGAGGGGCAATCCTGCTGCTCCTGCGCGCGCGCCCGCGGCCTGGAGCTTGGGGGCTCGTGCATGAGGATGCGGCTGCCTCCCGCTTGACTGGCCATGAGAAAGCGCTTCCAAGTCGGACTGATAATATAAACAACATCATTTGAGCTTATCCAGGTCAGATATTTATAAAGTAATGACACATTCAGCGGGAAACTAACTATAATTAAGACATGTGCCAACTTTGGCGACATTTGGTTCAGTAGTTTAAGAGCAAACAGGTTTTTTTTACTTCCTGAAAAGTTTCTGTTTTGGAAATTCGAGGTCCTGGAACGACAGCGGCGATATTGTATATACCGTAAATTCCGGACTATAAGCCGCACCGGTGTATAAGCCGCACCTGCAAAGTTGACTGTTTTTTTTACATATATAAGCCGCACCGGACTATAAGCCGCGGGTGTTTTAATGGTATTTTTTTTTTTTTTTTTTTATTGTGTTTTAATGTTTAATTACCATATGTAAGGGTTCATGCACAGAGGGGATTGTCGGGAAAGAGATGGCTGTTTGAGGAAGCTCCCATTTATTAACATTTCAACAAAACAACATAACACAACACCACCTGTGTTTCTTTTTTACAGTGCACACAGTGTCATACAGTGTCATACAGTGTGGTGAAAAGAGGGCAAGAGAGGAAATTAAAACAGAAGTGGATTTATAGTTAGAAAGAGTGCTAAAGAAGAGAGAATTCCGTTTTTTTTTTTTTTTTTTCCTGAAAAAATCCATAGATAAGCCGCACCGTTATATAAGCCGCAGGGGCCAAAAAAGGCCAAAAAACGGGGAAAAAGCCGCGGCTTATAGTCCGGAATTTACGGTATTTACTCGATTTGATTGCACTTGCAACTTTGCGATTGTCTTTAGTTATCTTCCTACTTCTTATCTCTGTATATTGATGTGACCGCTACGCTGCATACAGACACTAAGACAAATTACTCGTATGTAACTTGCATACTGTGGCAATAAAAGTGATTCTGATTCTGATTCTGACACACACACACACACACAGACAGACAGACAGACAGACAGACAGACACACACACACAGGACTCACTTGACGATGGGCTGTGTGTTGTGCGGGACAAGGGGGCAGGACAAGAAGAGCTGGGGTCCCAGCAGTGCCTCGTGTGTCCCCAGGCGGGACAGACAGGCGTTAAGCTGCTGCCACACCTGGCTCACCCACAACACACACCGCTCCATCACACCCGCGGGTGCCCATATGCCCGTCCCCATCTGGAGGAAAGAGAGAGGGGGGAGAGGGAGAGGGAGGGAGGGTTGACTTAACAACAGAACAGCAGCTGTGTGTCTGCTGAGGACGTCCCCCTGAAGATATTTGACCTTCATAGCCTAAATCTAAACGATCTGGACTGAGAGATGCTGCATATTAACAATTACAGACTCCAACCCAGGTCCCATTGTTTTTTAATGATAAACTAATCATTATCCAACACATTATGATTTCTAAAGTCCAATAGACTTGGCTGCAGAACAGGATTATGGTAAACGGACTGCATTTACAGCAACACGGGATTTTATTGTTATAAAGACCATGATGATACTGTAATAGATTGCTACTGTATATACTGTACTGTATATACTGTACTGTATATACAGTACTGTTTATACTGTACACATGCCTACATCAAATGTGGACAACATCTAATATGAATATTTAGAAATTCTCATGGGCACACACGGGGGCTGCAGTAGCTCGGGAGGTAGAGCTGTCACCTGGGCAGGTTCCTGGTTCGAGGCTGGCTCCTCCCGACAGTTTGTCAAAGTGTCCTTGAGCAAGACACTGAACCCCTAACTGCCCCCGATGAGCTGGTTAGCACCTTGCATGGCTGCCGCCGCGGTCGGTGTGTGAACGTGAGTGTGTCGTCGATAAGACTAGAATAATGCTCTATATAAATACAGTCCATTTACCATTCAGCCATTTCAAATGGACAGCATTATAGAAACAATAATAACAACGACAATAACAACAATAAACAGGAACTCTGTGACTGACCTTGTGCAGTAGCTTCCTGCGCAGGTGCCTTCCCAGCAGGCCGTGCAGCGGCTCCTGGTCCCAGCGCAGCGTCACCCAGCGGAAGTGCTGCTGGAGGCGGAGCTCTGAGCCCTGGAGGCGGGGCTTAGACAACGTGCCAATCAGGAAGCCACCCTCTCGGAAGTGGTGAGGGCCTGAGGGGTGGAGAGAAGGAAGGAAGGAAACACAGGAACAAAGGAAAGAACCGATTAATTTGCCATAATTGTTTGCCATAAATAGTTGCCAATTAAATGTATGAAGGACATTTATTAAATCGACTAGTTGATTAATCAACCAATCATTGCAGCTCTACATCTCAGCCAGCCAATCAGCTGTCTCCATCACAGTTCAGATTGTGCGGTGAGGCTTACCGTTGTGCAGGGCCAGCGGCGAGGCGGAGCCCCTGTTGTCCAAGCCTTGGCAGAGGTCCCCCAGCAGGGCGGACAGAGAGGAGGCCTTCTCCAGACCCTCCAGCAGCACCACCACACAGCGGGCTTTAGGACCACACAACGCCCCCGAACTGCCCGCTGGCACCAGGAAGCCTGGAGCAGAGAGAGAGGAGGAGAGGAGGGGAGAGTTCACACATCACAACCTGATTACCACGTTCTGGATGAAGTGTGTCCACCTCCTCCTCTTATCATTACAGGGTATCTGCTGGGTCTTAAAAGTTGATCAATCAATTTAGGGAAAATTAAGGCTCTTAAAAAGTATTTAAAAGGCTTAATCACCATTTGAGAGGTATTACATTAGCTATTGTGCTGATTGTGTTAATTGAGCATAATGATCATCTCATATCGATCGCAGACCCTTAATTGAATCAAAAACGTATCGTGGCAGACTTTGTGATATCAGCAAATATCATATCGTTGTCCAAAGAATCTATATTGTGATGAAACTTGTGATTTACACCCCTATCGCTGATGTGACCAAAGTGGCATTGCAGTCTTAAAATATATTGAAAAGGTGTAAAAAATCAAAGGTCCTAAAAGGTATTCAATTAACTTTGGATTTTCTGCATAATCTTTTTATTATTTTGGGCAGTGTAAAAACAAGATATTGACATTACAATCAATCATGCCCATTGTCTGGGCAAATGTTTTTGGGAGAAGATGTTCTGTCAGATTTGGCTATTAAAATTCCC
Source organism: Poromitra crassiceps (assembly GCF_964638095.1). Lineage (NCBI taxonomy): Eukaryota > Metazoa > Chordata > Actinopteri > Beryciformes > Melamphaidae > Poromitra > Poromitra crassiceps. Next base: position 4,272,475 of record NC_139636.1, read on the forward strand.
TGCTTTGGGTTTCATATTGATTCACAATGGGAATCAGAATGATTAATATCTGCTTAATATATTCAACACTTTGAAATTAAATATTGAAATTCTGCCCACTGTGCGTGTGTGTGTGTGTGTGTGTGTGTGTGTGTGTGTGTGTGTGTGTGTGTGTGTGTGCGTGTGCGTGTGCGTGCGTGCGGGTGTGTGTACCGCAGCTGATGAAAGTGTCCAGCAGCTGCTCTTTGGTCAGGCTCTCCTCTACCTCCACCCTCAGCACGTCACAGCCGACGCCCCCCAACTCCTGCTTACACTGAGGGAGAGAGAGAGAGTGTGTGTGAGAGAGAGAGAGAGAGACAGAGAGAGAGTGTGTGAGAGAGAGAGAGAGAGACAGAGAGAGAGTGTGAGAGAGAGAGAGAGAGACAGAGAGAGAGAGTTTAGTTTATTAAGATCCCCATTAGCTGCAGCAAATGCTACAGCTATTCTTACTGGGGTCCGACACATCAAACTGTGCAGTTGATAACATGCTCAGTATATATTGACATACAACATAATATGGACATAGCAAGATGAAACAATACACTGAGGGAGAGAGAGAGAGGTGAGGAGGAAACATGTTGTCATGGAAACACAAAGGAAATGTACTACTGTACTACGCTGAGTGAGATGGAGCGAGGGGAGAAGGTGAATGAGGGTTTCCAGGAGAATCACCACAATCACAATCACCAGTACAGATAAGATGGCCGCCCAAGACACGCTCCTTCCTTCTTGATTTGGAGAAATAGAAGCGCATCACATATGCATGTATAAAAAACAACAACAAACAACAGTAGTAAGAAGAACAAAATGCAGCATTAATGAGGAAAACTGGGGACAACAAGCTGTCAATTGTAGAAGATAAATGTGATGACACATTTCTGTGTATTTCTATGGTATAAAGCAGTGGTTGTCAAACATTTAAAATGAAAATAAATGATCCTCCTTTCTGCTGGGGAGCCCTGGAGCCTCCTCAAAGACGCCTGGGGGGCCCCGGACCAGTGGCGGCCGGCCATTAGAGGGCGCCAGGGCGCCGCCCCACCTATACCCACTAGAAGGAGGGGAAAATAAAACGTTATATATATATATATATATATATATATATTTTTTTTTTTTTTGAAAATACACCAGCCGCTACTGCCCCGGACCTCACTTTGAGAACCACTGGTGGTTGAAACTGTAACGATTCCTGTGGGCAAACGTTTGCATGTTGTTTCCGCAGCCTGACGAAGACCAACGGTTGAAACGCGTTGCGTTTTTGTGTTTGCCCGTATCAAATTGAAGATGTATTCTGGTTTGTAACTCTTTGCAGTACGCAGATACAATTACTTCTCATTAAATAATACATTCTTTTCAAACTCCAAGTAGCTCCTTTTTTCGCCTTGTATTCTATTTTGCCTGCTGAGCTGCTTTGGTCCACATGTTTGTGCTTCCCCATGTTGTTTCTGCCCCATTGCATGATACAGCAGAGGGAAATATAGCAGTCCATTTTCATCTTAAAGGGATAGCTCTGATTTTTTGTAACCCTAGCCCTAAGATTCCTTTCTCAGCACAGTTCATGCCGTCCCTAAGAGTAGCTCTTTCTCAGCACAGTTCATGCCGTCCCTAAAGCCCTTTTCCCACATGCGTACCGGAAAATTACCTGTAAGTCAATATCGGACATTTCCCTTCACACTTCGGCTCGCGCATGTGGGAATCTATCAGCGAATTTTCCTGTATGTTGGGGGGGCGGGGGGAGCTTATTTGGGGCGTCGGCAAAACTCGAAATAAGTTCGCTTGTCAGTTGTCACACAATAAATCACATTCGTTTAAGAGCAGCGTCAAGCCGCCAGCGTAATCAACACAGCCGATTTCCCCCTCCCCTCTCTGCTCGAGAGCAGCAGCCACGGACAGACACAGCGAATGACACAGCAAATGCACAAGCGAAATGTGGAAGTAGTTTGCTTTGATGTGCGCGAATGATTAGTTGATGCACTTTGAAGAAGTTGGGATCCGTGTCTGAGAGAAATAGTTGCTGGTTCGATGTTTATCCGTTCACCTGCGTCGCGTTGAAGCACTTTTTACAGACTGGCTTTGTTTGATGTGTCCGGGGTTGCCTTCGGAAATCAGCAAGCTGACATACTGCTCTTATTAGGCTATCACAAGATCATTTCGCCAGTTTGCTTTAATGTGCGCGAATGATTAGATTATGCCCGCTGGAACATTAAGCAACATGTGTAGGCTACTCCTCTCCCATGATTGAAGGACCGCTGTCGCGGAAAATGACTGGAACCGTTTCCACTTGCGTCTCCTTAAGAGCATACCGCTCTTCTGACTGGGTCGAAACTGGTGAAATGTCGGGGACGACGGGGTCGCGCTTATACCGGCACGGCGCCTTTCTCACATGCAGGCATTACACCACGTACCGGTCATTTTGCGGTACAAAACGCATGTGGGAAAAGGGCTTAAGAGTAGCTCTTTCTCAGCACAGTTCATGCTGTCCCTAAGAGTAGCTCCAGATAGTTAGCCACAAACCAACACAAGGTCAGTGGGGTCATGCTCCTGTCTGTGCAAGCTGACCTCCACATTGCATGCAAGGCCCCTCAAAGTCCACGGACCTCCTCGGTGTTCTAGTGTGTGTACCTTGATGCAGCGAGCGATCAGATTGGCTATGTACTCCTGACAGCTGCCCTCCAGGCCATGGAAGATGAGGTTCCCATACTGTTCCACCTGCACACACAGAGAGGGAGACAGTGGGTGAATGAATCAATTAATATATAGTCTCTTAAAACAGACTGTCTCATCTACATCCGGCGAATGCAGCTATACACAGTCTGTACGTTACACCCCCAGAACATGCACAAGGAAGTTGGGAAAAAAACCTTCAGACAGGAAAGAAGTTCGACGGAATCCGACCAATCGCGACGCGTGTGTCCACGAAAAATGCGGCATATTGGATTCTGATTGGACTAATGAGCGGAAAACCCGCCTTTCTGCTTCCCATTCCGGTTGGTGCATGATTCTCCCCCACGAAGTACAGACGGTATGGCGGAAGCATTTGAAAATTGCGGAAGCCAACTCGTCTGTTCTAAGAGACTAATTAATATATGAATGAATGAATGAATGAATGACTGAAAGCTGATGTGAACAGCGCAAGTATAATATTATGTAGATGGGCAGATAACAGGAGAGAGTGAAAGCTATTACCGAGTATACAGTATGCACTACATTCTCTCCTTGAGCTAACTTCTAGTCATTGAAATCCTAGTGAAATCACACAATTGACTCATTTTGCTGGGGACCCCCCTGTGACCCCTCGTCAAGCTGATGTTGGAGTATATAGGTCCAGCTGCCGTCAGCAACGCTCCAAGTGGAGGCTGATGTTGTAGCATGTTTCCAGCATAAGTCAAGTTCAATTCATAACAAATAAAGAGTGCAGTATTCATTTAAAGAAGAATTAAAACATTTTACAACCTTATTTCCAGGTTGTAAAACAATTGAGAAAAAATAAATAGATCTCAAGTCAAGACTTTGGAAACCTTTTATCGGAGTACAAGTCAGGGTCAAGTCCCAAGTCACCAGAACCAGAGTCAAGGCCTTTGTGAGCAGTTAACGAATGAATGAAGTGGGAAAACGAATGGGAGGTAGCTGGGTGACTGAACTTAAGAAAATAGACAAGCACTAAGAATAGCACGAGCTTCAACACAGACATGTTGACATTGATACTTTGAAGCTTATTTTGCTGTCACACTCTGTAAGGCACTCTGTCTGCATTACAAGAAAAAATGCAAATGTGTGATAAAAGCAGGCCAGGAGATGTTTAGATGCTGCTCTATAAATCTCAGTGCTCACTGCTCAGATGATTCTACCACAGAGAGAGAGAGAGAGAGAGAGAGAGAGAGAGAGAGAGAGAGAGACAGAGAGAGAGAGAGAGAGAGAGAGTGTGTGTGTGTGTGAGAGAGAGAGAGAAAGAGAGAGAGAGAGAGAGAGAGAGAGAGAGAGAGAGCGAGCGAGCGAGTGTGTGTGTGTGTGTGTGTGTGTGTGTGTGTGTGTGTGTGTGTGTGTGTGTGTGTGTGTGTGTGTGTGTGTGTGTGTGTGTGGTCTTTGAAGACGTCTGATGGTTGTTTTGCCTGTGCTGTCTTGTGTTTCGGTGCTCTCTCCTGCAGGGGGCACCATAGCATAAAGAAATACACAAGTGCCATGATTCTCTCTCGGTCTCTCTAACCCCGTTTCCTTTCATCTGTCCATCACTATCAAAAGAACAAGCAGTATTTGTGCCAATCTTGGTACTTCTTTCTACACTAAAACTGCATTAAATCTTCTCCACTACTGGGCGATATGGACACAAATTCATATCTCTGTATTTTCTACAAAGTGGGCTAAAACTTCAGTTGTAAATCAAAGCCACATGTGAGATGAGATCTGGGCTACATGGACAAAATCAAATATCACAATATTTTTGAACAAATACCTCGATATCAATATTGCAACAATATCGTAGGGATGACTGTTGGTGCTTTCGCAAAATATTGACACATTGAGATTTTTGATCATTAATAAATATGCAGCCTTTAAAACCAGGAAAAGACAACACTTATCTTCCTTTCTTTATCAATCTCTCACACCTCTGCAATCTTCTAGCCTCCCTCCTATTCCCCCCCACCCCTCGCTCTCTTTTGTGTGTGTTTGCATGTGTGTGTGTGTGTGTGTGTGTGTGTGTGTGTACCAGGCGGACGTAGTTCTGCAACAGCGGCAGGGGGAGGAGGGATTCCAGAGCCAGCTCATCCAGACACGACTCAGACAGGCCTGCCAGAAGAAAACACACACACACACACACACACACACACACACACATAAATCCTCCAATCCGCTGTGCTCTACATGCTGGGTGTCAGACAGCAGCCATAAGAGGCTGTAACAATTTAGATAAATCAACCAGTGGTGAACTACAAGGTGCCCTTGTGTTGAGACGAGTGGCTGTCCTGTGACTGAGAGGCCACAAGTTCGATCCCCACAACAACCAACATGTATGTACCAGTTATGTCCACTAGTGACTCTTAACTCTTTTCATATCAAGGACCCCTAATTTAGTACACGTTGGCCACGGACCACTAATTGATGAGATTTTGTCTCACAAACCCAAATCTGAGAACATTTTTATTGTTAGATCAGTGTTTCCCACAGGATTTTGAGTATTTGTGGTGGGGGACCGCAGACCCCCTAGGGGGGTGCGGGGGCATAAAATGCATGAATTTGGTGTATTTTGAGAAAGCTTAAGAGCAAAATTAAAAGGCTAGATCTATGAAGAACAGGTCATCATTACTGTGCTGTGGGTTTACAATGACAAACTAAATTTCTCCCTATAGGTCAGGGATACTGAACTTGCTTTGCCACTTTCGTGAAATGATAGAAGGCGAGGGGCCAGTTAATAAACAAACAATATACATTTTTCTGTAGCGGATTGTAGGTTTTTGGGGTGTCAGCCGGAGTTTAGGCTGACAGTGTTGTGCACACCGGATAGTTAGTTAGGTTAAGTTAGTTAGGTTAAGTACATACATAAGTGCCTGGGTAGCGAGCAGATGGCGGTATTTGACAATTTAGCAGATAAATCATAGATTATTGAAAGATATTCCATATTCCAGACTGAAATGCTATAACATAAGTATTGGCCAGAATGACATGAACATTTATTGGACACTTATTCAGCGGATATCTTGCATGTTGCGTTCAGGTGCACTGTAAAAAAAAAATTTTTTTTTTTTTTTTTGGTCAACATCTTTTTGTGGCGGTCCAAATCTTATTGTGGCGGCCCGCCACAAATTCCTTTATGTATGGGAAACACTGTAGATGATGTTGTCCAGAATTCCATGATAGGCAGAGCGATAACAGAGACACTATGATCAAAACAGTGCATTCTTCTACATTCTCCAATTGTGTTTGCCTGGGATCCACTTGAAACCCCTCAAGGAGCCCTGGTGGTCCCTGGTGGTCCCCGGACCACATGTTGATAATCACTGCTCTGGTGCGCTTCAGCAAGAGCACATACGTTTAAATGTCGGCAATGTAAAAATTAAACTATTACAAAGAGTTTCCCAATGAATCTGAATGGAGTGAGCAGCTAGTGTGGATATTAATTCACTTAAGAGCTCATGATGCTTTACTGTATGTCAGAAGAAATCATTACAGAATAAATTACTGCTCTTTGTAATTTGCCTTGTGAAGAAGCAGATACACACAGACCAACACTCATCTATGTTTTTTCAGATTCTTTTGGGAAACATTTATTTTGATTTTTTTTTTTTTTTGGCCTGCCTGCCATTACAGCAGACAACCTGGCCAAAGTATTCATTTTAGCAAGTCATTAAAGGAACACTCTGCCCATTTTCAACCAGCTTTGTATCATTAGAACATCAGTACCGTAGTATATCAGAAAACTGTAAACTGTTTTGAAGTCTGTCATTTAATTTGACAGTTATTGAGTGTTAAAGTGTGGACCAGTGACATCACTGGTCCACACTAACTCAAATTAATAACTCATTAACTCAAATCAACTCTCAATAACTGTCAAACTAGATGAATGACTTCAAAACCGTTTAGTTTGAGAGTTGATTTGAGTTAATGAGTTATTAATTTGAGTTAAAAGTGTGGACCAGTGATGTCACTGGTCCACACTTTAACACTCAATAACTGTCAAATTAAATGACAGACTTCAAAACCGTTTACAGTTTTCTGATATACTACTGATGTTCTAATGATACAAAGCTGGTTGAAAATGGGCGGAGTGTTCCTTTAAATTTAGTATTGCCTTAAAATATGATTAAAACATCTTTAAACAAGCTCATACTGTAAGTGCACTAGTGTGGTGAGATCATTTCACTTGCTTCCCTTATGCAATTTGGATTTTCTTGAATCAAGTGTCATTTTCTTGATACTAGAGGAGTGATGTTGTTGATTCTGCCTGGTTTCAACCACGTATTGAGCGTTTGGAGAAGATTCCTGAAACAAGTCAAACTGCCTTGGAAGCAAGTGGAAGTACAGTATCGCAGCTCATTTCACATCCCCCCCACTTGTTTTCCACTTGACATTCATACACAAGTGCTCGTCAGCATATCGGGTATACGTGCTATCAAATGACTGTGAAAACAATGTGTTTGTAATGCTAGCTGCCATAGAGCAACACTGCACCATGGTTCTCCAGTTATCTGGTGCCTGGAGTCTGTATAACATGACTTTCATAATATCATGTACATGAATGATATCCACTACAGCTGCATTGCTTAATGTGCATTTATAATAATAGAGCTTCTGGTGTATAAAATGTCTGGATTTACCTCCTATTACCTCCTCCAATGAGGTTATGTTTTCGGTGCCGTTTGTCCATCTGTTGTTCTGCAGGATTATGGTGCATTTATTGGGTGAGTTTTCTTTTTTATGCCCCGTCTGCGAATCAAATGTCTCTTCTGTGACGACAAAGATTTGAAATTAATAATACTACAGATCTGTTATAGCCTTCAGTAACGTCTGTGCTCCTCTGTGTCAATAAAGAGTTGAAATGAATAATACTATAGATCTGTTATAGCCTTCAGTAACGTCTGTGTTCCTCTGTGTCAATAAAGATTTGAAATTAATAATACTATAGATCTGTTCTAGCCTTCAGTAACGTCTGTGTTCCTCTGTGTCAATAAAGATTTGAAATTAATAATACTATAGATCTGTTATAGCCTTCAGTAACGTCTGTGTTCCTCTGTGTCAATAAAGATTTGAAATTAATAATACTATAGATCTGTTCTAGCCTTCAGTAACGTCTGTGTTCCTCTGTGACAATAAAGATTTGAAATTAATAATACTACAGATCTGTTATAGCCTTCAGTAACGTCTGTGTTCCTCTGAGACAATAAAGATTTGAAATTAATAATACTATAGATCTGTTATAGCCTTCAGTAACGTCTGTGTTCCTCTGTGACAATAAAGATTTGAAATGAATAATACTACAGATCTGTTATAGCCTTCAGTAACGTCTGTGTTCCTCTGTGACAATAAAGATTTGAAATTAATAATACTACAGATGTGTTATAGCCTTCAGTAACGTCTGTGTTCCTCTGTGACAATAAATATTTGAAATGAATAATACTACAGATCTGTTCTAGCCTTCAGTAACGTCTGTGTTCCTCTGTGTCAATAAAGATTTGAAATTAATAATACTATAGATCTGTTCTAGCCTTCAGTAACGTCTGTGTTCCTCTGTGTCAATAAAGATTTGAAATGAATAATACTATAGATCTGTTCTAGCCTTCAGTAACGTCTGTGTTCCTCTGTGACAATAAAGATTTGAAATTAATAATACTACAGATCTGTTATAGCCTTCAGTAACGTCTGTGTTCCTCTGAGACAATAAAGATTTGAAATTAATAATACTATAGATCTGTTATAGCCTTCAGTAACGTCTGTGTTCCTCTGTGACAATAAAGATTTGAAATGAATAATACTACAGATCTGTTATAGCCTTCAGTAACGTCTGTGTTCCTCTGTGACAATAAAGATTTGAAATTAATAATACTACAGATGTGTTATAGCCTTCAGTAACGTCTGTGTTCCTCTGTGACAATAAATATTTGAAATGAATAATACTACAGATCTGTTCTAGCCTTCAGTAACGTCTGTGTTCCTCTGTGACAATAAAGATTTGAAATGAATAATACTACAGATCTGTTCTAGCCTTCAGTAACGTCTGTGTTCCTCTGTGACAATAAAGATTTGAAATGAATAATACTACAGATCTGTTATAGCCTTCAGTAACGTCTGTGTTCCTCTGTGACAATAAAGATTTGAAATGAATAATACTACAGATCTGTTATAGCCTTCAGTAACGTCTGTGTTCCTCTGTGACAATAAAGATTTGAAATGAATAATACTACAGATCTGTTATAGCCTTCAGTAACGTCTGTGTTCCTCTGAGACAATAAAGATTTTAAATGAATAATACTACAGATCTGTTCTAGCCTTCAGTAACGTCTGTGTTCCTCTGAGACAATAAAGATTTTAAATGAATAATACTATAGATCTGTTATAGCCTTCAGTAACGTCTGTGTTCCTCTGTGACAATAAAGATTTGAAATGAATAATACTACAGATCTGTTCTAGCCTTCAGTAACATCTGTGTTCCTCTGAGACAATAAAGATTTTAAATGAATAATACTACAGATCTGTTCTAGCCTTCAGTAACGTCTGTGTTCCGCTGTGACAATAAAGATTTGAAATGAATAATACTACAGATCTGTTCTAGCCTTCAGTAACGTCTGTGTTCCTCTGTGACAATAAAGATTTGAAATGAATAATACTACAGATCTGTTCTAGCCTTCAGTAACGTCTGTGTTCCTGGAGGCTGAGTGCAGCGGAGAGACTGTCTGAGAAGCAGAGCCCTCCATGCTTCCTGGCTCCATGCCAACCCGCTGAGAGCTGGCCGGCCGACGGGTCGATACGGAGCTCCGAGTCAGGGAGGTTTTTGAAAGAAAGACAGACAGACAGACAGACAGACGGAGAGAAAATGAGGGAGAGGTCGAGACAAGCGGAGAGAGAGGGAGAGAGAGAAAGAGAGTGGATTAGCGAAATAGTGGAGAGAGGAGGTGGAGAGCGAGCCAGACTGGCCTGCTGTTTCTCTATTTCCTCCTGACTCACCAGGAAGAGACAGAGCAGACGAATCAGTTGGGTGGATGGAGAGAGAGAGAGAGAGAGAGAGAGAGAGCAAGACAGAAAGAGCAGCAGTTAAGAGAGAGAAAGAGAAAGAAAGATGACGCCAGTATCTCTGTGAGCTAGACTGCTGCTGTGATTAATCCTTTAATATAGAGCGAGACACCCCATCTACCAGGCACTTCCTGTATATCTGGGTTCGCCACTGCCACGCCCACTTAGGAGACCGGTCAGCCACGCCCACTTAGGAGACCGGTCAGCCAATGCAGTTTCATACCATTGACAGACAGCCAATCACAAGCTGGTTACCATGCCCATGAGACTGGAAGAGGGAAGAGTACGATTTGTTATTATTGGCAGAGCCTGCAGTGGGGTGTCTCTCTATATTAAAGACCAACTCCAGTTCTTTTGCCATTGCCTTGGTCAGGGGCACTGACAGGAGTATTAACCCTAATCGTGCATTCCTTTATAACTGGGAACTGGTAATCTTACGACTTCAAAGGTCATGAGTTGGGACGGTGACGTCATCAGAGCTGGTATTTCCCATTCCAAACTCGTAGGAGCCTCAGCAGCCCCGACCTCAAAAATCCAAGATGGCTGCGCCGCGCAACAACAGTAGTAGTAATCGAAGTAATGTTGTTTAGCACTTCTGTCTTGTTTGTGTCTCATTAAATCAGCTGTACACACAGCACTGCCTAACATCTATCTGTGTGGACATGAGGCTGCAGTGTTTGTATGCGCAAAATGCCGTGAAATGCCATGTTATCAACTGTTATTGCTAACAATGGCTAGCCTGGCTAGCGACTGGATCTGACCAATGAACAGTGAACTTCCCAGCTCAACTTTTCTGCAAATGGAACGCTAACAAAACGGATGTGACGTCATTTAGCCTCCACATCCCAGTCATTTTGCGATAAAGGAACGCATGTCTTTTGGTGGTGGGAGTAGGCTTGCCGCGGTAGTCAGTGTTACCGGTGTTACACGGTGGTGGGGCATACACCGATTACATAACATGCCCACCGGTAACACCGTCAAGTTTTATGGAGGAGGAAAGAAAGAAAAAACTCCGCCCGCTCGTGCTAGTTTCAACGTGCACCGGGGTAAATTACAAGCGCTCCCTCTGGGCTGCAGTGTGGCTGCACTGTGACAAACTATAGCTGGCTAAACAGAGCTGTGCTGCAGTGTTGAGATTTTGTTTGTTTTGTAAAGGCAGAAGAAGAGCTGGAGTTATGCTGTAGCTAGTCTCATCATGGAGCGAGCGAATCGCAGCTGAAGCACATGGCTAATTAATATGGACGTTAACATCCATATTAATTAGCCATGTGCTTCAGCTGCGCTCACCCTGTACTTTGCTAACTTAGCATCGATGCTAGCGGGACTTACCCAGCTATCGTCATTGCCTGTTTACTGCCGCTTGCTGGTAATGTTAATCCCATGTCAGAAAAAGTCTCCAGATTTGTGGCAAACGTTAGTCTCTTCTGAGAAAGATTGTCTCCAGGAGGGTCTGAAAAGTTGTCTCCAGTTGGATGCAGCCAAGTATTGTGAGGCAGCCAGTGTTGTGACTGTGAGCGTCCAAGCTAACACAGCAGCGGAGAGGAGCTGACTGACTGGACCGTGAGGACAGCTGAGGATTATTATTAATTTTTTAATATTCTTTTAATATTTTATATTATATTATATATATTTATACGATGTTACCGGTAACACCGGTGTTGCCGCGTGTTTATTACCCGGTGTGAAAATGACCACACCGTGGCATCACTAGGTGGGAGGAAACCGGAGCACCCGGAGACAACTCACACCAACATGGGGAGAACATGCAAACTCCACACAGAAAGGACCTGGGACAGACCGGGGTTCCAAGCCGGGACCAGGTTGTTTTCAGGTGACATCGCGTCAAGATGGCAGCCGGGGTGAGACCATTGACCATTGGCTTGTTTGCAAACCACGTGATCATGCTGCAAACCACGTGATCATGCTGCAAACCACGTGATCATGCTGCAAACCACGTGATCATGCTGCGGGGGCAACCAGCAGCAGGCTACATAGGAAAGCACGAGCAAGATCAGACGAGTTTCTGGAAAAATCGCTTCTCTTCATTGTATATGGATCATATCTTATATGTTTTGCAATCCATCCGGCGATACCTGCAGTGTGGAGCGATACCTGCAGTGTGGAGCGATACCTGCAGTGTGGAGCTGATACCTGCAGTGTGGAGCGATACCTGCAGTGTGGAGCTGATACCTGCAGTGTGGAGCTGATACCTGCAGTGTGGAGCGATACCTGCAGTGTGGAGCTGATACCTGCAGTGTGGAGCTGATACCTGCAGTGTGGAGCGATACCTGCAGTGTGGAGCTGATACCTGCAGTGTGGAGCGATACCTGCAGTGTGGAGCTGATACCTGCAGTGTGGAGCGATACCTGCAGTGTGGAGCTGATACCTGCAGTGTGGAGCTGATACCTGCAGTGTGGAGCTGATACCTGCAGTGTGGAGCTGATACCTGCAGTGTGGAGCTGATACCTGCAGTGTGGAGCTGATACCTGCAGTGTGGAGCGATACCTGCAGTGTGGAGCGATACCTGCAGTGTGGAGCGATACCTGCAGTGTGGAGCTGATACCTGCAGTGTGGAGCGATACCTGCAGTGTGGAGCTGATACCTGCAGTGTGGAGCGATACCTGCAGTGTGGAGCGATACCTGCAGTGTGGAGCGATACCTGCAGTGTGGAGCGATACCTGCAGTGTGGAGCTGATACCTGCAGTGTGGAGCTGATACCTGCAGTGTGGAGCTGATACCTGCAGTGTGGAGCTGATACCTGCAGTGTGGAGCTGATACCTGCAGTGTGGAGCGATACCTGCAGTGTGGAGCGATACCTGCAGTGTGGAGCTGATACCTGCAGTGTGGAGCGGTACCTGCAGTGTGGAGCGATACCTGCAGTGTGGAGCTGATACCTGCAGTGTGGAGCGATACCTGCAGTGTGGAGCGATACCTGCAGTGTGGAGTGATACCTGCAGTGTGGAGCTGATACCTGCAGTGTGGAGCGATACCTGCAGTGTGGAGCTGATACCTGCAGTGTGGAGCGATACCTGCAGTGTGGAGCGATACCTGCAGTGTGGAGTGATACCTGCAGTGTGGAGCGATACCTGCAGTGTGGAGCGATACCTGCAGTGTGGAGCGATACCTGCAGTGTGGAGCGATACCTGCAGTGTGGAGCGATACCTGCAGTGTGGAGTGATACCTGCAGTGTGGAGCTGATACCTGCAGTGTGGAGCGATACCTGCAGTGTGGAGCGATACCTGCAGTGTGGAGTGATACCTGCAGTGTGGAGCTGATACCTGCAGTGTGGAGCTGATACCTGCAGTGTGGAGCTGATACCTGCAGTGTGGAGCTGATACCTGCAGTGTGGAGCGATACCTGCAGTGTGGAGCGGCATCCAACCCTCTTGCAACCTATTTTGGAAAATGTGGGCTTGATATGACACCCCCCCCCCCCCCCCCCATTTGCATGCTCTCAACAGAGCATGGCACCAGCGGCGCAGGGTCGGGGGTTTGAGTCCCGCTGGGCCTGTGGTGAGATGCTGCTGAGTGAACACAGATGCAGCCGGGTTGCCAGGTTTGTACCTTTGAGGCGGATGGTGATGCGCTGGCTGAGAGGCTTTCTGACCAGGTCCCAGGGAGATAAAGGCAGCTCCTGACCTGGCAACCACACCGTGTCTCCTGCAACAACACACAGAGACAGAGGAGCAGCAAGCGTTACGGCGCCACAATACTACCACAAACCACTCACACACACGTGCGCCCCCCCCACACCCACACACACAGACACACATGCGCACACCCACCCCTGTGAATGAGACATGCTCACACACTTGTGGACATCATAAGTATAAATACTATACACTGGTCCTGTAGCCCCATAAGTATAAATACTATACACTGGTCCTGTAGCACAATAGATAGACCAAAACCAGGGGTTACTGTAGGTGTTCAATTTGCTTTGTCCAGCTATTGCCTTTGTGGACGTCCTGCTGCACTTCTATGTCCAAGATAAATATTTGTTTCCTCACTTTTTAGCTATGCAAACTTTGAATAATAATTTGTGTCTGATGGTTTCCCCCCACAAAAACACGCACACACACGCAGAGTCAGACACCAAAGACCATCTGTCTGTGGTTTGATCTGGGTCGACACAGAAAGCAGACACATATTCTCCTAAATTGGCATCTTCCTCCAACCTTCATCCATTATGCATCCTCACCTGCTCCCCTGAACACCCCCCCCCACCCCACACACCCCCCCCCCCCCCCACACACACACACACACCCCCCCCCCCACACACACACACACACTCCAGTGTGTGTAAGGGAGATAGTAACAGGGGCGAGATAAGAAATGTGTGATACAGAGATGTCAAGTCAAGAGAGAGAGAGAGAGAGAGAGAGAGAGAGAGAGAGAGAGAGAGAGAGAGAGAGAGAGAGAGTTAGTCCTTGGAGTTGGAGGCACAGGACATGGATTTTTCCATTTTATCAGTCTTGGACTCAGACAAAGCAGACACACACCCATCCTGTCCTGCAACACACACATGCACACAGGCACGCATGTGCACACACACACACACACACACACACACACACACACACACACAATGCTCTAGAGCACACCTCTTTTGTCCTCTTTCTAGAGGTCTTGTGAGGACATTTGGTCCTCAGTGAAGCAGAGGTGGAAACACAGTCACTCACTCACTCACTCTCTCACACACACGCACACGCGCACACGCACACGTACACGCACACACACACACAGCTCTACTGCACACATCTTTTGTCCTCTTTCTAGAGGTCTTGTAAGGACATTTGGTCCTCAGTGAAGCAGAGGTGGAAACACACAGTCACTCACTCACACACACACACACACACACACACACACACACACACACACGCTATTCCAACAGATAACATATTACACAGTTAAATAAAAGGAAATGAGATGTAATCTGTGGTCCCAGCTGATCATTAGGGGAGTAGCTTTACAGCTGTGTTGCACATGAGCAGTGTTGGGCAGTAAGTAAGAGCTAATGTCCAGTGAGCTGGTCATTATTGGACAGTGTTGGGCAGTAAGTAAGAGCTAATGTCCAGTGAGCTGGTCATTATTGGACAGTGTTGGGCAGTAAGTAAGAGCTAATGTCCAGTGAGCTGGTCATTATTTGACAGTGTTGGGCAGTAAGTAAGAGCTAATGTCCAGTGAGCTGGTCATTATTTGACAGTGTTGGGCAGTAAGGGCTAATGTCCAGTGTGCTGGTCATTATTGGGCAGTAAGTAAGAGCTAATGTCCAGTGAGCTGGTCATTACTGGACAGTGTTGGGCAGTAAGGGCTAATGTCCAGTGAGCTGGTCATTATTGGGCAGTAAGTAAGGGCTAATGTCCAGTGAGCTGGTCATTATTGGGCAGTAAGTAAGGGCTAATGTCCAGTGAGCTGGTCATTATTGGACAGTGTTGGGCAGTAAGTAAGAGCTAATGTCCAGTGAGCTGGTCATTATTGGACAGTGTTGGGCAGTAAGAGATAATGTCCAGTGAGCTGGTCATTATTGGACAGTGTTGGGCAGTAAGTAAGAGATAATGTCCAGTGAGCTGGTCATTATTGGACAGTGTTGGGCAGTAAGTAAGAGCTAATGTCCAGTGAGCTGGTCATTATTGGACAGTGTTGGGCAGTAAATAAGAGCTAATGTCCAGTGAGCTGGTCATTATTGGACAGTGTTGGGCAGTAAATAAGGGCTAATGTCCAGCGAGCTGGTCATTATTGGGCAGTAAGTAAGGGCTAATGTCCAGTGAGCTGGTCATTATTGGACAGTGTTGGGCAGTAAGTAAGAGCTAATGTCCAGTGAGCTGGTCATTATTGGACAGTGTTGGGCAGTAAGAGATAATGTCCAGTGAGCTGGTCATTATTGGACAGTGTTGGGCAGTAAGTAAGAGCTAATGTCCAGTGAGCTGGTCATTATTGGACAGTGTTGGGCAGTAAATAAGAGCTAATGTCCAGTGAGCTGGTCATTATTGGACAGTGTTGGGCAGTAAATAAGAGCTAATGTCCAGTGAGCTGGTCATTATTGGACAGTGTTGGGCAGTAAATAAGGGCTAATGTCCAGCGAGCTGGTCATTATTGGGCAGTAAATAAGAGCTAATGTCCAGTGAGCTGGTCATTATTGGACAGTGTTGGGCAGTAAATAAGAGCTAATGTCCAGTGAGCTGGTCATTATTGGACAGTGTTGGGCAGTAAATAAGAGCTAATGTCCAGTGAGCTGGTCAATATTGGACAGTGTTGGGCAGTAAATAAGGGCTAATGTCCAGCGAGCTGGTCATTATTGGACAGTGTTGGGCAGTAAATAAGAGCTAATGTCCAGTGAGCTGGTCATTATTGGACAGTGTTGGGCAGTAAATAAGAGCTAATGTCCAGTGAGCTGGTCATTATTGGACAGTGTTGGGCAGTAAATAAGAGCTCATGTCCAGTGAGCTGGTCATTATTGGACAGTGTTGGCCAGTAAGTAAGGGCTAATGTCCAGTGAGCTGGTCATTATTGGACAGTGTTGGGCAGTAAGTAAGGGCTAATGTCCAGTGAGCTGGTCATTACTGGACAGTGTTGGGCAGTAAGGGCTAATGTCCAGTGTGCTGGTCATTATTGGACAGTGTTGGGCAGTAAGTAAGAGCTAATGTCCAGTGAGCTGGACAGTGTTGGACAGTAAGGGCTAATGTCCAGTGAGCTGGTCATTATTGGACAGTGTTGGACAGTAAGGGCTAATGTCCAGTGAGCTGGTCATTATTGGACAGTGTTGGGCAGTAAGTAAGGGGTCATGTCCAGTGAGCTGGTCATTACTGGACAGTGTTGGGCAGTAAGGGTTAATGTCCAGCAGCCGAGGACCACCAATATGGCCGCCAGAGGCGATACGTTCCATCAGCTTACAGCACTACAGTCTATTGAGACGAGTTGTTTACACTGCAAAGACAGGTGTTGTTGGCAATGTGACTCTGGCACTTAGGAAACAGACAGGTGGACTGCTGCCATGCTGCCTCACCTTCTCCTACTCTTTATCACATTAGCTCCACTCAGTGAGTGAGAGAGAGCAGTCATTGAGTAGGTACATAAAACATCTCTCTAAAGTAAGAGCAGCAGCTGAAGCCTCCACAGACTACAAAAAAGGCCAAGCCTTATAGTACCATCTGTCCTCTCTGCTCATTGTGAGAATAGCATTGAACTCCGAGTCACTGAGATGGACTACATCCCTGATATTCAACTTGCTGGGCAGTAAGTAAGAGCTAATGTCCAGTGAGCTGGTCATTATTGGACAGTGTTGGGCAGTAAGAGATAATGTCCAGTGAGCTGGTCATTATTGGACAGTGTTGGGCAGTAAGTAAGAGCTAATGTCCAGTGAGCTGGTCATTATTGGACAGTGTTGGGCAGTAAATAAGAGCTAATGTCCAGTGAGCTGGTCATTATTGGACAGTGTTGGACAGTAAATAAGAGCTAATGTCCAGTGAGCTGGTCATTATTGGACAGTGTTGGGCAGTAAATAAGGGCTAATGTCCAGCGAGCTGGTCATTATTGGGCAGTAAATAAGAGCTCATGTCCAGTGAGCTGGTCATTATTGGACAGTGTTGGGCAGTAAATAAGAGCTAATGTCCAGTGAGCTGGTCATTATTGGACAGTGTTGGGCAGTAAATAAGAGCTAATGTCCAGTGAGCTGGTCATTATTGGACAGTGTTGGGCAGTAAATAAGGGCTAATGTCCAGCGAGCTGGTCATTATTGGACAGTGTTGGGCAGTAAGTAAGAGCTAATGTCCAGTGAGCTGGACAGTGTTGGACAGTAAGGGCTAATGTCCAGTGAGCTGGTCATTATTGGACAGTGTTGGGCAGTAAGTAAGAGCTAATGTCCAGTGAGCTGGACAGTGTTGGACAGTAAGGGCTAATGTCCAGCGAGCTGGTCATTATTGGGCAGTAAATAAGAGCTAATGTCCAGTGAGCTGGTCATTATTGGACAGTGTTGGGCAGTAAATAAGAGCTAATGTCCAGTGAGCTGGTCATTATTGGACAGTGTTGGGCAGTAAATAAGAGCTAATGTCCAGTGAGCTGGTCATTATTGGACAGTGTTGGGCAGTAAATAAGGGCTAATGTCCAGCGAGCTGGTCATTATTGGACAGTGTTGGGCAGTAAATAAGAGCTAATGTCCAGTGAGCTGGTCATTATTGGACAGTGTTGGGCAGTAAATAAGAGCTAATGTCCAGTGAGCTGGTCATTATTGGACAGTGTTGGGCAGTAAATAAGAGCTCATGTCCAGTGAGCTGGTCATTATTGGACAGTGTTGGCCAGTAAGTAAGGGCTAATGTCCAGTGAGCTGGTCATTATTGGACAGTGTTGGGCAGTAAGTAAGGGCTAATGTCCAGTGAGCTGGTCATTACTGGACAGTGTTGGGCAGTAAGGGCTAATGTCCAGTGTGCTGGTCATTATTGGACAGTGTTGGGCAGTAAGTAAGAGCTAATGTCCAGTGAGCTGGACAGTGTTGGACAGTAAGGGCTAATGTCCAGTGAGCTGGTCATTATTGGACAGTGTTGGACAGTAAGTAAGGGCTAATGTCCAGTGAGCTGGTCATTATTGGACAGTGTTGGGCAGTAAGTAAGGGGTCATGTCCAGTGAGCTGGTCATTACTGGACAGTGTTGGGCAGTAAGGGTTAATGTCCAGCAGCCGAGGACCACCAATATGGCCGCCAGAGGCGATACGTTCCATCAGCTTACAGCACTACAGTCTATTGAGACGAGTTGTTTACACTGCAAAGACAGGTGTTGTTGGCAATGTGACTCTGGCACTTAGGAAACAGACAGGTGGACTGCTGCCATGCTGCCTCACCTTCTCCTACTCTTTATCACATTAGCTCCACTCAGTGAGTGAGAGAGAGCAGTCATTGAGTAGGTACATAAAACATCTCTCTAAAGTAAGAGCAGCAGCTGAAGCCTCCACAGACTACAAAAAAGGCCAAGCCTTATAGTACCATCTGTCCTCTCTGCTCATTGTGAGAATAGCATTGAACTCCGAGTCACTGAGATGGACTACATCCCTGATATTCAACTTGCTGGGCAGTAAGTAAGAGCTAATGTCCAGTGAGCTGGTCATTATTGGACAGTGTTGGGCAGTAAGAGATAATGTCCAGTGAGCTGGTCATTATTGGACAGTGTTGGGCAGTAAGTAAGAGCTAATGTCCAGTGAGCTGGTCATTATTGGACAGTGTTGGGCAGTAAATAAGAGCTAATGTCCAGTGAGCTGGTCATTATTGGACAGTGTTGGACAGTAAATAAGAGCTAATGTCCAGTGAGCTGGTCATTATTGGACAGTGTTGGGCAGTAAATAAGAGCTAATGTCCAGTGAGCTGGTCATTATTGGACAGTGTTGGACAGTAAATAAGAGATAATGTCCAGTGAGCTGGTCATTATTGGACAGTGTTGGGCAGTAAATAAGAGCTAATGTCCAGTGAGCTGGTCATTATTGGACAGTGTTGGGCAGTAAATAAGAGCTAATGTCCAGTGAGCTGGTCATTATTGGACAGTGTTGGACAGTAAATAAGAGCTAATGTCCAGTGAGCTGGTCATTATTGGACAGTGTTGGGCAGTAAATAAGGGCTAATGTCCAGCGAGCTGGTCATTATTGGGCAGTAAATAAGAGCTAATGTCCAGTGAGCTGGTCATTATTGGACAGTGTTGGGCAGTAAATAAGAGCTAATGTCCAGTGAGCTGGTCATTATTGGACAGTGTTGGGCAGTAAATAAGAGCTAATGTCCAGTGAGCTGGTCATTATTGGACAGTGTTGGGCAGTAAATAAGGGCTAATGTCCAGCGAGCTGGTCATTATTGGACAGTGTTGGGCAGTAAGTAAGAGCTAATGTCCAGTGAGCTGGACAGTGTTGGACAGTAAGGGCTAATGTCCAGTGAGCTGGTCATTATTGGACAGTAGGGGTGTCACGATACACTCAGTTCACGATACGATACGTATCACGATACTGGGTTCACGATAACGATACGATACGATACGATTTTAACAATATTTTTTTAAACTTGAATAATGACAATATATGACTGGAAAAGTAGTATTTTATTTGAAATGCACAAATACAAAACATGCTGTTGTGGGAAATTGTTATTACAATAACAACTAGAAAAAACATGAGATTGGAGATAAGGCTTATCTTGAAATAGAATGAGTTACACCGTCACTTAGATTTACTTTGAACTAAAAGGTTTCTCAGCAGTATAAATTCTCATTATGCATCTTCAGTTTTTCTTCAAACTCAAACAACAAGACTTTTCTTAATCTATTTTTTATGCATCTTCAGTTTTTCGTGTCAAGTAAACAGTTTTGCCAGAAACTCAATTGAATGGTTTCTCTCCTGTATAACTTCTCATGTGTCTCTTCAGAGACTTGTTCAACTGAACTACTTTCCACACATTGAACTTCAACAAACAAAGACGTTTCTTAGTCTATTTTTTGAATTTTTTTTTTTTGCGATATGAGATTTCATCTCAACGATACATATCGTGACGTTTTACTATCGCGAAATTTCGTGGGACGATATATTGTGACACCCCTATTGGACAGTGTTGGGCAGTAAATAAGAGCTAATGTCCAGTGAGCTGGTCATTATTGGACAGTGTTGGACAGTAAGGGCTAATGTCCAGTGAGCTGGTCATTATTGGACAGTGTTGGGCAGTAAGTAAGAGCTAATGTCCAGTGAGCTGGTCATTATTGGACAGTGTTGGGCAGTAAGTAAGGGGTCATGTCCAGTGAGCTGGTCATTACTGGACAGTGTTGGGCAGTAAGGGCTAATGTCCAGCAGCCGAGGACCACCAATATGGCCGCCAGAGGCGATACGTTCCATCAGCTTACAGCACTACAGTCTATTGAGATGAGTTGTTTACACTGCAAAGACAGGTGTTGTTGGCAATGTGACTCTGGCACTTAGGAAACAGACAGGTGGACTGCTGCCATGCTGCCTCACCTTCTCCTACTCTTTATCACATTAGCTCCACTCAGTGAGTGAGAGAGAGCAGTCATTGAGTAGGTACATAAAACATCTCTCTAAAGTAAGAGCAGCAGCTGAAGCCTCCACAGACTACAAAAAAGGCCAAGCCTTATAGTACCATCTGTCCTCTCTGCTCATTGTGAGAATAGCATTGAACTCCGAGTCACTGAGATGGACTACATCCCTGATATTCAACTTGCTGGGCAGTAAGTAAGAGCTAATGTCCAGTGAGCTGGTCATTATTGGACAGTGTTGGGCAGTAAGAGATAATGTCCAGTGAGCTGGTCATTATTGGACAGTGTTGGGCAGTAAGTAAGACAGGTGGACTGCTGCCATGCTGCCTCACCTTATCCTACTCTTTATCACATTAGCTCCACTCAGTGAGTGAGAGAGAGCAGTCATTGAGTAGGTACATAAAACATCTCTCTAAAGTAAGAGCAGCAGCTGAAGCCTCCACAGACTACAAAAAAGGCCAAGCCTTATAGTACCATCTGTCCTCTCTGCTCATTGTGAGAATAGCATTGAACTCCGAGTCACTGAGATGGACTACATCCCTGATATTCAACTTGCGAGTGGCCCCTCAACCATCTTCTAATTCACAATGGGGGACCTGGGAGGAACTGGGGTGGGGGGGGGTGGATTACATGTCCATTTCACATTACATTTTCATTTGAATTATGCCTGCGATACGCTTTCACAGTCAAAGAGCTACAAACTCCTCACCGATGAGGACGGAGGCGATGCTGGTGGGGCCCAGGCCCAGCGGGGGGCGCTGTGCCTCCTCTCTGCCCTGTGGGGAGTCTCCGCAGAGGAGCTGGAGGTGGGAGGCCAGGGTCCGGGCGAGGGCCAC
>NC_139636.1:4296554-4328675 GCF_964638095.1 Poromitra crassiceps
GTGAGAGAGATAGTGGACAGTGCAGTGTAGATACAGTACAGCAGGGCTGGACATTAGTGAGAGAGAGATAGTGGACAGTGCAGTGTAGATACAGTACAGCAGGGCTGGACATTAGTGAGAGAGAGATAGTGGACAGTGCAGTGTAGATACAGTACAGCAGAGCTGGACATTAGTGAGAGAGATAGTGGACAGTGCAGTGTAGATACAGTACAGCAGGGCTGGACATTAGTGAGAGAGATAGTGGACAGTGCAGTGTAGATACAGTACAGCAGGGCTGGACATTAGTGAGAGAGATAGTGGACAGTGCAGTGTAGATACAGTACAGCAGGGCTGGACATTAGTGAGAGAGATAGTGGACAGTGCAGTGTAGATACAGTACAGCAGGGCTGGACATTAGTGAGAGAGATAGTGGACAGTGCAGTGTAGATACAGTACAGCAGGGCTGGACATTAGTGAGAGAGAGATAGTGGACAGTGCAGTGTAGATACAGTACAGCAGGGCTGGACATTAGTGAGAGAGATAGTGGACAGTGCAGTGTAGATACAGTACAGCAGAGCTGGACATTAGTGAGAGAGAGATAGTGGACAGTGCAGTGTAGATACAGTACAGCAGAGCTGAACATTAGTGAGAGAGATAGAGGACAGTGCAGTGTAGATACAGAACAGCAGAGCTGGACATTAGTGAGAGAGAGATAGTGGACAGTGCAGTGTAGATACAGTACAGCAGAGCTGAACATTAGTGAGAGAGATAGTGGACAGTGCAGTGTAGATACAGTACAGCAGAGCTGGACATTAGTGAGAGAGATAGTGGACAGTGCAGTGTAAATACAGTACAGCAGAGCTGGACATTAGTGAGAGAGATAGTGGACAGTGCAGTGTAGATACAGAACAGCAGAGCTGGACATTAGTGAGAGAGATAGTGGACAGTGCAGTGTAGATACAGTACAGCAGAGCTGGACATTAGTGAGAGAGATAGAGGACAGTGCAGTGTAGATACAGAACAGCAGAGCTGGACATTAGTGAGAGAGATAGTGGACAGTGCAGTGTAAATACAGTACAGCAGAGCTGGACATTAGTGAGAGAGATAGTGGACAGTGCAGTGTAGATACAGTACAGCAGGGCTGGACATTAGTGAGAGAGCGATAGTGGACAGTGCAGTGTAGATACAGTACAGCAGGGCTGGACATTAGTGAGAGAGATAGTGGACAGTGCAGTGTAGATACAGTACAGCAGAGCTGGACATTAGTGAGAGAGAGATAGAGGACAGTGCAGTGTAGATACAGTACAGCAGAGCTGGACATTAGTGAGAGAGATAGTGGACAGTGCAGTGTAGATACAGTACAGCAGAGCTGGACATTAGTGAGAGAGAGATAGTGGACAGTGCAGTGTAGATACAGTACAGCAGAGCTGGACATTAGAGAGAGAGATAGTGGACAGTGCAGTGTAGATACAGTACAGCAGGCTGGACATTAGTGAGAGAGATAGTGGACAGTGCAGTGTAGATACAGTACAGCAGAGCTAGACATTAGTGAGAGAGAGACAGTGGACAGTGCAGTGTAGATACAGTACAGCAGAGCTGGACATTAGAGAGAGAGATAGTGGACAGTGCAGTGTAGATACAGTACAGCAGAGCTAGACATTAGTGAGAGAGATAGTGGACAGTGCAGTGTAGATACAGTACAGCAGAGCTGGACATTAGTGAGAGAGAGATAGGGGACAGTGCAGTGTAGATACAGTACAGCAGAGCTGAACATTAGTGAGAGAGAGATAGGGGACAGTGCAGTGTAGATACAGTACAGCAGAGCTGGACATTAGTGAGAGAGAGATAGGGGACAGTGCAGTGTAGATACAGTACAGCAGAGCTGGACATTAGTGAGAGATAGTGGACAGTGCAGTGTAGATACAGTACAGCAGAGCTGAACATTAGTGAGAGAGATAGTGGACAGTGCAGTGTAGATACAGTACAGCAGAGCTGGACATTAGTGAGAGAGATAGTAGACAGTGCAGTGTAGATACAGTACAGCAGAGCTGGACATTAGTGAGAGAGATAGAGGACAGTGCAGTGTAGATACAGAACAGCAGAGCTGGACATTAGTGAGAGAGATAGTGAACAGTGCAGTGTAGATACAGTACAGCAGAGCTGGACATTAGTGAGAGAGATAGAGGACAGTGCAGTGTAGATACAGTACAGCAGGGCTGGACATTAGTGAGAGAGATAGTGGACAGTGCAGTGTAGATACAGTACAGCAGGGCTGGACATTAGTGAGAGAGATAGTGGACAGTGCAGTGTAGATACAGTACAGCAGGGCTGGACATTAGTGAGAGAGAGATAGAGGACAGTGCAGTGTAGATACAGTACAGCAGAGCTGGACATTAGTGAGAGAGATAGTGGACAGTGCAGTGTAGATACAGTACAGCAGAGCTGGACATTAGTGAGAGAGATAGTGGACAGTGCAGTGTAGATACAGTACAGCAGGGCTGGACATTAGTGAGAGAGATAGTGGACAGTGCAGTGTAGATACAGTACAGCAGGGCTGGACATTAGTGAGAGAGATAGTGGACAGTGCAGTGTAGATACAGTACAGCAGAGCTGGACATTAGTGAGAGAGAGATAGAGGACAGTGCAGTGTAGATACAGTACAGCAGAGCTGGACATTAGTGAGAGAGAGATAGTGGACAGTGCAGTGTAGATACAGTACAGCAGAGCTGGACATTAGTGAGAGAGATAGTGGACAGTGCAGTGTAGATACAGTACAGCAGAGCTGATGGGTGCATTCAGTGAAACAGCTGTAATATGGGATGATGGGAGGAGCCACTGACAGACTGTATCAGGGTTCCCACACCTCCTTAAAACCAATTCCCTCAAATTCAAGGACCCAACATGGCAAAGTTTTAGACACGGATCAAGGTTAGATACTGCTGCTGCTTGCTTGCTGCTGTTGAACCTGCATCATTCCACTTCAGTCACTCATGCACGCATGTGACATCACACTTTCTCCAGGCAGGCGGGCGTGAAACCAGGATGCAGACACAGACACACACACACACACACACACACACACACACACACAGTGGAACATAGCCTATTTACTGAGTCAAAAAAATATCAAAAGAACTTCAATTTCTATTCTAGCACAAAATACTGTAAATTCAAGCATTTAGTTTCAATGAGCCATGTCTATTTATGTCCGTTTTAAAAAACCTCCAAGGCCTTGACCGCCTCCCCCCCCCTCAAATTCTCAAACTTTCAAGGACTTCGAGGACCTGTGGGAACCCAGTCGTATGGTATGGACCTGTGGGAACCCAGTCGTATGGTATGGAGCTGAATGAACCCAGTCGTATGGTATGGACCTGTGGGAACCCAGTCGTATGGTATGGACCTGTGGGAACCCAGTCGTATGGTATGGACCTGTGGGAACCCAGTCGTATGGTATGGACCTGTGGGAACCCAGTCGTATGGTATGGACCTGTGGGAACCCAGTCGTATGGTATGGACCTGTGGGAACCCAGTCGTATGGTATGGACCTGTGGGAACCCAGTCGTATGGTACAGTATGGACCTGTGGGAACCCAGTCGTATGGTACAGTATGGACCTGTGGGAACCCAGTCGTATGGTACAGTATGGACCTGTGGGAACCCAGTCGTATGGTACAGTATGGACCTGTGGGAACCCAGTTGTATGGTACAGTATGGACCTGTGGGAACCCAGTTGTATGGTACAGTATGGACCTGTGGGAACCCAGTCGTATGGTACAGTATGGACCTGTGGGAACCCAGTCGTATGGTACAGTATGGACCTGTGGGAACCCAGTTGTATGGTACAGTATGGACCTGTGGGAACCCAGTTGTATGGTACAGTATGGAGCTGTGGGAACCCAGTTGTATGGTACAGTATGGACCTGTGGGAACCCAGTTGTATGGTACAGTATGGACCTGTGGGAACCCAGTTGTATGGTACAGTATGGAGCTGAATGAGCACTTCTCACCTTGAGGCCCCTTGCGGCGGCCGTGTGGGCCGCGGTCCAGCCGTCGGTGTTGGCCTGGTTCAGCAGGGAGGGAAGCAGGGTCAGTGTGGGGGGCGGGGTCAGGGCGCCGGGGTAGGGGGGCACGGCCGGGTGGTCCTGGGACGGGTGGTCCTGGGACGGGTGGCAGAGGAGGAAGCGGAGTGTGTCCACATGTCCCGAGTGCACCGCTGCATGCAGCGCCGTGCAGCCGTCCTGCACAGAGACCAGGGCAAAGGTGCATGTACAGACTGTCCAGAGTTACACCTGGACCACATCCATTCATGGACAGAAGCCATGCAGCCATGCGCACTTGAATTACATTGAAGGTGTCATATGGAAACTATATGCACAGTGTTAAGGGCTCATTATGCTTTGCGCATCAGCGAGGAACGCGAGTGTCCGCGCGGAAAAGTGACGTCAAATCAGCCGACACTCCCCTCCGCAAGGCTCCGTGCGGACGGTTTTCGCCTGGCCGTGCGCACCCCGAATTTTGTAACTACGCGGACGCGGCTGGGCGGAAGAAGTGGAGTTTTCAAGACTCGCGCTAAATTCTGCGAGCAGAAACCCGCACAGAGTATAAAAGCTCCACACGTTTCCTCGTCAGGATTCCGTGTCTCTCATTTCCGTGCGGCCGGCCAAAGCATCAAGCATAATCCAGGCTTTACTGTACCAGTCAAAAACATTGGACACACCACATTTTTATTTATCGTTTTTTTTAACCTCGCAAAAGTTCTGATTTCCCCCCCATTTTTCTCCCCAATTGCACTTGGCAAATTTCCCCCTGCTGCCCCCGGTCGCTGCTCCACCCCCTCTGCCGATCCGGGGAGAGCCGTAGACTAGCACCATGCTCCCTCCAACACATGCGCAGTTGCCAGCCGCTTCTTTTCACCTGACAGCAGGGAGCTTCAGCGGCAGGACGTAGCACGTGGGAGGATCACGCTATTCCCACCAGTTCCCTTCCGCCCTGAACAGGTGCCCCGAACGACCAGAGGAGGCGCTAGTGCAGCGAACCAGGACACATTCCCCTAATCCGGCTTCCCACCCCCGCAGACACAGCCAATCGTGCCTGTATGGGTATGGAGCACGCCCGACCAAGGCGGAGGCGCGAACCTGCGACCCTCGTGTTGGTAGGCAGGGAATCTAGCGCTACACTCCCCGGACGCCGCGAGGGCGAGGAGTCAGATGTTTAAAGAATCATATTGTATATTATCAGCTTTATTTGATGCATTCAAAGGCAGCACGAGCTCCCTTCCTGGCTACTCCCCCGCTACGTGAGTGACACATTTTGGACTTGCGTTGGCGCCACTCTATCTTCTATATTATATGTGTCTCTGCAACTACAGAGACACAGCAGCATCCTGGCTCAGCAGGGGGGCGGGGGGCCATACTAAATGTAGAACAAAGAAGATAACTAAATATAGTGTCTCATCGTCTTTCATGATCACATGCTGCCAGGGCAACTAACGGTTCCTACGGTTACCATGACGACACAGGAAGCTCATACATCAATGAGCTCGCACCAATCAGGGCAACCGAACCCTGAGGACAATTAAATGTGTTACCTCCTCCGGTTGGCTAAAGTGTGAAACAACGAATCAATTGATCATCAGGAAGGAAAAGTGTCACATGCTGCGAGGAGGAACAGTACAGCCAATGGGGACGAGGAAAGAATGGCGAGGAGAATGTTGTAGCGATGAATCAATTTTACGCTGCTGCTGCTGCTGCTGTGTTCATACAGGACAAATTGCTTGACATACTCTATGTTCATACAGGACTATGACCAATACATGGATATCTGTTTTGGATATTCTCCGATCACGGCATTGTAAAATGTCATATCTGGAGCCTATCTTATCTGCGGATTGGGACCATTTTGATACATACTGTACATTTTGATCAGAATATGGAGTTAAGATATTTCCCCGATATGACTGATGCCGTATTTTGAATGCCACACACACACACACACACACACACACACACACACACACACACACACACACACACTTTCTGCTGTAAGAGTAATGACATCCCACAGATTTGGTCATATTCTAGCCAAATACGGAGTTCACATATTTCAATATACTGCATGGGATGAGGTCATATTAGGATATTTTGCAACATTAGATGTATCTGGGCACAGCATACTATACTGTATATGGCACATATGGCTCAATATTTGACCTCACCTGGCATAGACCATATAAGAGAATCTCCAGATATGCTCCAGATATGATATAGTAAACTTTTAGTCATTACTTTTAGTCAAAATGTTGTCTATCTTTAAACTAATTCAATTAGGCCAATACAGGTATTGGAAATTAGAATCAAGGTTATTTGTAAAGCAACATTTAACTCTCTTAACACTTTTACTTGTGTAATATCCGGATTCATTACCAGTTTGATAGGTCTAGCCTAGACTCTCCCATCAGTGTTCATTTTGGCAGCTATTTTATTTAGTTTTAGTCTTTAGACTAAAATGTGTTTTAGTCACATTTCAGTCATTTGTATCCTTCATAGCTTTTGTCATGGATAAAAGGGGTGTTGACTAAATGTTTTCGTCATGATTTTCGTTGAGGAAATGAACACGGTTAAGGAGAACTTACGGCGGTGGTGTGTGAGCGGTCGGCTCCAGCGGCGAGCAGGACCCGGACACAGTCCAGCCGTGCGGCTTCACTGGCCAGGAAGAGAGGGGTCTGCCCCCTGGTGGCCGCCCCGTCCACAGCAGCTCCCGCAGCCAGCAGAGCCTCCATACAGCTGGGGGGAGAAACACATACAGAGAGACAGACAGGATGGAGGAGGAGCTGAGCCAGACATATAACACACACACACACACACACACACACACACACACACACACACACACACACTACCAATATACACACACACACACACACACACACACACGCTACCAATATACACACACACACACACACACACACACACACGCTACCAATATACACACACACACACACACACACACACACACACACGCTACCAATATACACACACACACACACACACACACACACACGCTACCAATATACACACAGCTGGGGAGAGGGGTGACAAGGTTATCAACACAAGTGAAAAAGAAGGAAAGCAGGCATATCCACTCTGTGTAGCAGGTGCAGGACAAACAATCAATCAGAGTAGACTTGCTCCCCTTCAATTTATTGTATCACATTTAATGTTTCAATCTTTACGATCTTAATCAGCCATTCCATATTCTTGTGCGGTGTCAGTGTCGTTGGATGCTGTGATCACGGCACGGGTAAACCAGAGCCGTATAATAGAAGAGTCCCGACATCTCCATTCACTCCAATGGACCAGTTTTTTTTCCAGGAAGTAGAAAGTGGAACTCTTGAGTAAAAAAAAGCAGCACTGTCGAGTTGCAGCAAAATAGACAGTTTGTGTTGTACTTTGAAAGGGGTTTTCATCCTTTGAATCAAATTGTACATTATCAGCTTTATTTTAGCATGCAAAAGTAGCGCGAGACCCATTCCTGGCTGTTGATTGGCTAATGAGTCTCGCATTTTGGTCCTCCGCCGATGCCAGCGACAGATGGTGGGAAATATAATATAGGTTATGTCATTATAACCAAACTTATACCATGGTCTATTCTGATTGGCCGGCAGGTGTGTGTTAAAACCACACCGTTAACTTAACACACACGTAGTCCGGCTCAAGTTTAATCACATCATGTAAATTAATCCACTACCAAACCTGCACAGCTGTTTAATCAAACAGCACAGCTGTTTAATCAAACAGCACAGCTGACGTTATTCAACTCACTACCTCACGCCCACAGAGCCGACCTAATGGTTCAGGAAAATCTTCATATTGATTTGGGGACAATAACATGGCTGGATAGCTACTGTAGCTTGTCTTGTTGTTAAACATAGGCTACTGTTATATTTACTGTTTGTCAACCATAATGCAATGTTATTGACTTTGAAAATGTGCTAGCATAACAATGTTAGCTTTCTGGCTCAGCCGAGCCAATGAAAGGGTTATGTCTGGGCTGGTGTCAGCCATCATGCACCTCCTCACCCTAAATCACTGCAGGGGAAATCCCTTCACCGTGACAGACCACATACACACACACACACACATACACACACACACACACACACATACACACACACACACACACACACACACACACACACACACACACACATCCAGCTGGGAAGATGTGACGGGAGAGGGCAATCAACCTACACACACACACACACACACACATCCAGCTGGCAAGATGTGACGGGAGAGGGCAATCAACCCACACACACACACACACACACGCACACACACACGCACGCACACACACACACACACACACACACACACACACACACACACACACATTCACACCCTCTTAACATGACACATATGCATGCACACATCTAAATACACACAGCTGGAGGAAGAAAGAAGAGGAGGAAAAAGGGCCATATACCCCCCAAAAACGGACGTGTGTGTGTGTGTGTGTGTGTGTGTGTGTGTGTGTGTGTGTGTGTGTGTGTGTGTGTGTGTGTGTGTCTCGGGCAGCATGCCTTTGGATATCCCCGCTCTATTAATAACACTGTGATCAGATATTACAACACTGCACATTCCTCAGCTGGTCCTGGGTCGCTCTTTTGGCGATGGCGCACGTGCACGTGCACATGCACACTAGTGTTAATTTCGTCGACGAAAACTATGACGAAAAATGTTAGTCGACTACCTTGTTCCCCCAAGACTAAGACGAGACTAAAATGTTCAGACTTTTAGTTTCATTGACTAAGACGAGACTAAAATACTCCAACTTTTAGTCGACTAAAACTTGACTAAACAAAAAGAGGATTCCTCTTTTTGCTGCACACCTGAACACCAGTTCAGGTGTGCAGCATCATAGATGTAGCTGACATGTAGCTGTCTTAAAAACATTTACAGTAGTTAACAGAACCCATCTAAGTTGTAACACTGTGCATCACAGAGCCATCCGTTATTTTCTAGGAGTTCATAAATTCACGTCAGTTCTGGCCATTAGTGGAGATATGGGATGGGAATCCCCAAACATCACACATAAAGGTCAATGCTTCGACTCTGGAATAGACTTGTGAAGATGTCTGACCAGAGACTCACTAAAAAGATATTGAATTGGGACATCGCCCATAGACATCCCTGGGCAGAGGAATTGAAACCCTTATTTTATTTGAACGATTTGTCATTTATTTTTCACAACAGGTTATTTTGAGTAATATGTTTCTTTTATATAAAGATAAATGGTCTGCCGGCTTATGGCATAAACCAAAACTAAGAACCTATCATCAGCGGTGGTTTATGTTGTATTTTGTTTGTGTCTTGTAAGCCCGTGAGGGTTGGGCACCTTAGGATGCATGACACAAGAATGAAAATCAATCAATCAAAAATCAATCAATCAATAATTACTGTTAGAACACTGAGAATGTTTATAATGTGAACTAGCAACTTTACAGAAGCTCACAGACAATGATTCAAAAGAGAAAGAGGTTTGAATGTGTGAACACTTGTCCAACTCTGCTGTTACACTTACTGGTACCGGTATTTACTAACGTTATATAAATAAATATCTGTATCTACATCTATATATCAAAACAACTTCAATTTCTATTCTAGCACAAAATATATAGTCAATTCAAGCTCTTCCAGTGACCCATGTCTATTTATGTCTAGTTTCTAAAACCCTGGTAACCCTGAATATAACCAATTAGTGGCAGTGTGTGCGGCATCGTTTGCCTCGTCTTCAGAGTTCATCATTGATAACCTGAGCTGCTGCGGTGGAGGGGTTTGGCGGAGCAGGAATAAACACTGCCGAGCAGCAGAAATGGAAGTCACGCTGGACACCGCGCAGAAATGGCAGCCGCCCAAATGGCCCAATGTCAGTCTGCCTGCTTCATTTAGCCGGCGGAAATCAGCCCATAGAGCTTCGGATCAGCCTGGCATAACACACAGAGCCTGTTCCAGCCTGCAGTGTCCCACAGAGCGCTCAGCGGTCTGGGCGGCCTGGTGACGGTGGCCAGACGGCCATGCTGGCTGGCACGCCCCTTCCTGTTTCACACGCCTGCGCTCGTCTCTTTAGCACGCCACGTGTGACCGGGGGGCTGCAGCGCCAGATCAGCTCAACACGGCCATGATGCTAGAAGCAGCTAGCCTGGTTCAGCTCAACACGGCCATGATGCTAGAAGCAGCTAAGCCTGGTTCAGCTCAACACGGCCATGATGCTAGAAGCAGCTAAGCCTGGTTCAAACCATCTGGATCACTTTATAATCGCCATGTGACGCCATCACGGTCAAATCCAATCCAAATCCACTCGGAAAAGAACGGCAAACTGCCGAGAAACTCCGCTGGTGCATACTCTTGTTCTGGTGCATACTCTTGTTCTGGTGCATACTCTTGTTCTGGTGCATACTCTTGTTCTGGTGCATACTCTTGTTCTGGTGCATACTCTTGTTCTGGTGCATACTCTTGTTCTGGTGCATACTCTTGTTCTGGTGCATACTCTTGTTCTGGTGCATACTCTTGTTCTGGTGCATACTCTTGTTCTGGTGCATACTCTTGTTCTGGTGCATACTCTTGTTCTGGTGCATACTCTTGTTCTGGTGCATACTCTTGTTCTGGTGCATACTCTTGTTCTGGTGCATACTCTTGTTCTGGTGCATACTCTTGTTCTGGTGCATACTCTTGTTCTGGTGCATACTCTTGTTCTGGTGCATACTCTTGTTCTGGTGCATACTCTTGTTCTGATGCATACTCTTGTTCTGGTGCATACTCTTGTTCTGGTGCATACTCTTGTTCTGGTGCATACTCTTGTTCTGGTGCATACTCTTGTTCTGGTGCATACTCTTGTTTAGGGGTGGGACAAAATATCGATACCCACGTTATCGCGATATTTCCACCCGCGATACGTTATCGATACACTGGCGCCGAGTATCGATATGTTTATTATTATTATTATTATTATTATTATTTTTTTTTTTTTTTTTTTTTTAAATAAACAGGCTAAAATATTATGCTGT
Organism: Poromitra crassiceps; assembly: GCF_964638095.1. Lineage (NCBI taxonomy): Eukaryota > Metazoa > Chordata > Actinopteri > Beryciformes > Melamphaidae > Poromitra > Poromitra crassiceps. The sequence goes on from NC_139636.1 coordinate 4,307,598, forward strand.
GTGTGGTAGTTGAAACATAGTTTCAAGTTGACTTTATTTATGTTTGTAGTTGAAACAAAAACATAACTACTGTAGGCTACATGAATGGAAATGTTTGATCATTAATATCTACTTTTAGAAATTATATAGGTAGGTAGGTAGGTTATATAGGTTTTCTTGTTTTAATAGTAATAATAAAAAGACTTAATGTGTAACTTTTCCTCCGTGGTATCGAAAATGATATGAGTGAGTGAGTGAACTCAGAGAGTTCATGTCAATTCTGCTAATAAATGCATAATACATGATTTTTTGCCTTCAGAGGTATTTGTTTCACTTGTTACACAGGTATCGTGATGTATCGTCTTCCAATATATCGCAGTATCGCAGTATCGCAGTATCGTGATATATCGTTATCGAGGGCCAAGTATCGTGACGATATCGTATCGTGAGCTACTCAGCGATTCCCACCCCTACTCTTGTTCTGGTGCATACTCTTGTTCTGGTGCATACTCTTGTTCTGGTGCATACTCTTGTTCTGGTGCATACTCTTGTTCTGGTGCATACTCTTGTTCTGGTGCATACTCTTGTTCTGGTGCATACTCTTGTTCTGGTGCATACTCTTGTTCTGGTGCATACTCTTGTTCTGGTGCATACTCTTGTTCTTGTTTAATTGTTGTTATTGGGTCTATTTCTGCAATAACTGCACTTCTAGCAGCGTTTACTCTGCTAACGTTAACGCTGGCGCTCTTTGCTTCAGGAGACGTCATTACGGTTTGAGCAGCGTACGTTGTCATTTCAGGAAGTCACTGTGGGCGGCCGGACCCATGGAGAGAAACAGAATGTGAGTAACCTTATCAGGATGGTGTTTAACCAGGCTAAGATTTAGCATCTTTTACTGTGATTATTACTACAAGGAGATGCAAGAGAGAAGGTCCTTACACACCGAGCACGTTTTTTTCGTGCGATTAATTCGCACGTCAATAATATTTTCCGAACCTATATCAGTCAATGCAACCGTGCATACCGACGGCGAAGTTTCGCTGAGCGTTATTGCGGTGTTTATTTTTTCGAACCACGTTCGATTTTTCAGAAATTCGCTTCCGACGTGTACACATCTGTGGCTGTGATTGACAGGTGGGTCAAAACTCGCATCCCAATTTCGTGCCGTATATTCGCATCGCTCTTGATGTGTAAGGACCTAGAGAGTGAGAGAGAGAGAGAGAGAGAGAGAGAGAGAGAGAGTGTGTGTGTGTGTGTGTGTGTCTGTGTGTGTCTGTGTGTGTGTGTGTGTCTGTGTGTGTGTGTGTGTGTGTGTGTGTGTGTGTGTGTGTCTGTGTGTGTGTGTGTGTGTGTGTGTGTGTGTGTGTGTGTGTTGGTGGGGTCGCAGCAGGAGAGGAGACAGACTGTGTAGTAGCTGACCTGCTGTGGCCGTTGGCGGCAGCAAAGTGTAGAGGCGTGAATCCGTTTTCATCTGAAACGTCAGCAGACGAGCCGCAGGACAGCAGCAGCTTCACACACTCTGAAAGAGAAGCAGAGATGATGATGATCATGAACTGAACCGCTCTGGACCAGAACACCAAAAGATCCTGAACTGAACTGCTCTGGACCAGAACACCAAAAGATCATGAACTGAACCGCTCTGGACCAGAACACCAAAAGATCATGAACTGAACTGCTCTGGACCAGAACACCAAAAGATCATGAACTGAACCGCTCTGGACCAGAACACCAAAAGATCATGAACTGAACCGCTCTGGACCAGAACACCAAAAGATCATGAACTGAACTGCTCTGGACCAGAACACTAAAAGCTGAAGCAATGAAAACTGCCTCTCAAATAGTATCCCCCGATCTCTAACAATAGCTGAGCAATGTTGCATATATGCAGGGTTCAGTTATATTCTGAGCTGTGTGTGGTTTCTCTAAAATAGGAAAACTGACGTTAGGGGTGCATGGGGATGGGGGATGGGGAAGAGGGGGGACGGGTAGAATACTGGTGTTTTACCAAGAATACATCACATTTTTGATCAAGCAATTTGTTTTGCGGGATTATTTTGGCAAGATATTCATTGATTTGTAGCAGTAGCAGTACTAGTAGTAGTTGCCTAATTTGAGCAGCAAGATTCTATGCAGAATAGCTGTAAATGTGATCACTTTAAGGACACTGTGGAGCTGCAAAAACAAACAAACTGGCACATCTCTTAAAAAGAAGCTCAAATTTTTAACTCTCATTGTTGAGGTGCGGTGTGTGTGTGTGTGTGTGTGTGTGTGTGTGTGTGTGCATGGTGTGTGATTGATTGATTGATTGATTGTATTGGGTAAAAGTACAGACAAAAGTACATCCCATAAGATGTACACGTAAAAGCGTACTTAAACACTTAAACACTTGTTTCCAACGTGGTCCTCGTTGGTGGACAAAACAACAATGAAAACCAACGTACAATCTACCTCCACCAGCTCGGGTTTTTGGAGAGGATTTTGTTGGCGTAATTTGACGAGGTATTTTATAACTCCTAAGTTAAAAGGTTTACAGATGGGTGATCTGGGAAGGAGTCTATGTTGGAGGAAGTGCGGAGAACAACTGGCAGACCACTTCCATATATTCTGGAGTTGCCCTTCCATCCAGACATACTGGCAGGAGGTATCACAAGCAATAAAGGATATATTTGGTAAAGAAACTGATTGCTCTTTCCCTACAATCTACTTGGGTAACATTGCAACCGATTTGATATCACAGGACAGATATCTCTTAAAAATACTGCTGGCAGCCAGCAAAAAAGCTTTAACAAGAAAGTGGCTGCAGTTCGATCCTCCAACAAAGACTGACTGGACAGAAATAGTGACCAACATACAGAGCATGGAGAGAATTACCTTCTCTTTGAACCAACATACAGAGTATGGAGAGAATTACCTTCTCTTTGAACCAACATACAGAGTATGGAGAGAATTACCTTCTCTTTGAACCAACATACAGAGTATGGAGAGAATTACCTTCTCTTTGAACCAACATACAGAGCATGGAGAGAATTACCTTCTCTTTAGTGACCAACATACAGAGTATGGAGAGAATTACCTTCTCTTTAGTGACCAACATACAGAGTATGGAGAGAATTACCTTCTCTTTGAACTTACAGCTTGACAAGTATTCTAAGTAGTGGGAGAAATGGATTGTGTTTACATGTACGAACTGAGTTGAATCCCCCACTAGTAAGTCTATGTATGTAAAGGTGACCAACTGTCTGTTTTGTTTTGTTTTGTTTTCCAGTATGTTCTACTTGTGCTTTGTTTCATGAAAATGTACAAAAATAAAGTATAAAAAAAAAACACAACAACAATGAAAACAATAGATAAAAACATTCCAAAGACAGTCAGAGATAGTTTGACATTAGATACACAACCTTCAAGCCTAGAGACTAGGAAGGAATACTGGATTTCTCCCAGAGATGAACCCTGACCTGACGAGTCAAAACATTTAGGGATGGTGCTACCTTCATAGTCAGAGGGAGACTACTCCATAACAATAAACCTGTTATAAAAAAAGAGCTATTCACTCTAGCCAAAACAAAACAGCCAATTAAGCCAAATTAATAATACACCATCTTGCTTGGGACCCCCTTGAATACCGTCAAGGACCCCCGGTGATAGCGCTGATGTAGTGGGAAGGTACCTGTGTGTCCGTTCTGAGCAGCAGCAAACAAGGCAGAAGGTTGGTTGTGGTGGAGGAGGAGGTCTTGGTCAAGGTGACTGGGCTTGTTCTCCATGGTGGTGGTGGTGGGGGCAGAGGTGGTAGAGGTGTTGGTGGTAGAGGAGGTGGTGGTGGTGGTCGGGTCTGGTTGGTTAAGCAGCATTGACAATAAAGTGACATTTCCCTGGGAAGCAGCTTGGAGGAGCAGGGGGTGCCTGCCGTCCAGGGCAGCAGGCCCACCGCCGCACAGAGAGGAGACTACGGAGGACCAGCCTGCAGGGGGGGGGAGGGGAGCAGGGAGGGACAGCCCAGGTTAAACAAGGAGAACCAGGGGGGGGGGGGGGGGGGGGGGCTGCTAGAACTGCTGGAACAGCCAGGGATGGAAGGAGGCGAATGGGTTGGGGAGGAGGAGAGAAGACACCTGAGTTCCACACAGCACTGTCTGCCTGTCTGTCTGTCTGTCTGTCTGTCTGTCTGCCTGTCTGTCTGTCTGTCTGTCTGTCGGACTGTCTGTCTGTCTGTCTGTCTGCCTGTCTGTCTGCCTGTCTGTCTGTCTGTCTGTCTGTCTGTCTGTCTGTCTCTCTGTCTGTCTGTCTGTCTGCCTGTCTGTCTGTCTGTCTGTCTGTCTGTCTGTCTGTCTGTCTGTCTGTCTGTCTGCCTGTCTGTCTGCCTGTCTGTCTGTCTGTCTGTCTGTCTGTCTGTCTGTCTGTCTGTCTGTCGGACTGTCTGTCTGTCTGTCTGTCTGCCTGTCTGTCTGCCTGTCTGTCTGTCTGTCTGTCTGTCTGTCTCTCTGTCTGTCTGTCTGTCTGCCTGTCTGTCTGTCTGTCTGTCTGTCTGTCTGTCGGACTGTCTGTCTGTCTGTGCGATAGCATCACAACCATGCAAGATGCAGTCACATCACTGGGAGTTCAAAGATGGGTGTTGGTCCGAGCCAAAGGGCCTGGAAGTACAGTGTGCCCCTCTGGCCCACACTGGTTTTTTCATGTTGCCAACAGCTAGAATGGTTTGTTTCAGTCAGTAGCAACACAGCCCTGAGCTTGAGAATAGTTTTTACAGGGCTTCAGTTGAACGTTACTCAGCCAGACAATATGTTTTCTTTTTGGCTTCATTGAGGTTTAACCTCTGCCAGCAGAGCAGCTCTACCTCAGAGAAATGGGTACAGTTAAAAGTTCAATCTGTAGCCAGATCCGGGCTGGGGATGGAAAAACAACACCTTGGCACTGTACCAATCTCTGGGATCTGTATTGATTTGAAGGCATCAAAAGGTACAGAAAAAAACAGTGTTCAAAGTGTTGAATTCTTAAAATAAGAAATCTTTGTTTTCTTCTTGTTTAATGGAAATTTGCTCTTGGGAAATCACCTGAGCCAGCATTATTATAGTGGGCTTTCAAGTGCCTCAGAAGTGGTATTGAATTTCAGAACAGAACAGTTGTCTGGGTCAAAAGATCCAACAATACCTAGCCATAAGCAAGAAATACCTGTATTATTAAAATCTAGCAACATTTCAAGGAAGATATTTGGGCCTGGAAAATAAAACTATTAAACATTAAACTCACAGGCCTAAAATAAACTGATGTGTATATATATATATATATATATATATATATATATATATATATATATATATATATATATATAGTTTTGTTTTTTTCCACAGGCTTTTCCAGCTACCCCAGACTGTATGACTGTATATAAGGTGACCGTAACTTGGTGGACAGGTGGAGCGTGGTGGAACCCAGGTGGTGGAACCCAGGTGCAGCTGGACCACAGAGTATGTCATCCAATCAGATAACAGCTCAGTCAACCATTCATCAAACATCTTCATACAGCATACTGATATTTAAATGCTTCAACCCTGTGCATGCACATCCACACACACACACTTACTGTTACAATGACAGTGTCAATGGTTAAGCACAGACATGAAACAAAAGATATAAAGTGAAGAATAGAACAGAGGTCTACCTTACTAAACCCAACAACCTAACTAGCTAAAACTACTGTGTAACTCTAGTGAGAGAAGCAACATGTTAATGGGTACAGATGATGTCGTGTGAGGTGGGGGAACAAGAGGAACATTGTTAGACGTGAGTGAGACGTGGCTGTTTGGGAGCTGAGCAGGTTAAAAGTGAGCAGTTTGGAGCAGATGGAACAAAGACCTTCAGAGTGCAACCTGGTCCCTGACACTGAGGTCAGCGACACAAAGGAGAAGGAAGAGAGAGAGAGTAGCGGAGCATCTCAAGAACAGCTGCTTATGGTCACACTTTCCTAAATGTCTGTGTGTGTTATAGCGGAGTCGCCAGACCAGCAGATCAGTAGCCTGGTAAACCAGCCGGACCAGCAGATCAGTAGCCTGGTAAACCAGCCAGACCAACAGATCAGTAGCCTGGTAAACCAGCCAGACCAACAGATCAGTAGCCTGGTAAACCAGCCAGACCAACAGATCAGTAGCCTGGTAAACCAGCCAGACCAACAGATCAGTAGCCTGGTAAACCAGCCAGACCAGCAGATCAGTAGCCTGGTAAACCAGCCAGACCAACAGATCAGTAGCCTGGTAAACCAGCCAGACCAGCAGATCAGTAGCCTGGTAAACCAGCCAGACCAGCAGATCAGTAGCCTGGTAAACCAGCCAGACCAGCAGATCAGTAGCCTGGTAAACCAGCCAGACCAGCAGATCAGTAGCCTGGTAAACCAGCTGGTAAACCAGCCGGTCGGTCACGTGAACTCACATTTAATTTCGTTCTACCAGACCGTCTGGCCTCAACTCTGGGAGGGCTTTCTGCACAAACTGCAAAGCGGACGAGCCAATCAGCGACCCGCCTCGTAGTTGACATCGTAACCGGCCAATCAGGAACGTCGCTAGCAAAACAGTAATGGCCGCCTCCTTGCCTGTCCGCCTCGAGGAGTAATGTCAACGTTTGACTAGTTTAAACAGCCATAAAGTGCAGTTATTGCAGAAATAGACTCAATAACAACAATTAAACAAGTACAGGAGTATCGTCGCAACAGCAGCTTCTGGGCGGAAAATAATGTTTTTGTCGTTCTCCCGAGTGGATTTGGGTTTGACTGGATCCAACGCTGATTGGCTGAAGGAGTTGTCCGTCAAGGCAAGTAGACCCGCCCAACTTCCGCCCACTGCAAAGACTGTTGTGAAGGTTTCAGGCCAGACGGGAACGAAGAACGAAATGAAATGCTAGTTCACGTGACCAGCTGGTTTTACCAGGCTAGCAGATCAGAGGAGAGAATGAACATTACTGGCTGGCTGCTAGGAGACGGGGTTGTGAACGGGGTTGTGAACTGTTGTTGTTTCCATCATTGACTCTGAAACATGGCTTCAGCAGATTCCTAAAGTAACAGTTCACCAAACTATTACAATTCTGTCATCATCTGGGCGAGTACGTGACATCAGGGTTCATGTGTTATCAGGGCTGCCAACATCAAATTCAAGGACCTTTCGAGGACTTTTCCCCCAAACTCAAGGACCCAACGAGGCATAGTTTGAGACATGGATCAAGGTTAATAATTACTATTACAACTTAACAACAATACGAATTTTTATGACGACAACTGCAGACAATTAAAAAGAGGATTGAATGTGTGAACACGTCACAACTGTGCTGTGTTAGTGATGGCAGACTATGTGGTCTCTCTTGCCTTCTCTAACACAGCACACAGCGAAACGTTCAATGATTTCAAGGAGCCGTGAGAACCCTGGTTATACTGTATGGATGGACAGACGCGTGGGAACCCTGGTTATACTGTATGGATGGACAGATTTCACCTGTGTTTCACCTGGCATCAGGGTGAGTAGATGATGACAGAAGTTACACTTTTGGGTGAACTGTTCCTTTAAGTAGAAGATGCTGCAATCTTATGCAATGATATCTGAAAGGTCGGCCACACTGGCTAAACATCGCAACAGATGTCCCATGTTTATATTGATGGCCACGTCAGAAGATCTGTAGCTTTTGCCTTTCAGTAATGATATATATATAGAACAATATGGTAGAACCATACCAATTTGTGGCAACTGTATTCATTTTGGCATCCTGAAAAGCTTCAAAAAGTCCCTGCGTTCATTCCTGTGTTCTTCTTGTTTTCTAAGTCACTCTGTAGCTCTTGGCAGATCACCTAGCCAGGTTTTATGAATAGATGCACCAGCTTCAATCAGGTTAAATCTCCATGCCAAAAAGCAGGACTTTCAAAAATGCAAATGTCTTTTTTCAAACACATTTCCATCCAACAACAGCGATAGTATTCATACCTTACCATGCAACCCAATATATGGCACTACAGGCACATAACAGAGTAAGAGATTCATATCAAAGCACCAAACTGTATACAAGACGACACGGGAAGCTCAGCGGACAGTGTGGGAGGGGTTAATGGACGGGGAAACAGGAAGTGGATGAATGGCCGTGGCATGCAGCTATTGGAGTGTGGAAGAGGGAGAGGGGAGGAGAGGAGAGAGCAGCCTCTGGCATCAGCTTCAGAGAGGACAGGCGTTATCTGAATACAGGAGGAGGGGAAACGTAACGGTTTTGTCTCAATGAACCCTGGAGCGCTCCTGACCCGGGACAGCTAGCTTTCAGTCTTTTAGCACATGTTAACGACATGTTGACACTGACGTGTCACGTGACAACATGTAACGACAGACAGGCGCCAAGAGGGAGGACATATTAAGCCAGGGCAGAGAAAGAGAGATGAGAGAGAGCGAGAGACATCGGATCCTAAGTGGTAATTTGGAGTTGAGGGAGAGAGAGAGTCAGTGAGATAAACTGAATTGACCCGTGTTGCTATTCTGCTCTGCATTCCCGTGGTTAGACCAGGTTCCCTGCGACATGAGCGCTAGGCTAGGCTAGCTAGCGCTGTGGAAAGACAGTGGAGCGAAGAGAGGAGCAGTGGAGCTGGAGTTAAGAGGGAGCACGGAGCCCCTTTACCTGATGCTGTTGCCAGGGGGCTGCTGCCTGCTGGGGCACAGGGGCTACGGGAGCATGGAGCACTAGCGGAGGAGGAGGAGGAGGTGGAGGGGGGGTCTATGGAGGGGCTACTGACAGCAGCGATGGGAGCGATGACGGGGGGGCACTCTGCACATGCTGCCGGCTGCCGCGGAGGCCCCCGGCCGGACCCCGGGGAGGGGGAACAGAGCCCCCTTCCAGACCCCGGGGAGGGGGGACAGGCACCCACCTGAGAGGCTGTCAGGGCCGGGACCAGGTCCAGGGCGGGTTTGGGCGGCAGCTGGGGCGTGGCCGGTTTTAGCCCCGCCCCCGGGGAGCGGCTGCCGTCCCCCACCCCTTTGATGGGCGGATGAGGAGGGGAGGGGGTCTGGGACAGCCCGGGCTTTTTGGGCGGGATGGGGGGCGGGTTTCCCCGGTCGATCCTGGCCACCGTGGGCGACTTGAGGCCGATGGGGTGGCTCAGGCGGCCGGGGAAAGGGCCTCCCTCCGAGGCGGAGTGGGGCAGGCCCGGACGCAGCGGCCCGCCGCCCCCCGCTGGAGGGCTGGTGAAGCGCGAGAGGACCTGCGTGACGGTGTGGCGCGCCTGCTGCTTGGCGGCAAAGTTGTCCCGGTTGGTGGGGGAGAGGTCGCGGGCCGGCGGGCTCTGAGAGGCCGTGCCGTTTTGGTCCTGTTCCTGGAACTTGTAGCGGGCGGCCTGGACGCGCGGGCTGACCCCGCTGGGCACTCCGTGGGGCGCCTGGCCCTCCTGGCCGTTCTCCGTCTGAGCCGGTCCTCCCGAGACGCTGTGGACCAGCCCCCGGCCGGCCGACTTGGGCAGGCTCAGGCCCACGTAGTTGGCGGGGGCGGGTTTGGCGGAGATTGTCAGGGGGTTCTTCTTGGTGCCCTCCGCCTCGGGGGCGGGGGGCAGGTCTGTTTGGCACGACGCCGTCCGAGAGCCGATGGGCTCTGTGGCCACGGCCACGGAGGTGGTCAGGGCTTTAGGTTTGGGTTCTGCTTTAGGAGCGGGTTCTGCTCCGGGCTTCCCGTCGGCCCGTTCAGTCCTGAGCTGCTCCAGTGTGCGTCGCAGGCTCTGGCTCTCGGCCTCCTCGCGGCCCAGCTTGGCGCGCAGCTGCTCCCGCTCCGTGTCCAACTCCGACAGCTGCTTCTCCATCTTGGCTTCCATCTGCAGGCTGCGCTGGCGCTCCGTGCCCAGCTCGTCCCGCAGGCGGCCGGAGGCGCGGCTCTCCTCGTCCAGGCGCGCCTGGAGCTCGTCAAAGCGCTGCGACTCCTCCACCACCCGCGTGGCCAGCTGCTTGCACTCACGCACCAGCATCATCACCATGTGCTTGTTCTTCTCGCGCTCGTCTTTCAGCTGCGCCGTCAGCTTGCGGTGCTCCACCTCCAGACTCTGGAGCTGCAGCTTCTCCATCTCCAGCTGGGGGGGGGGGGGGGGGGGGGGGAAACACAACAGAGTCAATGGAGAGATACATTGATAAGATAAGTTATCCTTTATTCATCCATTTGACCCATCATCTACTAGGAACCTTCGTAGAACTAGGAGCAGTGGACCAACCAGGGACCAACTCCAGTTCGATTGCCAGTGCCTTGGTCAGGGGCGCCGACAGGAGTATTAACCCTAATATAAATGGTGGGAGGAAACTGGAGCACCCGGAGGAAACCTACACAACACGGGGAGAACATGCAAACTACCACACAGAAAGCACCTGGGACGGGGGGGGAAGTCCCAGGACATTCTTGCTGTGAGGCAACAGTGCTGCTAACCACTGAGCCACCATGCAGTCCAACAGTGCTGCTAACCACTGAGCCACCATGCAGTCCAAGCAAACACATAACATCCAGACAAGAACAACAAAGACCATGGTTTTGAGGTATCAGCGTAGCACTTGCGAGATCTGACCAGACACAGCCTAAACATTAGACTAGATCTGACCAGACACAGCCTAAACATTAGACTAGATCTGACCAGACACAGCCTAAACATTAGACTAGATCTGACCAGACACAGCCTAAACATTACACTAGATCTGACCAGACACAGCCTAAACATTACACTAGATCTGACCAGACACAGCCTAAACATTACACTAGATCTGACCAGACACAGCCTAAACATTACACTAGATCTGACCAGACGCAGCCTAAACCAGGGGTGTCAGACTCATATTAGGTAGAGGGCCGGATTTGTTCAACTGAGACCTCATGGGGGCCGGATTTTTTTCTTTACTAAAATCAATTCGACTCATTTACCCATTTACTTCACAAAAGAAATACTGCTCTTTCCATTTCTCTTGAAACTGCCTGCATTCCGTGTCAACCTTTCTCTTTTTCGACAGCATCTTGTTGATTCCTTTGTTTTTTGGTAGGTAGCCGAATGCGCGATTCAATTCCAGCGTGGCATCATGGCGGCTTTGTTTACACCTGATGACCTACTGACATACTTCCTTGTAGTGCAGGTTAATTAACTTATGAATGAACTCTTAGCTTGCGATTTTAAAATCATGGTAGGTGACGTAGTTGTTAACACCAAGGAGGAGATTACGTACCTTGGCTGCATTTTAGATAACAAACTTACTGGAGAAAGCATGGCCTTAAAAGTGATTTCCAAAGTTAATCAAAGAACCAAATTCCTAGCCAGAATTTCTTCTTTCAATGACAAGAGCGCCATTGAAACCTTGGCAAATGCTCTGATTCAATGTCACTTTGACTATGCTTGCTCCTCCTGGTTCACGGGAATCACCATCAAACTCAAAAACAGACTTCAGACCTCCCAGAATAAATTAATACGGGTTATTCTGAAACTTCATCCCAGAGTCCATCTCCTCCCCTCTCACTTCCATAGCCTCAGGTGGCTCAGAGTGGAGGAGAGGGTTTCCCAAATCAAATTGTGCATGGTATTTAGGATCTTTAAACGGGAGGCTCCTCGCTAGTACCTCTCTGACTATTTTTGTAAAGTCAGTGAGGTACATGGCTACTCCACAAGAGGAAGCACCTCCAACATTGTTCCCCCTAAATTTAAAACTCTAAAGGGTAAATGCACCTTTTCCTACTCAGCAGCTATTTTATGGAACAAACTCCCTGAGAGTATTAAGACCCTTAACTCCAGGTTCTCTTTTAAGCTTGCCCTGAAAAAATGGCTGGTTGGCTCCCAAATGTGATCCTAACCTTTTATTTTCCTTTTCTTATGTCCCCTGAATAGTCGCGGGTTTTAAACCCTAGGTAGGTTCCTGTTTTAGTTTATGAGCTGGTCTCTATCTTATTATTTATTGAATGATGCATTCTTGCTAGGTATCTAAATAACCATTCACTTAAGGTTTAAGAATGTTTGGTTTGAGTGTAAAATGTTATCTGTTTGTGTTGTCTTTGCCCGCGCACACACGCGCTCATACCTGCATACAGATTCACTCCTCTTGTCCCACACACAAGGACCACAATGGAAATAAGCCCTCGGGCTTTATTGTGTTTTATTCCTTTTTGAGCAATATGTTTTTGTTGTGTTGTCTTGTACTTACCTGCTATTATTGTTTCAATAAAGTTATCAATCAATCAATCAATCAATCAATCAATGCTTATTAGCCACACGTAGTTCATGATAATGGGGTGCAAATTTAATAATAATATATATATATTTTTTTTTAATATTCCAAAACATCTCTGACATCCCTGGCCTAAACATTACACTAGATCTGACCAGACACTGCAAAACTTCAAAAACAGTTATCGGGTGTCGGACAGTATTCACTTCAGTTACAGAATTTTTGAGCACAAACGCATGTCAGCTAATACCTCCTCTCATGCACAGGTCACCTGTGCTCAATCAAAAGAGCATCAGTCCACCACGCGCTCCTCACACCTCACATGTACTGTATGTGAAACACCTGAAACATCATGCGCACATTTCTCACATACAGTACATGACGTGACGCAACACTCGTGCCAACGTCTCACGGGCACAACGTCTGTGGCACAGCGCCAGGCTTCTGCACCACATGCATGCATTAACGCGCATCACATGCTCCTCTCATATCATCACCTATACAACCCCCCCATCCAAATCACACCATCATCCATATCTTCAGTCACCACTTTGCACTGAATATTAGGCTTCTGCTTTAGGAGGGAAATGAAGATGAAAGCATAGATGAAAGGACTTGTTCAGATGTATCTTTTCCGCAGCGAACAGAGCTTTGAAAGTGGAGCTGATACAATCGGTTACAATTGTAAACAGAGAAATAGTCAGCTATAAAAATACTATTTCACCATTGTCTCTATTTGGGAATCAGATATTTATATGATCAAATTAGTATATTTGCATTTTGAGATCATCCATCTTCGATTCCTGACTCATAACTACTACTACTACTACTACTACTACTACTACTCACCCAATCATTAGTCATCAAGCTAAAATGAGATGGAATCATTCTCTCTAGAGGACAGACAAGACAGACAAGACAAGACAGGAGAGACAAGACAGACAGACAGACAAGACAGGAGAGACCGACAGACATATTCTCTCTAGAGCAGTGGTTCTCAAATGGGGGTCCGCGGACCCCCAGGGGTCCGTGGCACTTTGCCAGGGGGTCCGCGAAAAGTTTTCAGGTAAAAAAAAAAGAAAAAGAAAAGAAAATGCTACATGTTACTTATTCCTTCTCAAACTACTTCCTACATGGTGCTAGTCTATCAAAATATCTTGGCTGTCATTGATTGTGTTGCATAGTGGTTTTCTGTACTGTTGACAAATTGTGATATTGCAAGTCGCTTTGGACAAAACAAAAGCGTCTGCTAAATGACGTAATGTAAATGTAATGTAATAAAAAAATATATACCGTATACGGTATATATATTTTTTTTTGCAAAATCTTCATAGTTCAACGAAAATAGTTTATGCTTTAAATCTAAAATGGTTCATGGATTACATTCTAATAACAAACTTATCAAATTAAAAAGTCAAGCACGTTACCGTGGAAACAATTAAGCTTAAGGCCTAAACATGGTCGTCCGTCAGAGCCTCGCCCCGCCCTCCCCGTGTGACGGCGGGGGGAGCGCCGTCCTACGGGGAGGGGCCGCCGTCGGCTGACGGGGGCTGCTCGAAAATGTGACTTCACGGCGACGATACGTGCGTGACGACAGCTGCAGGAGAGTTGTGATTGGCCGTTGCCCTGGCTCTTCGTCGTAAAGTCGCCTTTCAAAGCATGATGTTAGATTATAACAACTAGTTGTGTGGCTTAGCCTTCCCAAATGTTGAGGGTCGTTTTTTAGAATTTAATACATAGAATTGGGAACGTTACATTCAATTTAATTCAGACTGCCTGGCACACAATCTCCGCCATTTTCACACGGAGCTTCCGCGGGGGGGGGGGGAGCGGGGGCGTAGTGGCGTCCGAGTATGTGGGGCTCGCTGGCGCCGCCAGACGGCGAGACGGCTCCAATTCGAGGCGGACGGACGACCATGTTTAGGCCTTTAGCCCAAAATCACAAATCAGAATGAGGGGGTCCCCGGTATATTTTCTATCTTGTAAGGGGTCCTTGGCTGAAAAACATTTGAGAACCTCTGCTCTAGAGGACAGATAAGACAGGAGAGACTAACAGACAGACAGACAGACAGACAGACAGACAAAACAACTAGATTCCATTGATTTATGAGCTAGATGGACAGACAGACAGACACTTTACTAATCTATGTGGTGACTTGGGGAAAAGGAGGAAGGTCTGCTTGATCTATTCACAGAGTGCGTGGGTTACATTTCGATGACTTGTCGAGCCTCTGTCTCTATATCTGGAGCGTTGTGGCTATTGTTAGCTCAGCGCCCACAGCGCGCAGAGGGTAGCTGGGCTTAACCAGGGCTCAGGGCCCCGACACTCTAACGAGACTCAAACAATACCAACCGCCAACTCCCTAAACCCTCCTCCCCCCACTACAACCCATTAGGGAGTACAACCGAGGAGGAGCTGAGGTTTTATAGGTGTGTGTGTGTGTGTGTGTGTGTGTGTGTGTGTGTGGGTGTGTGTGGGTGTGTGTGGTGTGTGTGTGTGTGTGTGTGTGTGTGTGTGTGTGTGTGTGTCTCTGTGTGTGTGTGTGTGTGTGTGTGTGTGTGTGTGTGTGTGTGTGTGTGTGTGTGGTGTGTGTGTGTGAGTGAATGTGTGGTGTTTGGAGGTGGGCGCAGAGGGAATGCCAGTGGTTACTCAAAAGGAGGTGCTACTTGTAGCTGCTAATTGGCTGTGGATCATGCGAGTTGTAAATCAAAGAACAGTTTTAGATGTAGGGATGCTGTGAAGGTGATGACACAGTCACAGCCAGCTGTGTGTTTTGGTCAGTGTAGACGGGCGATGCTCCTCCTGACAAAGAGTGAGAAACTCCACGAGACCGTCTCCTGCCAAGATCATGTCCCTGTGTTCAAAGCCTGTCAAAGGCCACTGATGCTGATGGCAATGTACCCAGCTGCTGATGCTCTGTTTGTTTGCTTACTGTATATTGACTCTATCAGTTTACCAACAGTCATCCTTTTGGACACATTTCATTCATTCATTTGACTAACATCTATGAAATAATTGACAATATGCACATTGATGTGCATCTCCTCTGTGGTGCTTTACCATAGACACACCTCATTGGTTGTGGCTGTCATTAGATTATAATGACCTGTTTATTTATTACAATCATCTCTTATTTTCCAACCAAGATGGCCATGTGTTGATTAACAGAATACTATGCTGTAACTCATTTTTGCTGAGGACACGTTGACAGCGCCTGAAGCTCCTCCGATGGCCCCTGAACCAGACTTGGGGACCCATTGCTTTATGCTGACCTTACACCAGAAGACTTTTCACGCTATTTCACTCTCGCAAATTGCCAATTTTGGGATGAAATCATGAGAGTTTTGCTGGAGTTGTGGTGCGCTCCCCTCACTCAGTGTAAAACTCAGTCCCAGCTGTCTGAACTCAAGTCTCCTTCTCTTCTTGGCGTTCCGACAAAATCAAACCGGATTATTATCGGCAGTCTTTAGCCTTGGCTCGTGCAAATAGTGGAGTTCAATAACGTGAACATCGCTCTCTCCAGCACCAAAACAGGACGGACACCAATAAATGCAGTTATACCATGTTGCGCTCTCGAGTGGAGCTTAACTCCCACACCCTCCCCGTTCGTGCTTCTCCTTATTCTCAGTCTACGTCACTGCACGCGTCGAGTTGCGTCCGTTAGGTATGCCTATTGTCTTTTCAAAATAAAATCACTTCCATGTTCATGGGAAATAACAATAAGCAAAGCGGATACAATAAATACTTTACAAGCTAGCCTACACATGTGGGCCACACTGTGCCTTGGGGTCATTTCCAAGTGTGGTTCAGTTACGGTGATGAGAGGGTGTCAGACTTGAGTCTTTTCAAAGTCTTCTAGTGTATGGTATGCATACCGTCTGTGACTCAATACTCTGTGACGTATGACTCATTGTCTTCAGATGTGAGCTGTATGTGAGAAGGTGTCAGACCTTAGCCTCCTAACAGACTTTTCAAAGTCTTCTAGCGTATGGTGGTAGGCAGGCATTGGGCTAACAACAAAGTATTTCCTGAAAACTGGCTCTAAAAAGCTGCGACAGCAAAGCTAATAAAGGGCTGTGTGTGAATGGAGTGCCAGGCAGAATGAGGGGGGGCTAAAACAAGGTAGTTAGACACAGACAGTGTGGAGAAAGAACAGCAGAGAGGAGGGAGGGAGGGAGCGACAGAGGCGAGCTGAGGACTATTTTAAGGAAGAAATGTCAGCAGGCGGTCGTGACCTCGCTTTCAAAAACGCAGCCGTGAAACAGAACTACGGCTGTAACACTGTATTTACCCACAAAACCCAGCAACAGAGAAGCAGCCTTTCCACCATTGCTGTGTGTGCTGCTGTTGCAGAGAGGGGACACCTTCCTCTGACTCCATGACTGATTGGTGATGTGCCAGTGAAGTGGGGGCGGTGGTCTTCAGCTCGCTCATGGATAATTCACCAGCTTGACTCACAGGAGGATGACAAGCGTGGAAACGGAAGGACAAAGATAGAACAGAAGAACCCGGGTTGAGATTCACTCTACCCAGCAACCAGGAGATCCCCGAGAGCTGTTGACGGTTTGGGTTCAACTGAGCAATCAGCGCGGTGGTGACGCGCCGTTTATTCTGGGAGAGAAGGAGAAGAACCATGGCTATGTGGTTGACTTCCAAACGGGAGAGCTGCCTGGAGACGAGCGGGTTGGGGAGGTGAAAATGGCTCAGTTGGAGTAAAGGCAAACGGAGCCTAAGCATACTGTAAAAACATACTGTAACATAGGTTTAATGCTAACTCAAGTTAGCTTCTGATAAGAGTTGGTACAGCACCTCCCACGCATGATGCAGGCACTCCATCACAGGTGTCATCGCAGTGCCAACATGCCCAAGCAGGGCTGGGCCATAACAGACTCAATTAATATCACAGTAATCATAAGAAATGATATTGACATAGTGTGGGGACACTGTGTCTGTCCAAAATGATCTCAGCTTCTCTGAGACACCAGTGGTCTGAGTTTGACAAGTGATCGAAAAAGTTGTCTAAAAAAAACAAATATGAATTAAAATCTCTTAAAAATATAATAATAATTTGACTGTGAGGTGAAATGTGTCACAGAAGCATTGTAGTGCGACAGATATGCCCTGGCCTAATCAAATCATATTCTCCAGACATAGACAGATATGCCCTGGCCTAATCAAATCATATTCTCCAGACATAGGGAACATGCTTGTTTGGTAAAAAAAAGAACATCATAATTTGTATATATATTATTTCCAGTGAAAATGAAATGCAAAAGAAAATGACCACTCCCCACTAAAATCATCAGGCATATCGCAAATGCAGTCAAAATAAACACAATCGTAGCAATATGAATTTTTGCATGTGGTTCAGCCCTCACAACTATTATCCTCCCTCCTCATTTGGATGCTCTAAGATACGGCCCGCAGGTTTCATCCGGCCCGCGAGATGTTTTGGAATATTTAATAAAAATAAAAATAATAATAATTAAATAATAATAATTATTATTATTAAATTCGCACCCCATTATCATGAACTACGTGTGGCTAATAAGCAAGCTAAGAGTTAATTCATAAGTTAATTAACCTGCACTACAAGGAAGTATGTCAGTAGGTCATCAGGTGTAAACAAAGCCGCCATGATGCCACGCTGGAATTGAATCGCGCATTCGGCTACCTACCAAAAAACAAAGGAATCAACAAGATGCTGTCGAAAAAGAGAAAGGTTGACACGGAATGCAGGCAGTTTCAAGAGAAATGGAAAGAGCAGTATTTTTTTTGTGAAGTAAATGGGTAAATGAGTCGAATTGATTTTAGTAAAAAAAAAAATCCGGCCCCCATGAGGTCTCAGTTGAACAAATCCGGCCCTCTACCTAATATGAGTCTGACACCCCTGCTCTATAGTCTATAGTATGCCTGTGTGAAAATATTTATATCGCCCTCTCTGTGTGTGTGTGTGTGTGTGTGTGTGTGTGTGTGTGTGTGTGTGTGTGTGTGTGCATGCACAGGTTTTATTTGGCTGGCAGCTACAGCAACTCCATTATCATTATAGGGTTCAGGGACAGGACAAACGCTGGTACACACACACACACACACACACACACACACACACACACACACGCGCGCGCACACACACACACACACACACACACACACACACACACACACACACACACACAGTATTTTCTGTATTATATCCACCCACATGCATTCTGCCAGCCTCTCATCCAGACACTTTCACACATTCACAGAGAGAGAGAGAGAGAGAGAGAGAGAGAGAGAGAGAGAGAGAGAGAGAGAGAGAGAGGGAGAGAGAGAGAGAGAGAGAGAGAGAGAGAGAGGGAGAGAGAGAGAGAGAGAGAAGGAGAGAGGGAGAGAGAAGGAGAGAGGGAGAGAGAGAGAGGGTGAGGGAGAGAGAGAGAGAGAGAGAGAGAGGGAGAGGAGAGGGAGAGGGAGAGGGAGAGGGAGAGGGAGAAGGAGAGAGAGAGAGAGAGAGAGAGAGAGAGAGAGAGAGAGAAATGGGACAGGGCTGTAGCAGACATCTGGCTGCCCAGTTAATCAGGGCCACATAATCCTAAAGATACCTCGGACGGACGGACGGGCACACACACACACACGCACACGAACACACACACACACACACACACACACACACACACACACACACACACACACACGCGCGCGCACACACACACACACACACACGCGCGCGCAGCGCGCACACACACACACACACGCGCACACAGCATAACATTTAGCTTGTCACATCTTGCTTCAGAAGTCGGGCCAAAGAGAGACTTCCATCATGTACGCAGTCTGGTTTGTAACAAAAGAAAGCTCTCCTCCACACAGGCTTTCTCTGTACTAATGAAAATATGAATGACTTATGACTTTTATTGACTCTTTATTTGATCAGTGAAATCACACTGACCACAGCTGCCAAACTCAAGTCAATTATATAAGAAACTAAGACAGGGCCACAAATTCCTTTGACAAATATGACTGATCTTTCTTTCTGTTGGCTGTGCCTACCCTCTTCTGGTGACTCCCCCCCCCCCAGTGCCTACCCTCTTCTGGTGACCCCCCCCCCCCCCAGTGCCTACCCTCTTCTGGTGACTCCCCCCCCCCCCCAGTGCCTACCCTCTTCTGGTGACCCCCCCCCCCAGTGCCTACCCTCTTCTGGTGACCCCCCCCCCTCCAGTGCCTACCCTCTTCTGGTGACCCCCCCCCCCCCCCAGTGCCTACCCTCTTCTGGTGACTCTCCCCCCTCCAGTGCCTACCCTCTTCTGGTGACTCCCCCCCCCCCCAGTGCCTACCCTCTTCTGGTGACCCCCCCCCCCCAGTGCCTACCCTCTTCTGGTGACCCCCCCCCCCTCCAGTGCCTACCCTCTTCTGGTGACTCTCCCCCCCCCAGTGCCTACCCTCTTCTGGTGACTCTCCCCCCTCCAGTGCCTACCCTCTTCTGGTGACCCCCCCCCCCCCTCCAGTGCCTACCCTCTTCTGGTGACTCTCCCCCCCCAGTGCCTACCCTCTTCTGGTGACTCTCCCCCCCCCAGAGCCTACCCTCTTCTGGTGACTCTCCCCCTCCAGTGCCTACCCTCTTCTGGTGACTCTCCCCCTCCAGTGCCTACCCTCTTCTGGTGACTCTCCCCCTCCAGTGCCTACCCTCTTCTGGTGACTCTCCCCCCCCAGTGCCTACCCTCTTCTGGTGACTCTCCCCCTCCAGTGCCTACCCTCTTCTGGTGACTCTCCCCCCCCAGTGCCTACCCTCTTCTGGTGACCCCCCCCCCCTCCAGTGCCTACCCTCTTCTGGTGACCCCCCCCCCCCCTCCAGTGCCTACCCTCTTCTGGTGACTCTCCCCCCCTCCCCCTCCAGTGGAAAAACCCTCTTCTGGTGACTCTCCCCCCCCTCCCCCTCCAGTGCCTACCCTCTTCTGGTGACTCTCCCCCCCCTCCCCCTCCAGTGCCTACCCTCTTCTGGCGGCTCTCCCCCTCCCCTCCCCCTCCAGTGCCTACCCTCTTCTGGTGACTCTCCCCCCCCCTCCAGTGCCTACCCTCTTCTGGTGACTCCCCCCCCCCCAGTGCCTACCCTCTTCTGGTGACCCCCCCCCCAGTGCCTACCCTCTTCTGGTGACCCCCCCCCCCCTCCAGTGCCTACCCTCTTCTGGTGACTCTCCCCCCCCAGTGCCTACCCTCTTCTGGTGACTCTCCCCCCTCCAGTGCCTACCCTCTTCTGGTGACCCCCCCCCCCTCCAGTGCCTACCCTCTTCTGGTGACTCTCCCCCCCCAGTGCCTACCCTCTTCTGGTGACTCTCCCCCCCCCAGAGCCTACCCTCTTCTGGTGACTCTCCCCCTCCAGTGCCTACCCTCTTCTGGTGACTCTCCCCCTCCAGTGCCTACCCTCTTCTGGTGACTCTCCCCCTCCAGTGCCTACCCTCTTCTGGTGACTCTCCCCCCCCAGTGCCTACCCTCTTCTGGTGACTCTCCCCCTCCAGTGCCTACCCTCTTCTGGTGACTCTCCCCCCCCCAGTGCCTACCCTCTTCTGGTGACCCCCCCCCCTCCAGTGCCTACCCTCTTCTGGTGACCCCCCCCCCCCCTCCAGTGCCTACCCTCTTCTGGTGACTCTCCCCCCCTCCCCCTCCAGTGGAAAAACCCTCTTCTGGTGACTCTCCCCCCCCTCCCCCTCCAGTGCCTACCCTCTTCTGGTGACTCTCCCCCCCCCTCCCCCTCCAGTGCCTACCCTCTTCTGGCGGCTCTCCCCCTCCCCTCCCCCTCCAGTGCCTACCCTCTTCTGGTGACTCTCCCCCCCCCCTCCCCCTCCAGTGCCTACCCTCTTCTGGTGACTCTCCCCCCCCCTCCCCCTCCAGTGCCTACCCTCTTCTGGTGACTCCCCCCCCCCCTCCCCCTCCAGTGCCTACCCTCTT
>NC_139636.1:4328875-4363875 GCF_964638095.1 Poromitra crassiceps
ACCTTGTGTCAGATGAATGGAGGAAGTAGTGCATGAACATTTTTGATTTAATGTCAAATGTTACCGCCTTGAGAAAATGATGGAAAAAAACACCCCTGCCAAGCACCAAATGGCGCTACAGAACATGATGATTCTCAACCTTTTTCATATCATGGATGGACCCCTAATTTGGTCCACAGACCACCATTTAACATTTTGTGTCTCAGACCCAAATCTGAAATGTTGTCCAGAATTCCAAGAGAGAGATGACAGTTGGGAGGGGGGGGGGGGGGGGGGGGGGGGGGTGATTAACGTGTT
The DNA here is from genome assembly GCF_964638095.1 of Poromitra crassiceps. Lineage (NCBI taxonomy): Eukaryota > Metazoa > Chordata > Actinopteri > Beryciformes > Melamphaidae > Poromitra > Poromitra crassiceps. The sequence goes on from NC_139636.1 coordinate 4,329,173, forward strand.
TCAGCCTTAAGCCATCATCAGCATAACAAGAACATGATGATGGTTTAAGACTGAAACACATTTGTTTCTTTCCCTGAATAATATAAGAGAATAATGGACTCGTGAGTGCATTTTTATTTATTTATTGCTGAACCGTGCATCCTTCTAGAGATGAGAGTGAGACAGTCATTCTTCTACATTCTCTAATTGTTTCAACTTCTTGTCAATTAAATAATGCTGAAGGTTAACAAATCATGAATTTGCTGGCGACCGCCTGGACGTCCCTCAAGGACCCGTGGCGGTCCCTGGACCCCACGTTGAGAACCTCTGCCCTAGAAGGCACTCAGTAGCACAAAACTCCAACAATGTTCTCCAACTTGCAAAGCTGCTCTTCCAGGTTTCACAGCACGTGAATGCTGTTCAGCAACATCATTGGAAGTCCCAGCTTTCGGACTTTCTCACAAACATGTGAAGGCAGCATAATGCCTATGAGAAGAATGAAAATTGTCTAATTGCAGAATCACCAAATATAAGCCAAATGTGTTTTCTGAGAGATCTTTCAAACAAACACAAACAGACAGGACTGAAAATATCATCTCTATACTGTATAATAAAGTTCACCTGCTGGACTGCCAGTACCTTCTTCAGTTCATTTGAAAGGCTCAGTTTTCAAACTTTGTCCCTGCTGACCACGTACACTCTCTGAGCCAATCACATCACAGCAAAACAGCCCAAAGCAGCAGTGTCTAAACTATCCCTCGTGTTTTTCTCAGCTGCCTACATGGGTAATGTTAACCGGAACTTAACATTGTTCCCATATGGCAGCACACAGCAGGCGTGAGGCCAACCCCAAAAAATTAAGACAAAAATAGATTCATTGAATAATAATAAGTAAGGTTTGAAATCAAATCTCTAAAACTGCTCTTGACCCTTTATTAACATTCATACAGACTGTGCTTACATGCACATAATCAGGTCTTTGGCATTAATCTGAGTGTTTACATGCACTTTAGTAAGTAGTAGCGAGAACTCACCTCAAAGTGCATGAATGGACATAGAGACATTGAGCTATGCACTGAATAAAACTGCTGATTCAGCAGAAAGCTAGGTGTGTTTATCGGATTTGGCATACACAGATAACGGCCTTTATCTGATAAAGGACTGGCTTTATGCTGTTTACATGACCACTTGATAATCAGGTAACTAGAAATCCCATAATAATCGGTTTATTAGTCTGCATGGAAAATGCACCCACGTACATAGTACCCTACCCAATCAAAAGTCAAAACAGCACCGAAAACCAATCAGTGATATTTCTATGATTAATATACCATAAATGTGGCCGGCCATTGCAAAGTGAGCTGTAATGTTTTGGATACTGGCTCGATAGCAGAATGACACCCTGGCTCTCCCCCCAACCCTCCTTTCCTCTCCCATCTCAGCCAGGCTCCTTTACAGCCACTCAGCCTTTCCTCTCCCATCTCAGCCAGGCTCCTTTACAGGCACTCAGCCTGAATAGCAGGCAGGAATCGCTGTATCAGATCCTGTGGATTAGTGCATGGAATATAAAGCTGCTGTAAAGTTAGGCTAAGTGTTATAGCCAAACTGTTTGGCAGCACTCGCTCAGCCCAGTGAGCCTGACTGACTCCAGCTCCCTAACATTAGCCTTGTCCAAACGCCACTTCATCATTCTGACCGCCACCAGATGACCACTCACGGCCATCCCAACGGTCAAATAATCTCCCACCGAAACCACACACACATCACACACACACACACACACACACACACACACACACACACACACACACATGCACCGCACACACACACACACACACACACATCACACACACACACACGCACACACACACACATCACACCCGGCTGCAGCTGAGCCGCGGCTCGCAGACCAAACCCCAGTGACCATAATGAGCTGTGCTAACTGAACTTAATGACGCGGAATAAGCATATTACACACACACACACACACACACACACACACACAACACACACACACACACACAGAGGAGAGAAGGAGAGGACGATATAAATATTTTCACGATGGATTCACTACGTTAACGCGTCACAATAATATCACATATTAAAGCTGGCGTGCCAGCTAGTGCAAAGTGCCGCCAAGATATTAACCATACCACAGTGTTTCTTTTCTGGAAGCCACCTGGTGCATTAACAGCCGTCTTGAGTACATACATTTAGGTAGGTCAGGTCTACTCTTTGGGGCTGCTGACAACACTGGTGTTCAAACCTCTGGTGTTTTTCCATCCCTATAGTTCTCTCATAAAACCTCAATGCAATGCTGTCAAGCAATGAACATGTGTCTCTGACTCTGAACTGCAATGAGCACAGAATGAACTGCATGCTGTGTCAGTGACTATAGAAAACCCTGCATAGACCAACTTTGAAATGTAGCTTTAATGTTGCACAGTGCTGCAGTAGCCCTAGCAATAGCAACAAACTGAAACTTTGAAACAAACTTTGAAACTTAGCCGTGCTGTGTTTTTTTAATGCTGCAGCTGTCGCGTTCATTAAGCAATACTGTCTAAAAATAGTCTCAAAAATAGAATACTGCTCGCAAAGTGGCAGTGTACTAAACTCCTCCACTGCCAAAGCAAGCAACAAACCTGCGAGAAACACTGCATAGCACTACACCATCTCCACCAAGTCCACTAAAAAAGTTGAAGAATAAAGTGAAAGTGATCATCTCTAAGATTTCAGTTTTGTTCTCTTGGGTGACACCTATGGCGATGAGTGGTAATTGCAGGTGAGATCCACACAGTGTTGAATTATGTGACATTACTCAGTTTGTTCGGCCATAGTAACCACCTGTAATGCTAGCAGAGACCAGAGAAAGGTAGCTTGTTATCCTACTTCACACAAGAGTTGTCAGGAACCTACAGTAACCTACAGAGTGAGTCTATTGTGTTAGCTCCGCCCACCCTGTGAACCTACAGTAACCTACAGAGTGAGTCTATTGTGTTAGCTCCGCCCACCCTGTGAACCTACAGTAACCTACAGAGTGAGTCTATTGTGTTAGCTCCGCCCACTCTGTGAACCTACAGTAACCTACAGAGTTAGTCTATTGTGTCAGCTCCGCCCACCCTGTGAACCTACAGTAACCTACAGAGTGAGTCTATTGTGTTAGCTCCGCCCACCCTGTGAACCTACAGTAACCTACAGAGTGAGTCTATTGTGTTAGCTCCGCCCACCCTGTGAACCTACAGTAACCTACAGAGTGAGTCTATTGTGTTAGCTCCGCCCACCCTGTGAACCTAGAGTAACCTACAGAGTGAGTCTGTTGTGTTAGCTCCACCCACCCTGTGAACCTACAGTAACCTACAGAGTGAGTCTATTGTGTTAGCTCCGCCCACCCTGTGAACCTACAGTAACCTACAGAGTGAGTCTATTGTGTTAGCTCCGCCCACCCTGTGAATCTACAGTAACCTACAGAGTGAGTCTATTGTGTTAGCTCCGCCCACCCTGTGAACCTACAGTAACCTAGAGAGTGAGTCTATTGTGTTAGCTCCGCCCACCCTGTGAGCCTACAGAGTGAGTCTATTGTGTTAGCTCCGCCCACCCTGTGTCACCACAGTAACCTACAGTGAGTCTATTGTGTTAGCTCCACCCACCCTGTGAATCTACAGTAACCTACAGAGTGAGTCTATTGTGTTAGCTCCGCCCACCCTGTGAACCTACAGTAACCTACAGAGTGAGTCTATTGTGTTAGCTCCGCCCACCCTGTGAACCTACAGTAACCTACAGAGTGAGTCTGTTGTGTTAGCTCCGCCCACCCTGTGAACCTACAGTAACCTACAGAGTGAGTCTATTGTGTTAGCTCCGCCCACCCTGTGAACCTACAGTAACCTACAGAGTGAGTCTATTGTGTTAGCTCCGCCCACCCTGTGAACCTACAGTAACCTACAGAGTGAGACTATAGTGTTAGCTCCGCCCACCCTGTGAACCTACAGTAACCTACAGAGTGAGTCTATTGTGTTAGCTCCGCCCACCCTGTGAACCTACAGTAACCTACAGAGTGAGTCTATTGTGTTAGCTCCGCCCACCCTGTGAACCTACAGTAACCTACAGAGTGAGACTATAGTGTTAGCTCCGCCCACCCTGTGAACCTACAGTAACCTACAGAGTGAGTCTATTGTGTTAGCTCCGCCCACCCTGTGAACCTACAGTAACCTACAGAGTGAGTCTATTGTGTTAGCTCCGCCCACCCTGTGAACCTACAGTAACCTACAGAGTGAGTCTATTGTGTTAGCTCCGCCCACCCTGTGAACCTACAGTAACCTACAGAGTGAGTCTATTGTGTTAGCTCCGCCCACCCTGTGAACCTACAGTAACCTACAGAGTGAGTCTATTGTGTTAGCTCCGCCCACCCTGTGAACCTACAGTAACCTACAGAGTGAGACTATAGTGTTAGCTCCGCCCACCCTGTGAACCTACAGTAACCTACAGAGTGAGTCTATTGTGTTAGCTCCGCCCACCCTGTGAACCTACAGTAACCTACAGAGTGAGTCTATTGTGTTAGCTCCGCCCACCCTGTGAACCTACAGTAACCTACAGAGTGAGTCTATTGTGTTAGCTCCGCCCACCCTGTGAACCTACAGTAACCTACAGAGTGAGTCTATTGTGTTAGCTCCGCCCACCCTGTGAACCTACAGTAACCTACAGAGTGAGTCTATTGTGTTAGCTCCGCCCACCCTGTGTCACCAGACACCAAGTTCATAAATGCTGCAATAATGAAAATGCAAAGGCTTCCATCAATGAGCCATAGGCTCAATCACCATTATGTTAACACATTGAATGCCAGCCATGTTTTCATTCCTGTAGGTAAGTTGTGCCAGGGGTGTTTTTGACGATTCTGGCTCATTTTACAACAGCCGAGGATTCTTTTCTGTTAAGAATTCATGAACACCAATCATCTAAAAATAACTAATAGAATGTGTGCTTTCTCTGTCTAAAAGAGTTAGTTTGCAGAGTTAGTAGTTATGTAGATATTAGCCGTTGAGTACAGCATGGTTTCAGCGTCTGGAAATTTATTCAGAGATAAATGGCTTTTTGTGAAACAGTCACTTTAACCATTCATTTTTGGCATCAGTAAGACCGTCAGACATTCTAAACAATAGTTTTGAACAGTAATTTCCTCCATAACAACAGGAAACACCCCTCTCATTCAAACTCCTCCCTCCGTGTGTCTTCTCCTCCTTCCTCCTAACAGCGGGCGTGTCAGAAGCGCGTTGTGCTGCCTGCCTGTCTGTCTGCGTGCCTGCCTGCCTGCTTGCCTGCGTGCGGGGACGAGTCTGAAATGGATTACTGTAAAATCGCCAAGCCATTTCCTTGAATGGCTTGCTCCCGCGGTGTGTGTGTGAGTGTGTGTGTGTGTGTGTGTGTGTGTGTGTGTGTGTGTGTGTGTGTTGCTCCGCGGCTCTGGGGGGAAGAGATCTCTGTCCGTTCTGTGTGTGTGTCCGGGCTTCTGACTGTAAAATCGCCAAGCCATTTCCGCGGGAGGCGGCTGCTTTTGGGTCCCGTGGCGGTGGCTTCTCTCGGTCTCTGTCGCCACTTAGTGGTCGGTAAAATAGATTACACACATGCTCTTGCTCCAAATAGTTATCTCGAAGATGTAAAAGGGGTTGATTGATGTCCCACCGTCAAAAAAAAAAAATGTTTATGTAAGACGAGTTAGCTCGTCCTTGGCACTTAAGCGCTGGATTATGTAAGACGAGTTAGGTCGTCTCTGGCACTTAATGTGTTAAGTCACTATCAGATAGATAGTGACTTAGACATTTATTAAATTACATGACAATCTTTTGAGATTATCACTTTAAAGAGAGTGAAACAATAAATTCAAAGCAGGTTTTCAGATCCATCTTATGAATATTGACTGTAGTAAAGGCCTGGAGTGCGAGCAGGGCAGGAAGCGCTGGTCAAGGCCAAACGTCAGCCTGTTGTTCAGTGTCAAATACAGCTGTGAAAATAATAACGCTTTCAGAAAAGAAAAAGAAAAAGAAATAAGAAGTCTGGACTCTCGATTCATATTTGCGACCAGTGTCGGCGAGGGAGGAATATTTCATTCCTGGGGCGAGAGATATTTGAATCAAACGTGGAGGCGAGAGAGAGAGAAAGTGAGAGTGAGAGGCTGGAGAGCGTAACAGACACAAGAGAGCAACGGTAGAAGGTTCCTGCGAGATGCTTTGCCAAAGAAGGAGATGGAGTTTGGAGTCGCACACACACACACACACACACACACACACACACACACACACACCTCAGAGCACGAGGTGGTGAATACAGACAGAGGCAGCTCTCATTATTGATGGTTGACTGTGAGCAGGCCAATATAAACACACAACCTGTGTGTGTGTGTGTGTGTGAGAGAGAGAGAGAGAGAGAGAGAGAGACACACATAGAGACAATAGCTTGAGACAGAGAAAATGAACAGGAAGATGTAGATGAAAAAAAAATGTAAACGCAACTAAACCGATGAATATTAAATATTGACAAAGTTCCTGACCCTAACCTTAACCCCTGACCCCTGACCAAAACTCACACTAATCAGTGCTGAAATATCCGACAAAGGCTTCAACAATGCAATAGGGTATGCACACCCACTGGAACACGCCCCCTCAATCAGGAATGAGTGTCAAAATGAGTGTCAAGTTCCTCCCTGAGCAGCAGGTGTCAGTTATCTAGGCTGATTACTGCATTCAAGCTCAGTCTTGCTGTGACTCAGTGGGCGTGACCCCACAGTGACTTCTGCCTCTGTGACATCACATGCATACCCTCTATTACGCATTCCTAATTCAAACAGGACAAACAGCTGGGAAATGCTGGAAGCCCAGTATATAGTGAGGAGGAAAATTCACTCTTATCAAATATACGGTCTATATTGTGCATAGTATAGCTCTTATAGTCATCTTTTCCAATGTAAGGTCCTGTTTTTCCTGTACCATGTGCATCAATATGTACTGTGAAATGTTAATGTGTCTGCAGCACTACTGAAATGTACTATAAAAAAGCCTTTTCTCCATTCAGCTGTGCATGTTGCTCTTCCTGTTTGGAGCTGTGGGGGCAGTGGATTGGTTGTCGATATCTCCTGGTTGGGGAGGGGGGGGGGGGTCAGGGGTCAAGGGTTGCTTGGATCGGGGTCGATGGAGCGAGATCCTCTGAGATCTCATCAGCTGTCAATCACTGAGCCCCCTGAGGCCCTATTAGGTTGTGGTCAGGGAAAAGCTACATGCAGACTGGGGCTTCGATCGGTATGGGCCTTTGAAGGCCGATACCAATGTTTCTGGCCTGACATTAATGACTAAAAGTAAATAATTAATTTATTAATTTTCATCCATTTTGCGAACTGTCATCAATTAATAAAACACATTAGTAATTCAACCTATTCAGATGATGACAGCCATCAACAGAAAACCCAAGCTCCGCCCACAGTGCTTGAGTGACAGGTGATCTCAAATGTTGTTAAGATTGCCTCCCTCAGGTCACCCGCACGGGTGCTCTTTACACCCCCTGAAAGTTTCCGCCCGATCACACATAAAACGGCATAGCTGTGGGCGGACAAAATTCTTGAAACAGAGAAACAGACAGAGTCCACATTGCCAAATTTATATATATAGATGGATTTCTGATGGTTTTTTTATAAGATTCAGGAGTCAGGGGATGCAAACTCACAACGTTAAAATGACACGGTGTGAATTGTATCCTCTCGAGGCTCGAGGGCGCGCCGGCAATCAGCGTTTAATAAAAGTTGTAATAAAATGTTGAGCTGCTGGTTTGGTGGATGGTAAAAGTCAGGGTTTTATGGGAGGAGCAACAGTAACTCTATGATGGGGGGTAAAGTCAGAGTATTTATGGGAGGAGCAACAATAAAGTCAGAGTATTTACGGGGGAGCAACAGTAACTCTATGGTGGGGGGTAAAGTCAGAGTATTTATGGGGGAGCAACAGTAACTCTATGGTGGGGGGTAAAGTCAGAGTATTTATGGGGGGAGCAACAGTAACTCTACGGTGGGGGGTAAAGTCAAGGTATTTATGGGGGGAGCAACAGTAACTCTATGGTGGGGGGTAAAGACAGAGTATTTATGGGGGGAGCAACAGTAACTCTATGGTGGGGGGTAAAGTCAGAGTATTTATGGGGGGAGCAACAGTAACTCTATGGTGGGGGGTAAAGTCAAGGTATTTATGGGGGAGCAACAGTAACTCTATGGTGGGGGGTAAAGTCAGAGTATTTATGGGGGGAGCAACAGTAACTCTATGATGGGGGGTAAAGTCAGAGTATTTATGGGGGGAGCAACAGTAACTCTATGGTGGGGGGTAAAGTCAAGGTATTTATGGGGGGAGCAACAGTAACTCTATGATGGGGGGTAAAGTCAGAGTATTTATGGGGGGAGCAACAGTAACTCTATGGTGGGGGGTAAAGACAGAGTATTTATGGGGGGAGCAACAGTAACTCTATGGTGGGGGGTAAAGACAGAGTATTTATGGGGGGAGCAACAGTAACTCTATGGTGGGGGGTAAAGTCAGAGTATTTATGGGGGGAGCAACAGTAACTCTATGGTGGGGGGTAAAGTCAGAGTATTTATGGGGGGAGCAACAGTAACTCTATGGTGGGGGGTAAAGTCAGAGTATTTATGGGGGGAGCAACAGTAACTCTATGGTGGGGGTAAAGTCAGAGTATTTATGGGGGGAGCAACAGTAACTCTATGGTGGGGGGTAAAGTCAGAGTATTTATGGGGGGAGCAACAGTAACTCTATGGTGGGGAGTAAAGTCAGAGTATTTATGGGGGGAGCAACAGTAACTCTATGGTGGGGCGTAAAGTCAGAGTATTTATGGGGGGAGCAACAGTAACTCTATGGTGGGGGGTAAAGTCAGAGTATTTATGGGGGGAGCAACAGTAACTCTATGGTGGGGGGTAAAGTCAGAGTATTTATGGGGGGAGCAACAGTAACTCTATGGTGGGGGGTAAAGTCAGAGTATTTATGGGGGGAGCAACAGTAACTCTATGGTGGGGGGTAAAGTCAGAGTATTTATGGGGGGAGCAACAGTAACTCTATGGTGGGGGGTAAAGTCAAGAGTATTTATGGGGGGAGCAACAGTAACTCTATGGTGGGGAGTAAAGTCAGAGTATTTATGGGGGGAGCAACAGTAACTCTATGATGGGGGGTAAAGTCAGAGTATTTATGGGGGGAGCAACAGTAACTCTATGGTGGGGAGTAAAGTCAGAGTATTTATGGGGGGAGCAACAGTAACTCTATGGTGGGGAGTAAAGTCAGAGTATTTATGGGGAGAGCAACAGTAACTCTATGGTGGGGGGTAAAGTCAGAGTATTTATGGGGGGAGCAACAGTAACTCTATGGTGGGGAGTAAAGTCAGAGTATTTATGGGGGGAGCAACAGTAACTCTATGGTGGGGGGTAAAGTCAGAGTATTTATGGGGGGAGCAACAGTAACTCTATGATGGGGGGTAAAGTCAGAGTATTTATGGGGGGAGCAACAGTAACTCTATGGTGGGGAGTAAAGTCAGAGTATTTATGGGGGGAGCAACAGTAACTCTATGGTGGGGAGTAAAGTCAGAGTATTTATGGGGAGAGCAACAGTAACTCTATGGTGGGGGGTAAAGTCAGAGTATTTATGGGGGGAGCAACAGTAACTCTATGGTGGGGAGTAAAGTCAGAGTATTTATGGGGGGAGCAACAGTAACTCTATGGTGGGGGGTAAAGTCAGAGTATTTATGGGGGGAGCAACAGTAACTCTATGGTGGGGGGTAAAGTCAGAGTATTTATGGGGGGAGCAACAGTAACTCTATGGTGGGGAGTAAAGTCAGAGTATTTATGGGGGGAGCAACAGTAACTCTATGGTGGGGGGTAAAGTCAGAGTATTTATGGGGGGAGCAACAGTAACTCTATGGTGGGGGGTAAAGTCAGAGTATTTATGGGGGGAGCAACAGTAACTCTATGGTGGGGGGTAAAGTCAGAGTATTTATGGGGGGAGCAACAGTAACTCTATGGTGGGGAGTAAAGTCAGAGTATTTATGGGGGGAGCAACAGTAACTCTATGGTGGGGAGTAAAGTCAGAGTATTTATGGGGGGAGCAACAGTAACTCTAGAGTATTTACTGTGTGAGCGCTCTGAGTAAGACCTCAGTATTATTAGCATCAACCTTTACAGGCATGCTGCACTCAGTGGGTGAGAGGGTTCAGTGAAGGCAGCCAGAGAGAGAGAGAGAGAGAGAGAGTGAGAGAAAGATTGAGTTTACAATTGTCTTAGCAGAGGAAAGGGAGAGAGGGACCAGTGGCAGAGGAAAGGGAGAGAGGGACCACTGGAAGAGGACAGGGAGAGAGGGACCACTGGAAGAGGAGATGGGAGAGAGGGACCACTGGAAGAGGAAAGGGAGAGAGGGACCACTGGAAGAGGAAAGGGAGAGAGGGACCACTGGAAGAGGAAAGGGAGAGAGGGACCACTGGAAGAGGAAAGGGAGAGAGGGACCACTGGAAGAGGAAAGGGAGAGAGGGACCACTGGAAGAGGAAAGGGAGAGAGGGACCACTGGAAGAGGAAAGGGAGAGAGGGACCACTGGAAGAGGAAAGGGAGAGAGGGATCACTGGAAGAGGAAAGGGAGAGAGGGACCACTGGAAGAGGAAAGGGAGAGAGGGACCACTGGAAGAGGAAAAGGAGAGAGGGACCACTGGAAGAGGAAAGGGAGAGAGGGACCACTGGAAGAGGAGATGTGAGATAGAGGGAGACAGATGAGAGAGTGGGAGAAATTAGAAGATGCAAGGAAAGACAGCAGCAAGAGAAGTATGAGAGATGAGCGCAATAAGGGTGTGTGAGAGAGAGGAGAGAGAGATAAAGAGACCGAGAAAGAGGGACAGGGGTTGCGCTACAGAGTGAAGCCTCTACCCCGGCGGCCTCTCACCAGGCAAGACCGCGGCTTCACTTACCCCTGCCTGCGGCCTAGCGGAGCCGACGCTGCACACAACTACAAGGGGTTCCTGAGCAGCGGACTTTTCTCTCTCAAAACAATTGAAAACCACCGCCATGTTAAAGCTGAGTAAGGAGATCGATTTTATTTCACCAGAGGCGAAGGCAGCAACCCAAAAGACTGATGGAAATAACATAACAGAAGAGAAGGTAAGCCTCACTAAACTGGTATGCAGCATTGACAGTCAGTAGATAGAGTAAACACGATTCTGCCTGACCAATCAGTCGTCTACAGTGTTTTCACGTCACCGTATGGTACCGGGTCCACAGCCCTAGAACCTCAACAGAGCAGGGACCAAAAGCAGCACGACTCAACCCCGACTCAACCCGGGCTGTCCACGTTTTTGATCGGTGGAATGAGACAAAAAAGCGAGACGAGCTGTGCGGGGCCGCGTTGATACCAGCGGTGGAAATGGGCCATAAGAAGTCACAAGACAGGTCACAAACAGTACAAAGGACAAATCAGACAGTATTAGTATAAGAAATTACACAGTAAAAGGTTAAGAGTGCTTAATGGACCAAAGGTCCCCCAGAAATGGGCATCAGAGGAGGAAAGTGTTATTAGCTGTCACATCAGACAGCTTCCATCCCGGAAGCAGCAGATCAAGAGCCAGATGTGATTGGCTGCTTGTTCAGCAAAGCTACACCAGAAAGGAGAGAAAGAGACAGTGTGCTAGTTTCTAGTTTCTAGCACTCAAAATCTCCCCTTTTCTTTTAATTACCACTGAGTCGCCGAAACACGTCCTTTGATGTACTGACCCAGTGATCTTTGATGTACTGACCCAGTGCTCTTTGATGTACTGACCCAGTGGTCTTTGATGTACTGACCCAGTGGTCTTTGATGTACTGACCCAGTGGTCTTTGATGTACTGACCCAGTGGTCTTTGATGTACTGACCCAGTGGTCTTTGATGTACTGACCCAGTGGTCTTTGATGTACTGACCCAGTGGTCTTTGATGTACTGACCCAGTGGTCTTTGATGTACTGACCCAGTGATCTTTGATGTACTGACCCAGTGGTCTTTGATGTACTGACCCAGTGGTCTTTGATGTACTGACCCAGTGGTCTTTGATGTACTGACCCAGTGGTAATTACAAGAAAAAAGGCAGATTTTGAGAGCTAGAAACTAGAAAGTAGCAAAGATTCTGCCCTTGGACTGGGGAGTAAGATATGGCCCAAAGACGATGGCAACCGAGAGCAGACGGTTAACGTCAGTGATTTGAGCAGTAGACTCTGGGATTCTCAGCAGTTCAGAACATTAGAAGAACTACTGTTACACTGGAGGCACCGAACCCCCCCAACTGTTCCAGTGGAGCTGTCCGGTGTCCAACAGCAGAAGACTGAGAGCACTGGTGTCAAAGTGTGCAACTGCATCAATGTGAGGTGAAAAAGACTATGCACACTCAAGCAGCCTTCCCTGGATACATGCCAGTTAATAAAGAAAAAGAATGAGAAAAGGAAGCTTCATAACAGTGTTGGAACGTGTCCCTCAGGACGGCACACAGGAAGAATCAAAGGGGTGGGGTAAGGCGATCCGCTGGGCTCCTGCACTCAGTCTAATAGAATGAAGCCTTCACCTCCTCGAGGTGTCTGGTTCCTAACTGACACCTTTCCATGACTCACACACATCGCCCGCGCTCCCCAGCCTCTCTGCCAGGGGGCGCCGTGCCTGTTATTAATGATGAGTGCTCTCAGAGTCAGAGATACTTTACAACACTGTACTGTAAATGTACAGTCATCTGTCATGGTGAGCGACTGAACACTCACATAGCCATTTGTGTCATCAACATACTGGCACACATGGTGTTAAGGACAAGACCTAACAAAGGGATGTTTCAGAAAGACACATTTCATACTTTAAGAATGAATTAATACTGACTGATAATTTGTACATTCAGTGCAAACTAGTCCATGGCCTACCTGGGGATGCGCATGGCCAAACTCCGAGCAGACGTGCCAAAATGCTAATAAACAGGTTAAATCTGGGAAACTGAAAAAATCTGCTTTGTCACTCTCCTCATGCTCAATGCCCATGTGCAGAAGATTCATTGGCCAACCAATGGTCCTTTATCACAGCAGTCATTTTGTGTCTAAAAGGCAGGGTAAACACAGATGCAAACAAAACATTAATGAGGGTTGCCCCCTTCCAATCCATTTAGATGTTCCAGTGCCGGGGCCCTCATTAAAGTTTTTGGTTGCACCTGGGTTTACCCTGCCTTTTAGACACAAAATGGCTTGCGTGGAAAAAAGGCCCAATGAGGAGAAAAATGGATGCAGACTGACACAAGGGGCGGCTGTAGCTCAGGAGGTAGAGCGGGTTGTCCACTAATCGCTTTGGATCAAAGAGGTCGGTGGTTCGATTCCCGCCTCCTCCAGTCTGCATGTCGAAGTGTCCTTGGGCAAGATACTGAACCCCAAATTGCTCCCGGTGGTGTGTAGGCACCCTGCGTGGCAGCCTGCCGCCATCGGTGTATGAATGGGTGAATGTAGACTACCTACTGACTGTAAAGCGCTTTGGATAAAAGCGCTATATAAATGCAGGCCATTTACCATTTACCATTTACAAGGACAGAAGGACATTCCTCATTTGATAGTAGGAAGACAAAAGAAGAAATAAATGCAGTTGCAGAAGATGGACAGCCAACAGATATCCAAACCGCTGAGCAACAGTTGCTGCTAAGCTTTCAAAGTCAATGCGGCCGCAAGACTTGTTTGTTCAATTAAAGCACACTCCTGTGACTTAGCTTGATTCTTTGACTCGTTCGTTAGCTGGGGTAATGTATCAAAATGCTGGTATCATGACATTAAAAGAGTGGACAAACCAGACACACCATTGGAAGATAGTATAATTCTTCTAAGGCCTTTCATTTTCATTATTTAAGACTTTTTCAGCCTTTTCAAGACCCGTGGATGTATAACGTTCACTCCAATGAAACAGTGCTGGACACGCGAACGATGGCAGACTACATCATCTCTCCATTCAGTATTCATATGCAACCATTCAACGTCATTCCACATGATCAACACTTCCTGCCAGCCGCTGCGCTGCCGGTTACGACCGCGCCGAGGCTTGCTAAGAAGAAAAGATTAGTCCGCTACATGAGTGACAGGCTTGTTCAGGATAGGGAGGTGGTATGCTTCTTAGGGGAGTAGTTTTGAGCAGGCACTGGGGAGGACAGCCGTGGATATTGTAAAAAAGAAGAAAAGAAAAAAAAGACAAGACCTTTGAAGGATCGGGGGTGTTTGTAAGATCTGGCAAGGGATTGATCTGAATGGAAAGGTCAGCAAGAGAGCGAAACTTCAGTTTAGTCTCTGTGAGGTGAGAGAGAGCAGACAATGTGCAGAGACTTCTAACATCAGTTTAGTCTCTGTGAGGTGAGAGAGAGCAGACAATGTGCAGAGACTTCTAACATCAGTTTAGTCTCTGTGAGGTGAGAGAGAGCAGACAATGTGCAGAGACTTCTAACAGACACAGGTTCAGTTTAGTCTCTGTGAGGTGAGAGAGAGCAGACAATGTGCAGAGACTTCTAACAGACACAGGTTCAGTTTAGTCTCTGTGAGGTGAGAGAGAGCAGACAATGTGCAGAGACTTCTAACATCAGTTTAGTCTCTGTGAGGTGAGAGAGAGCAGACAATGTGCAGAGACTTCTAACATCAGTTTAGTCTCTGTGAGGTGAGAGAGAGCAGACAATGTGCAGAGACTTCTAACAGACACAGGTTCAGTTTAGTCTCTGTGAGGTGAGAGAGAGCAGACAATGTGCAGAGACTTCTAACAGACACAGGCAACATTCAGCCTAGCCTCCATGTTTCTTCTCAAATGTACATCCTTCTACTTTGCCTGAGCCTCCTTGCAGGCACACACACACACACACACACACACACACACACACACACACACACAATATGGATTTATTTTCAGCCGATACGATAACCGATAAATATTTGCTTCTCCTGGCCGATAACTGATAATTATTTCACATTTTTGTAGAAAAAAAAAAAATCTTAACCTTATTTTCTGCACACCTGGGGTAAAAAGAAGAAGAAAACAGGCAGATGTAGTGAGCAAAGATGGATGATTTAATATTCCATAGCTCTGACCTAACCAAATCTAAACATCACTATTGTGAACACAAAACAAAGAACACTTGCCCCATTCACTTAAATAGAACTGGCCCCAATGCAAAATTTGAGGAACAGTAACAAGACAATAACAATAATTGTATTGAGTGATACACTTTACTAAAACAATCATATCATATTAGGCTATATCAGTATGACAAATGCTGCCACCAGATTAAAGAAAAGACACTATGTGATGTTAACTGATGTTTTTATGTAAATGTGCGCATTTGTTTTGCTTATTATGGGTCTCCAAACAGATCATGGCTCTGTCCAGCAGCTGCATATAGCTCAACTCAAGTCCCTGGCTGTTTGGTCCAAAATAGAGCTAGATGAGCTACTGTAGCTACACCACGATACATGACCGAACAGGGCATCAGTCAATATCACATCATGTTTTCTTTAATCTGGTGGAAGCATTTTTCAATCAAAGGTGAAACGACACGTCTGCCCTTCTTCACTAACGGGATTCTGGGCCAAAATATTTGATTGGTACTCCAAAGACCTACAAAATAACCCTCCAGCCGGAGGCAGAACTCGTCATCTTCGGCTGCTCGGAGTACTCTCTGAACTTCCCTACAGCTGTGCAGCAAACTCTGACACAGGGGACAACTGTCGCCAAAAGCCTCATTCTGAAGGAATGGAAGTCCTCCTCTTCAACTTCTTTTCAGGTGTGGCCGATGGACATGATCTCTGTTATACAGATGGAGAGACTCAGGTTCCTGAGAGCCAACTCGCTTAAAAGATTCTCAACCATCTTCAGTGATTCCAGTCTGCTTCTGGATGCTCCACTTCCTCCACACCTCTTCAGTGACTCCAGTCTGCTTCTGGATGCTCCACTTCCTCCACACCTCTTCAGTGACTCCAGTCTGCTTCTGGATGCTCCACTTCCTCCACACCTCTTCAGTGACTCCAGTCTGCTTCTGGATGCTCCACTTCCTCCACACCTCTTCAGTGACTCCAGTCTGCTTCTGGATGCTCCACTTCCTCCACACCTCTTCAGTGACTCCAGTCTGCTTCTGGATGCTCCACTTCCTCCACACCTCTTCAGTGACTCCAGTCTGCTTCTGGATGCTCCACTTCCTCCACACCTCTTCAGTGACTCCAGTCTGCTTCTGGATGCTCCACTTCCTCCACACCTCTTCAGTGGCTCCAGTCTGCTTCTGGATGCTCCACTTCCTCCACACCTCTTCAGTGACTCCAGTCTGCTTTGGTTTTCTAGGTCAGCGCCGTGACGAAACTGCACAGGGCTGAGACACAGGGAGCTGAGCCACGATTGGCTGACTGTGAGCGTGTGTGTGTGTGTGTGTGTGTGTGTGTGTGTGGGGGGGGGGGGGGGGGGAATCTTTTTGGATCCATTCCTGATCTCTGGAGACATGGAAGTCTCCGGAACATTGGTGGGCTCTCATCGTGTGTGTGTGTGTGTGTGTGTGTGTGTGTGTGTGTGTGTGTGTGTGTGAGAACAGCGGGTGGATTATAGTAGAGTCCCCTGGGCTTCACTGACCCGGGGGAAGATAACAGAAATCCTGAGGCCCATCTGTCATTCACACACCCCGCGCGCGCACACACACACACACACACACACACACGCACACACACGCACGCACACACACACACACACACACACACACACACACACACACACACACACACACACACACCACTTAATCCATCATTGCTTCACCACATCCTTCCAAACTGCTAGTCAATGGCCTGAGATCTGGCAATGACATTCAAACCCAATAAACTGTGGGGCCATAAAGCACCACACAGGCACCAGTGGCAGCTCACACAGGCACCAGTGGCAGCTCACACAGGCACCAGTGGCAGCTCACACAGGCACCAGTGGCAGCTCACACAGGCACCAGTGGCAGCTCACACAGGCACCAGTGGCAGCTCACACAGGCACCAGTGGAAGCTCAGGCAGCAAAAGCCTAAACTAAAAAGGTCATCAGCTACAACCACAAGTTCCCACCAGTACTACGGATGCACTGATACCACTTTTTTGAGACTTACATTTGGGTCCCTGGCGATACCAAGTACCGACATGAGTACTTAATAATACCATAACAATGACTTTGAAAACATGTTTCAACAGATGTGCCTCACGTTTTGACTGTAACAAATTAAATTATACAACATGATACTGTTGCTGACATTTTACCATTAAAGGGATACGCCAACATTTTTGGAGATTCGCCTATTTGCCGATATTAAATGTAGAATGTGGATGCCTTTATCTTCAATGTGCGTGCAGTACAAACAGCGGTACAGCCCTCACTGCTACTTAGCTTAGCACTACAATGGCAGTCTATAGTACTTTTACCTACTCCCGTATAATAATCCAAAGTTATGTGTAACAGTCATTTCTGAAGTAAATCCACACACGAGAACTAACAAAGAGTAACTGAAGTTACTTCCTCGTTTGCCATGAGGTGCAAGCGCTGTACTGATGACTGCACACAGCGCATGCGCTACCCACACCTGATGTAACGGATACCTCTGTCACTAGCTGCCAACACCTGATGTAACGGATACTTCTGTCACTACAGCTACGAACACCTGATGTAACGGATACTTCTGTCACTAGCAGGAGCTAACAGCCACCAACACCTGATGTAACGGATACTTCTGTCACTAGCAGGAGCTAACAGCTACCAACACCTGATGTAACGGATACTTCTGTCACTAGCAGGAGCTAACAGCTACCAACACCTGATGTAACGGATACTTCTGTCACTAGCAGGAGCTAACAGCTACCAACACCTGATGTAACGGATACTTCTGTCACTAGCAGGAGCTAACAGCTACCAACACCTGATGTAACGGATACTTCTGTCACTAGCAGGAGCTAACAGCTACCAACACCTGATGTAACACATACTTCTGTCACTAGCAGGAGCTAACCGCTACCAACACCTGATGTAACACATACTTCTGTCACTAGCAGCAGCTAACAGCTACCAACACCTGATGTAACGGATACTTCTGTCACTAGGCTGATCCATGATACACACACTACACACCACATGAATCTCTCTCTGCAATTAGTATGCAGAGCCATGGGCAATGCTGGTTACTGTAACACTGAATCACATAGTATCTACCTCAGAGAGAGAGGGGGGGGGGAGAGAGACAGAGAGAAAGAGAGAGAGAGAGAGTGATGGGTGATCACGAGGGATTTCACTTTGCTGGAGAGATCAATAAGCACAGAAGGATTTGATTTGACAAAGAGCGACAGAGAAACAGTGAGAAAATGAGAGAGAGAGAGAGAACTCTCCTAGTAAGACGAGCAGAGAGAGGGTAAGACGAGGGAGGTGGAGGAGGTATAAATTAGATTCAGATAAAAGCAAAGAATAGAGGCTAAAGGGGAGAGCCTGTGAGAGGCTGTCGGAGAGAGAGAGAGACACACACACACACACACACACAGAGACAGAGAGAAAGAGAGAGAGACAGAAAGAGAGAGACAGAGAAAGAGACAGAGAGAGACAGAAAGAGAGAGACAGAGAGAGGGAGAAAGAGAGAGAAATGATAAAAGATTTAAAAAAACAGAGACAGATCCTGACCCAGTACATACTGAGTGACCACAGTCTGGCTATAGAGAGGGGAAGGCACAGGAAGAAGAGAGACTCTGTCACTGCACGACAGGTGAGGTTGAGACAGAGGTGCATTTTCTTCTTCACTGTAAAAAAAAATGAAGACACAAGGAAAACATATTTTGACCTATTTAAAAATGTTGTTTCAGAATTTGACCAACTATCTGAAAATCATCAATTACAATTAGTCCTAGCCTCCTATGTAATGGAAAGACTGCAAGAATAGCAGCAAACATATGTGTTTAGTAACACATACTTTAGTAAAGTAAGTAAAGTATACAATAGTTCTTCTTCTTCTTCTTTTATCGATGGACACGAGACCCCCCTACACACACACACACACACACACACACACACACACACACACACACACACACACACACACACACACACACACACACACACAGGTTGACACGTATTGACAGTGGTGATCAGTTGCTGTTGAACTATAATGTTACAGTATGCTGAATTGTCTGTATATGTTTAAAACGTTTTTTTCCCGTTGATAACACTATGTGCTTTGGCAACACTGTAAGTCACTATGGTCATGCCAATAAAGCCTTTGAATTGAATTGAAAGACACAGACAGAGAGAGAGACCAATATAGAGAGACAGACAGAGACAGAGAGAGAGACCAAGATAGAGAGACAGACCGAGACAGAGACAGACCGAGACAGAGAGAAATATTCTGGATGGGAGAAACAGTAAAAAACAGAAGATGAAGGGGAGGAGGAAAGAGAGAGAGAAGGCTGCCTGCCTGCCTCCTCCCTCCTCCATCTGGGCTGTGTGCTCACAGTTACACAACGCGCTAATATGGTTCAGAGTGTTGCTCGGCTTGAACCCTGTCATCTTTTTTTATCACCCAAAACTCGTCTGAAACCAAGATCGTGTTTCATTTCATTTGGGGAAGGGAAGAGTACCAATTAGTGTTTATTTTTAATTGCCAGAACACAGCGTCAAAATGCGTCTTCCCCCCAACTTTAATCAAAATCAAACCAGTAGTGTCTGAGTTACTATGACAGTTGAGTAAAACGTTAGTCCTGCTTTAAAGGTCCCATTCCGTGCAAAAGCTGTTTTTACTTGTAAATGCATATATACTGCTGTCAGCCCTCCCTGTAATGAGTGGTCACACGCTCAGAACTGCCACAGTTGGATTTGTCCCTATCCAGCGTCCCTCTGCAGTCTCCTCCAAGCCACACCCCCAAACGCTTCGTTTGCCCAGAGGGGAATCTGGGGGAATCGGGACGTCACTAGCTTCCTCCTGCATACTGCGCGGGTCTCTCTCACACAAGCTACCTGCACCATTTAGTCTATAGCCACAAAATTAACACTTCTAGCTGGAGCGACGCCAACTGTACGTGATCCAGCAACTGCAGAGGTGCATTCGGTAAGTCTAGGCATTTTGAGATGTCCTCTTTAGCGTAGTACCGTTTAGTTAACGATAACTCGCAACCTAGCGTGCTGGTCCACAGACGCTAATCTGATTGGCCGCTGGGAGCCTGGGGCGGGCTCTCCCTCAGCGGCCAATGGGAACTGTTAGTTCTGAATATATTATAGAAACAGGCCATTCTTGGGAAGCAACCAGAAGAGGGAGTGAGAACTCTGTCACAACAAACGGGTTTGCTATATTTTCGACAGATTAATCCAGAATCATGTTTTATGGACCAGAGACACACGTTTTTAAGAGGTTACAGCTGCACGAATTGGGACCTTTAAAGGTGTTATATCTGTACTGGAGAAACAGGGATATCTCAATCCTGAACTAAGCAGGTGTATTGTTGAGCTTGGTGCTCGGTGTGGGCAGAAAGGTAAAAGGCCGTGCTGGGCTCAGCAGTGCAGAAGTGGAGATGTGGTCCTGGTGGATCCTCTACAGTGAGAGTGGTCCTTCAGTAAACAGAAGACTGAGTGGAGGAGCTCAGGTGCAGCTAGCTGCTTTACACTCCAGGCCACCGGGGGGGGGCTCTGGGGAAGTGGAGGGGGGTAAATCATGCAAGTTCCAGAAATAAAGACGTAGATATCCCTGCTAATTTAAGTGTCTCTTATAGTATATATATACACACAGGCAGGGATGTAGTGAAGGGTAATCAGGTCACCAGGCCAACATAAATCTCTATGGCCTAAATTCATACCATACATCCCAGTAAATACTGTAGTATCTAAATGATTTATGTTATATGAAAATATGGTCTGACTTCTATGAGGAAAAAAAGCATAAATTAATTTTCTGGACTTCTTGCCACAGGGATGACAGTGGGCGGGACTACTTGCCTTGACAGACAACTACTTCGGCCAATCAGCATCGCCAAATGCAGTCGGAAGAATGGCGAAAACTTCTTTTCTGCTGAGAAACTCCGTTGGTGCATACTCTGGTTTTTGTTTACTTGTTGGTATTGAGTCTTTGCTAACATGAACATTACCGCTTGTTGCTTTGAGAGACGTCGTTACTGTTTTGCCAGTGCTGATTGGCCCGGTCACATCATCAAATACAACGCAGTCCCTGATTGGCCAGGCTACATTGTCATTTCAGGAAATGAATGTGGGCGGATGGAAGTCCAGACAGTGATCATTCAGGATGGTTTTAACCAGGCTAGCTTATATAAAGAACTTCTGGCATCTCAAAGCATCATGTCTGCATCGATTCTGCCTGGGGAAGGGGGGTGGGGGGGGCTCTAGTGAGAATGAAACCCCCAACCCTGACAGTGTTAGTGCCTTGCTCTCCACCACTGAGCTGCACAGAACAACGTTTTTTTAATACTTTTTTCAAAATCTCTTTGGATTCAACCTTTTCTGTCCTTGCCCCACCTATCGAGCTTCTGTTTTGCAATCTGTCCACCACGCTCCTGTTCTGTTAGCGCTGTCTTTTTCTTTACCTTACTTTCATATTATTCATTCTCTCTTCTCTACTGCTCTCTCTCTCTCTCTCTTCCTATCACTGGCTCATCTCTCTCTCTGCATGTATCTGTAGTTCAGGCTGGGGTCTCTCTCTCTCTGCATGTATGAGTGGTTCAGGGCAGGCTGGGGGTTGGTAGTTGTGCCTGGGGCGTCGGTACTGTCAGCAGAGGCACAGCTGACATTATACGCTGACATTAGCTAGGGAACCATGTCTTATATAAGGAGCGGAGGCAGCAGAGGGGACAGCAACACGGATAACAAGCTGGTTAGTCACTATATTTCCAGACACTAATTTGGCTTCAGAGGCAGCTAGCAGCACTAAAAAAAACGAAGCGCTGCCTACTCACTGTCCCCTTGTTATATTATATTTTCAGGCTATTTTACTTATTGGATTTATTTATTGGAGGCGTAGAGGCTGCGATGTCAGCAGAAAGCTATTTTTCGGAATGTTTGCTGCTCTCCTGCAACACTGTCGCTCAGACATCAAGAGGAACGCTTTGGGGAAGTCACATTGTGTTCCTTTGTCAGTCATAAGGAGGTTCAGAGAATGGGCTAGTTTGAAAGATTAATATGAGACATGGTAAAGTGCTGGTGATATTTTTACAGTGCAGACTAGGGGATAACAAAGTGATGGTGATATTTTTATAGTGCAGACTAGGGGATAACAAAGTGATGGTGATATTTTTTACAGTGCAGACTAGGGGATGGGGGGTTTAACATGGTAAAGTACTGGTGATATTTTTATAGTGCATACTAGGGGATGGGGGGTTAACATGGTAAAGTACTGGTGATATTTTTACAGTGCAGACTAGGGGATAACAAAGTGATGGTGATATTTTTTACAGTGCAGACTAGGGGATGGGGGGTTTAACATGGTAAAGTACTGGTGATATTTTTATAGTGCATACTAGGGGATGGGGGATTAACATGGTAAAGTACTGGTGATATTTTTTTTACAGTGCAGACTAGGGGATGGGGGGATAACATGGTAAAGTGCTGGCGATATCTTTACAGTGCAGACTAGGGGATGGGGGATTAACATGGTAAAGTGCTGGTGATATTTTTTACAGTGCAGACTGGGGGATAACATGGTAAAGTGCTGGAGATATTTTTTACAGTGCAGACTAGGGGATGGGGGATTAACATGGTAAAGTGCTGGTGATATTTTTTACAGTGCAGACTAGGGGATGGGGGATTAACATGGTAAAGTGCTGGCGATATTTTTTACAGTGCAGGATGGGGGATTAACATGGTAAAGTGCTGGTGATATTTTTTACAGTGCAGACTAGGGGATGGGGGATTAACATGGTAAAGTGCTGGCGATATTTTTTACAGTGCAGACTAGGGGATGGGGGGGGTAACATGGTAAAGTGCTGGTGATATTTTTTTACAGTGCAGACTAGGGGATGGGGGATAACATCGTAAAGTGCTGGTAATATTTTTACAGTGCAGACTAGGGGATGGGGGGATAACATGGTAAAGTGCTGGTGATATTTTTTTACAGTGCAGACTAGGGGATGGGGGGGGTAACATGGTAAAGTGCTGGTGATATTTTTACAGTGCAGACTAGGGGATGGGGGGGTAACATGGTAAAGTGCTGGTGATATTTTTACAGTGCAGACTAGGGGATGGGGGGATAACATGGTAAAGTGCTGGTGATATTTTTTTACAGTGCAGACTAGGGGATGGGGGGGTAACATGGTAAAGTGCTGGTAATATTTTTACAGTGCAGACTAGGGGATGGGGGGATAACATGGTAAAGTGCTGGTGATATTTTTACAGTGCAGACTAGGGGATGGGGGGGATAACATGGTAAAGTGCTGGTGATATTTTTACAGTGCAGACTAGGGGATGGGGGGATAACATGGTAAAGTGCTGGTGATATTTTTTACAGTGCAGACTAGGGGATGGGGGGGGTAACATGGTAAAGTGCTGGTGATATTTTTACAGTGCAGACTAGGGGATGGGGGGGGTAACATGGTAAAGTGCTGGTGATATTTTTACAGTGCAGACTAGGGGATGGGGGGGGGGTAACATGGTAAAGTGCTGGTGATATTTTTACAGTGCAGACTAGGGGATGGGGGGATAACATGGTAAAGTGCTGGTGATATTTTTTACATTGCAGACTAGGGGATGGGGGGGGTAACATGGTAAAGTGCTGGTGATATTTTTTACAGTGCAGACTAGGGGATGGGGGGGGTAACATGGTAAAGTGCTGGTGATATTTTTTTACAGTGCAGACTAGGGGATGGGGGGGGGGGGGGGTAACATGGTAAAGTGCTGGTGATATTTTTTTACAGTGCAGACTAGGGGATGGGGGATAACATGGTAAAGTGCTGGTGATATTTTTTTACAGTGCAGACTAGGGGATGGGGGGGGGGGTAACATGGTAAAGTGCTGGTGATATTTTTACAGTGGCAGCTCTCTCCCCTCATGTTTAATGAGCTCAGCTGACGGCCACAATGAAAGTTTGATGACGCCCCAGATACTGCATGCCTACACTGTGTGTGTGTACACACACACGCACATACGCACAATGATAAACACACACAAGAGACATAAAGCACACACACACACACACACACACACACACACACACACACACACAAACACACTCCCATAGCTTGGGGCTCTACTGTACAGAGAGGTGTCACACGCACAGTACACCTCTGGTAGGATCGAAGTTGCTAACCTTACGATGCCCCCCCCCCCCCCCCCCCCCCCACACACACACACCTCTTGTAGTTGCTAACCTTACGATGCACACACACACACACACACACACACACACACACACACAGCATGACTTGCAGCTGTGTCCCGGGCCGGCCAGTAGAGTCAGCTCCTCAGAGCCTATTTTTATCCTTAATGCCACAGGAAGCAACACACACTCACACCGCTGCTTGATTACACCTCACGGGCCTGTGTGTGTGTGTGTGTGTGTGTGTGTGTGTGTTGTGTGTGTGTGTGTGTAGTCATGTGCATGCACATCTATTTTTCTGATTGAGCGTGTGTGTCAGCGGTTTATATCTGGCTGATTTAACTCTATACTGAAAAAAAGCCTGCAAGCACACACTAACACACACACACACACACACACAGACGTACGCACACGCACACACACAAATACTCATACGCATCACGCATTACACTCAAAGCTGGAAATACCCCCGCTAGCATGCACACACTGCACAACAACGTACATGTGTTACCAATGGCAAGTTGAAAAAAGCGCCAATTCGCAATGGCTGCGAGCACGTACGCAAAGGCAGCCACACATTCAAGCATTCTCTCACACACACACTCACCACCGCCAAATGCGCGACCCATTGTGCCGCCCCCACCGCCCCCTTTTTAGCCAATTGGCATCAACACAAACACACACACACAATGCCAAGTTTCAGCCTCCCAGGAGGACAAAAACTGTGGCCACCAAAGGGTGAGGAACTTTTTGTTGACCAACCTATAGAGCTGCTGGTCACAGGTAAAAAAGCCAAGGTAAATACACACACATTAAACCAGAATGTGTGTTACCAGCCAATGCTACACACGTATAAGCACTAGGGCTGTCACTTTTTCCCAAAATAAAGTTCGAACGAACTTTAATTGCCCGAAATTCGTTCGAATATATTCAAAGTTTTTTGGTTAATTAAAAAAAATAATAATAATAATAATAATCAGGCCAGGCCACCGGGCATCAGCCCGACGTGTTAGCTTGGACGCTCACAGTCACAACACTGCCTCACAAACTTGGCTGCATCCAACTCGAGACAACTTTTCAGACCCTGGAGACAATCTTTCTCAGAAGAGACTAATGCGACAAATCTGGAGACTTTTTCTGACATGGAATTAACATTACCAGCAAGCAGCAGTTGGTTAATTTTGGTTCATAAAAAAAAATAATAATAATAATAATAATAAAAATTAAATTAACTCATTGAGTGCCAGCCACTTTTGGAGAACGGATGCTCCCAGTGCCAGAGTTTTCAGAGCGTTTTCAGTGATTTCTCGAGGCCCACAGAATATTGTGTGATATTACTATGTAAACACCGAACACGCACAAGAACGAGCTGGCTCTATTGTATCATCAGCAAAAAAAAGTTTATTGATACCATTTTCCGTTCTTTAGTTATGAGCCGGAGAAGATAGGTTGTTTTCAGCGTTTTCAGGCTTTTCAAATTATTAGCTGAGATAATCCGCCTTTTGTGAAATGCAGCATTTCAAGCACATTCACTGAGTCTGAAGATAATATTTTCTGATGTAGTGACGTAGTTGTTGTGTGATGCCCTGCGTGCACCACCCCCCTCCCCCCCTCCCCCCGTAAACTCCTCCCCACACTGCACACAGCCTCACGCAACCATTATATTTTCGGAGTGCTGCGTTTGTGTGCTGCTGTCGGCTCTCAGCGCCACAGCAGGGAAGAGCCAACCCGGATTGCTGAATGGTTTGGCGTCAGGGGCTGCTTTCCTGGCTGCTAATCGGGTGGAGAAACTATACAGACAGACAGACAGACAGACAGGGACAGAGGGGCTCAGTTGTGAGCGCGGATTGACTCCTGTTCGGAGCCAATGTCAGCTCCCGCGACAGAGCAAATGGCTCTGGGAGCATGCATCGGTGTGTCTTTGATCCACGGCTTTTAGGCTGTTTCTCGGACCTGTCTCTAATCTGGACTGCACCGAGCAAGCACTGTCGCCACCTAATGAGTCCGTAAAATAGGTTATACACCTCCAATAGCTACTATAGTTGTACAGGAGCTGCGGAAGGCTTTG
Organism: Poromitra crassiceps; assembly: GCF_964638095.1. NCBI lineage: Eukaryota > Metazoa > Chordata > Actinopteri > Beryciformes > Melamphaidae > Poromitra > Poromitra crassiceps. The sequence continues at coordinate 4,355,538 of NC_139636.1, forward strand.
ATCGACGTCCCACCGTCAAAAAACGCATTGGACGTCGAAGGACGTCCGTGGCATTCTACGTCACTATTTAATTGGACGTCGAAGGACGTCCATGGCATTCAATGAGTTAAATTAAAAAAAATTAAAAAAAAATCGAACAGGTCAATTATACATTCGAACATGCCCTCCTCCCCCACAGTCGAAGTTGAATTCGAATTTCGAATGAAAAGTGACAGCCCTAATAAGCACACACACATTAAACCAGAATGTGTGTTACCATTGGCTACACATATAAACACACACACACACACACACACACACATTAAACCAGAATGTGTGTTACCATTGGCTACACGTATAAACACACACACACACACACACATTAAACCAGAATGTGTGTTACCATTGGCTACACGTATAAACACACACACACACACACACATTAAACCAGAATGTGTGTTACCATTGGCTACACGTATAAACACACACACACACACACACACACTTGGCGAGATGAAATAGGCAGAGGAACTAGCCAAGAGGCTCGTATCAAAGAGGTGCTCTGATATCACAAACTCGTGTGCGCACACACGCACGAACGCATGCATGCACACGCGCGCACACACGCACACACACACACACACACACACATACACACACACACACACACACACACTAGGGGTGTCAAAAATAATCGATTATAAGATGCATCGCGATGCGGACGTGCACGATTCTGCATCGATTCACAAATGTCAAAAATCGATTATTGGATTTTTTTTTTTTTTAAATAATCAAATAAAATATAATGGAAGTACATGCAGTTGTTTATTTTAATTATGGATCATAATACAATGCAATTCCAAATGCAATTTTATTTTAAAAATAGCCACACAGTGAGAAAAAAGAAAGTGACAAAAAAGAAATCATGTATTGGGGAAAAAAGGTGATGCATCGATTTAAGATGCATCGAGAAGCATCGATAATCGTAATTGAATCGAATCGTAGCCCTCTGAATCGTAATCGAATCGTGAGGCCAGTGAAGATTCACAGCCCTAATACACACACACACACACGCAAACAACACACACAGGTTAAAATCACAGCACTCTGCTCAGCTCAGTTACCCTTACACTTGACCACACACAACTCTATCATAAACAAAGACAAATATAGACTGTGTGTGTGTGTGTGTGTGTGTGTGTGTGTGTGTGTGTGTGTGTGTGTGTGTGTGTGTGTGTGTGTGTGTGTGTGTGTGTGCGTGCGTGCGTGCGTGCGTGCGTTGGTTGGTTGGGTCAACCAAGCTCCCCGCCCCCCTAATTCCCACCAGTCCTGCATAACATCAACAGTAAACCAACAGCAGCAACAAAAGCACCTTGGACACGGAGCAGTGTCGTGCTCACACTACAAGTAACAGATCTAATGCAAAGGTCAAAGGTCATGTAAATGCCCATGTAAAAGAGAAGAGAGTGGAGAACAAGCAGAGAAAGCAGCAGATAGAGCAGCTGGTTAAGGAGGAGCAGAGGAGGAGACAGACCTGATGGACAGAGGTGAAGGGAGAGAGGGGGAGAGAGGGAGAGAGAGGGGGGGGGGGAGGTGTGAAGGGGAATGCAGTCAAACTGAACAAGCCTCTTGAAAAATTGACAACAAAAACGAATCTGACACAATATTGCAATCGGATGAGACTTTGTATCTCAGACACAAATCACAGAATACTTTTCATAGGTAGATAATGATTTTGTACAGAATCTCATGATTCTGCATTGTAGGTAGAGAGGGATAACAGTGAAAATGTGACCAAAATAGCCATTCTTCTACATTCTCCAATTGTGTTAAGTTCTTGTCAAATTAAATAATGGTGAAGTTGATCAATTCATCAATTTGCTGAGGGCACCCTGGAACCTCCTCAAGGACCCCTGCTCGTCCCCAGGACCTCATCTTGAGAACCACTGGTTTAGTTCATTTCCCCTTGCTTTGCTCTGCTCTGCTTTGATCCAAAATGACTTACAAGTCAAGGTAGTGGGAGCGGGTTCATCGTCTCGCTGTGACACTTCCTGTTCAAGCTCTGGGTGAGGTTCTTTTAAGCAATCAAACCAAATCAGTCCGCTTAATGGACCATTAGGCTGCGCTTTGTAACACAGTCAGTGAGTTAGGAGCCTGAGAAAAGGCCAACTGTTGGTGGTGGGCTGAAGGCAGAGATAATGATTGAAAACAGGGCGAGTTATCCAACAACACCTTCAACTCAGCCGCCCACTCAGACAACTTAGCAGGTTGCAGGCCAGGCGTGGGCTTTTACGTGATGCAGCGCTTTAGTACAACATTTTCACTGTTCATCAGACATGAAATATTATCACCAGAATCTCATTTTCCTGATTTGTGTAAAGTGGTAGGAGTATGACTTTAAGACCATTAACACGGTCAAAGTAACGACGTGGTCACGGCTGACTATGGCTCTCCAGAGCGGACAGTTTTTTGGTGGTTGAGCCATTCGTGAACTGTGACTGGTATGTGCACTAAAACACGCTTAATGCTCAACCAGCATCAAATATCACTGTAAGCCTGAGAGTTCCCCTGCCTGCTGTCGTTATGTGTGACCGTCTGCAACTAAAGACACACTAGTCCAACTGTCCAACACTCTTCACACCACCATGACCACCCAGACAAATCAAAAGCCAAGCACACAGCACTAAAAACATCTCGCTGATGACACATCTCCACCAAGAAACAGCAACTTCTAGCCAACAGGTAAGTGGTAGAGCTCCAACGATTAGTCGATTTTATCGATCAACAGAAAATTTATCCAGAATTGTTTTGATTAATTTGATTAAAGAAGAAATGGTAAAATTATCTTGTATAAATAAATAAAAATAAAGTATCTTCTTAAATGTGAATATCTTCTGGTTTCTTTAGTCTTCCACAACAGTAAACGGATTAGTTGTGGGTTGTGGACTGGTTGGTCAGGACAAAAGAAGACATTTGAGGACATCGTCTTGGGCTTTGGGGTAAAAGTGATTGAGATTTCTTTCACCATTTTGTGACATTTTATAGATCAAACTACCGGGCTAATCGATTAGTCGAGAAAATAATGGACAAATTCGTCGACAATGAAAATAATGGTTAGGTTGCAGCCCTACAGGTAAGCGTGCTTTATCATTCTAAACACTGGACGTTCCCCGAGAACAACAGCTGCTAGCTTGAAGTTCCTCCCAGCCATTATATTGTAGCCACTTAGCTGAAAGCTAAATTAAATGACTCACTGTATTAGGGATGTTCATTTTGAAAAATTTCCATAATCGAAAATCGGGGAAAATTAACGGTCAATTATCGATTATCGATCATGTTTTTTTTTTTTTTTTTTTTTTACAAAATGAATGCCTATGGCAGAAAATACGAAAGACAACGTGTTCTCCTCAATGAACTCTTTATTTCAATGTGTCTCCTCTCCAACACTCTGCTGTCCCCGGCGCATGCCGGTGTGAATTCCCCATGTTTAAAACAGTTTTGTTGGCACAAAGGCCCGTGCCCAGCCAGAAAACTAGAGACTATATGAAGCTCCACCTCACGTTAGTCGGCTGTACAATGGAGTGGGGCGAGGAGGAACGAATTCCACCCAAACCTAGTCCTAAAAAAAAAAAAATTTTTTTTTTTTTTTAATAATAACAAAATCGATAAGAATTCCACATGATCGATTCCATTCCTTAACGATCAATTATCGATTTTCGATAACTGATGAACATCCCTACACTGTATCACCTACATTACAAGCAGAGGAAGGAGTGTAAGAACTGCCTGATAATATTCCTGTGGGCCTGAAACGGCCGTGTAAGACAGAGAGGTGCTAGAAAAAGACATGAGTGATAGAATCTGAGGAGAGAGCAGGAGAAGGTATTTTGTTCACTTGAAGGTAAGATCTGATGAGTCAGTGGAGGTGGAAGACGTGGGAGAGGAGGTGTGGGGGGAGAGGAGGTGTGGGAGGAGAGGAGGTGTGGGGGGAGAGGAGGTGTGGGAGGAGAGGAGGTGTGGGGGGAGAGGAGGTGTGGGGGGAGAGGAGGTGTGGGAGGAGAGGAGGTGTGGGAGGAGAGGAGGTGTGGGGGGAGAGGAGGTGTGGGGGGAGAGGAGGTGTGGGAGGAGAGGAGGTGTGGGAGGAGAGGTGGAGGTGAAGTCCTTGTTGGAGAGAAGAGTTTTCAGCTGGAGGCTCGTTCTCTCTGTCAGATTAGGATTAGTCAGATCATCCTGCAGTGTGAACGGGCTCAAGACATGGAGGCTTTGGCCCTTTGGCTCCACAACATTATTACAACAGGTTTGATTTGTTCCGTCCAGTCTGCTTAACTTTAGACTGAAATCTGACAGCAACACTGGCAACAGCCAACGGGATTTTAAATCAAATCAAGTTAGGTTGATGCATATAGCACAATTCCTACAGAAGGCAACTCAAAGTGCTTTATATGATTCAGAGAGACGGATAAAAACACTGAAAGTTAGAGTAAGGGCAACATTATAAAACCAGTAGAGTGTTGTTACCACGTGCGCACACACACAACACATATTTACATATGGAGTTATAGTTCCAAGAGTTTAATTATAGGTGATGGAGAACACAAAAGTTGTAAGTCTAGTTTTAAAAGTGGCTACAGTTGTGGCATGTCAGATCATCTGGAAGGCTGTTCCAGTTGTATGCAGCATAGTAAGTGAATGCTGCCTCACCATGTTTTGTTCCTGACTCTTGGAACGGTTATTAGTCCAGAGAGCCAGCTGATGTTTAGCTCAAAGAGGGGAAAACAGAATTAACTGGAACAAAGATAAGTCTCTTTAATAACAACTTCCACTCACACAGACAAGATTCCCATCTCCACTTACTCCACTCATGATGAGCTGCGATACCATTTTATTTGGAGGAATAAATCTCATGAAATGGTAGGAAAAGCTAATGTGCCTGGATCAATCAACATTATGCAATTACAGTGTGTGTGTGTGTGTGTGTGTGTGTGTGTGTGTGTGTGTGTGTGTGTGTGTGTGTGTGTGTGTATTGTAGTGTACATGAGTGTTTCTTCTTGGAGTATGAGAGGGAAAGTGATTGTTTTTGTGTGTATAGACAGTGTATTACACACATAAGTGGCTTTTAAACATGAAGTCTGGATCATGTCTGGCTAGCCAGAGCAGGATATTTTCCGGTTTTACCTTTTTAAACATGAGGGGTCTCTGTTTAGAAACAGCTGGAAATGGTCAGTATTCTCTCTGCCAGGGGGCGGGGGGAGGGGGTGCGGGAGCATACACGTTATTCCCTACACGGCTTGTGTTGTCGTGTCGTGTGAGTCGTCGTCGGCGCTGTGCTAAATTGAAACGGCTTTATCGAATCTTTAACCAAACTCCATTCAAAAACATGCCGTTTTAACGGAGTCCATTCCGACCACGACGGGTGGCAATGTGCCAAAAATGAACGCTTCCGCCTTTGTTAGGCTACATAAAGCCGCCCAGTCAAAATAGTGGTCGGACCGTCGTCAATCACTGTGGGTGATTTATTTTACAAGTGGCATTCAAGTCATATCTGACTAGTTTTCAGTGTATTTCTCCCCACAAAAGTTAGGCTTTTTCTGACATGGGAGCAAGCAAGCAGCGCAGCAGTAAGCGTCCCTCCTGATGCATCGGACCTGCCTGCCTGCATAGCTGAAACGCGTTGGGATCCCTCTGCCAAACAATTCAAGCCGTTTTTGCAGCACTTGAGGAAACCGTGAGTTTGCTCGTTTAATTCGTTGATATAAGCGATTGCCCGAACGATTCATTAAATAAACAGAGCCTGTAATGTACATACCAGGGCGTCCCATAAAGAAAGCGTGCAGTAATGATGCGGTGCCTGGCCTGCTGCTGGCACTGTTACAAACAACATGTCGCTGCAGCTGAATTCAAAACAGCCTGGGAATGGCTGGTCTGAAACCAACCAAAACAGCCTAGGCTTTGTGCCGGCGCACTGAAGACAGCTGCTTTTATATTTTGCCAGGTAATTCTCATAATCGATTACCAGTCATTCTCAGTAATGAAAATAATCGTTAGCTGCAGCCCTGCTTTGGCTAAAGGTGCACAAAGACAGAACGCAAGCCCCCCCCCGGGAGCTGTATGGTCCAACAGGTGTTCTCAGCAGGTATCCCCTCATGTGTGCCTGACAGCAGAGACGCAGCAGAGGACCTGAGCTAACCCTAAAGGATGTGTGTTATTACTTCATAAGAGGACCTGAGCTAACCCTAAAGGATGTGTGTTATTACTTCATAAGCACAGCTTGTTTTCTCCTTCTGTTTGGAGTGAGCATGGCGCTCAGGGGCGCGACAGAGCAGCCAGAGTTACTCGGGAACTCGCTCGTCTACTCGAGACAAAGCCGGAGGTGTGCGCGCGTCGACGCCGGCCTCACAACTCACAACCCTCCATCCTCTCTTCCTCGCCCACATCGGTCACGCCTGGAAGAAGGTTAAAGGAGAATTTCGTTTTTTTTTAACCTGGAGCCATTTCCTGGCATTAATTATGATTTGGCCACTCACCTAGCGATGTCTGCAGCGTTTCTGGGCGTCCTAGCGTTGTTTTGAGATCAATATCGTCCAAGTCAGTCGTAAAATGGAGTTGATTTGGGGCCAAGTGGTAGCCTGTATTTCCTGCATCTAAATAGCTATTTTTCTTCCCTTTTTCGCCAAATATCGCCGTAATCAGATCCGTCAACATCCAGCCGAGTGTTATTTCACCCCAGGCTGTTTCCTGGACTGCACAGGGATCAAATTACCTCAAACGTGATCTAGGTCACCAAGTCTCGTGAAGTCCCGCGATACTTTCCTGTCGACTGGCCAAATACAGGCAGGACGCTTTGCGGTCGTGGTTTTAGCGTAACCTATGTGGGGTTTGGCGTAACCTATGTGGGATTCGAAATAACGAAGGTTATGCCAAACCCCACATAGGTTACGCTAAAACCACGACCGCAAAGCGTCCTGCCTGTATTTGGCCAGTCGACAGGAAAGTATCGCGGGACTTCACGAGACTTGGTGACCTAGATCACGTTTGAGGTAATTTGATCCCTGTGCAGTCCAGGAAACAGCCTGGGGTGAAATAACACTCGGCTGGATGTTGACGGATCAGATTACGGCGATATTTGGCGAAAAAGGGAAGAAAAATAGCTATTTAGATGCAGGAAATACAGGCTCACACTTGGCCCCAAATCAACTCCACTTTACGACTGACTTGGACGCTATTGATATCAAAACAACGCTAGGACGCCCAGATACGCCGCGGGGATCGCCTGGTGAGTGGACAAATCATAATTAATGGCAGGAGATGGCTCCAGGTTCGAAAAAACCGAAATTCTCCTTTAAAGCAGTGGGGGGGTGGTGGGGGGTGATAGGGCCGTGGAGACAAACGGTGAATATGGGGGCAGGAGACACAGACTGCAGACTGCTTGTAAACTGCTCCCCCTACATGAATGCACTACTGTGGCAGGGAGACAGTGTGTCGTGCCGGAGGACAAATCGATTCATGGCTGCAACGGAAAAGGAGTCAGAGGCTCCTTATTCTCACGCTGAGTCAACTGAAACCTGCACTTAGCAACATCAGCAGCAGCACACAGGCCTACTGTACACATTCTATACACAGGCCTACTGTACACATTCTATAGACCGTTTTAACTTGACAACATAAACATTCTAAATTGACAGGAAATAAAAAGCTAGGTTTCAAATTAAGCAATAAGCCCCAAGAGGGCATGGTTTACAGTGGTTTTACAACGGCGAAGAGGTGGGTCCACGGCACGCCGTCACGGCAAGCCGTGGTGTCGTCGTAGTGAGGTTTTGAGACATTTGCCGTTGTCGGATGTAACCGAGAAGAATCACTACTTTAAAATTGAGTTAAGGTGAATGTCGGACCTGTCCCTGTCTGGGTATTTGTCTCGTTTTTCATTTTTCTTTTATTCTATTTAACTTTAACTGTTTATGTTGTCTGTGTTTTGAGCTCTTGCACCCCCAATTCCAATGTGGTTTCTGCTACTAGCAGACAAGCTGACTCTCTGACACTGAAGCATTCATATTAAGAACACCACCAAGCTACAATTTCCCAAAGTGCTTTTCCCTCATGACTTGTTAGCATCCACTTGTTGTGACCAACACGCCTCTAACATCACCTGTCCCCATTAGCAACAAGCAGCTACTTTAACATCACCTGTCCCCATTAGCAACAAGCAGCTACTTTAGCATCACCTGTCCCCATTAGCAACAAGCAGCTACTTTAGCAATAATGCATTGAAATAGTTTCCAAAGGCCTTATAGCAGTGTGTTAACGTCCAGCTGGCATGTATGGGCCTTGGGGGCTTGCTTCCAGCATGGAGCCCGGCCAGTGG
>NC_139636.1:4368875-4392402 GCF_964638095.1 Poromitra crassiceps
GTTCGCCAGGCTCAAAACGCTGTCGATAATAACTAGAGTCCCGCTGTTTCCGTAAAGCCCAGCAGCTTTGATATCTAGTTGTTGATATTGTAACAATATGGTGGCTTCTAAAGTAACGTTTTTACGGAGATGCGGGCCGGGCAGACTGTCATGGCGGCGACTATGGAACAAAGAGAGAACAGACAGCACTGCTGCTGTCATCATGCTGCAGTGGAATCATGAGTGGAACAGGGCATTACCTTTGCTTCTTATCAACCTAAGTTCTTTGGATCATAATGACGGTCGACGTGCGTTGATAGCATGGAGCACGCGCACATAGGGGTGGGACAAAATATCGATACTCACGGTATCGCGATATTTCCACTTGCGATACGTTATCGATACACTGGCACCAAGTATCGATATGTTTATTAAAAAAAATAAAAATAATAATAAACAGGCTAAAATATTATGCTGTGTGTGGTAGTTGAAACATAGTTTCAAGTTGACGTATATTTATGTTTGTAGTTGAAACAAAAACATAAATACTGTAGGCTACATGAATGGAAATGTTTGATCATTAATATCTACTTTTAGAAATTATATAGGTAGGTAGGTTATATAGGTTTTCTTGTTTTAATAATAATAATAAAAAGACTTAATGTGTAACTTTTCCTCCGTGGTATCGAAAATGGTATGAGTGAGTGAGTGAACTCTGAGAGAGTTCATGTCAATTCTGCTAATAAATACATAATACCTGCTTCTTGCCTTTTAGGGGTATTTTTTTCTCTTCAGTTACACAGATATCGTGATGTATCGTAGGTTAAATTTCTTCCAATATATCGATTATCGCAGAATCGCTGTATCGTGATAATATCGTTATCGAGGGCCAAGTATCGTGACCATATCGTATCGTGAGTTACTCCACGATTCCCACCCCTACGCGCACATGTACATTTTTATAGACCATCAATGATTGTACTGGTATGAAACACTGAGTGGAGGCGGGGCTTTAAGAGGCTTTTCACATACAGTACATACACTCTCTCACACACTTTCTCGCTCCCACAGACACTTGAATTCTCACACACACATGCACACACACACACACACACACACGCACACACACACACACACACACACACACACACACATGGCCAGGTTAGGTTAAGCTCAGTTGAAGGGGGAGGAAGGCAACTATTTCGGTGTGTGTATCACCGTCTCTCCTTTCATTCCCCACCTCATCACGTGGAGCTGCCGTGTGTGTGTGTGTGTGTGTGTGTAGTGTGTACACTATACTGTATGTTAAGAGTGCTTTCACGGTGCTTTCAACCCATATCAAACAGCAGCCGTGTCATCAAAGAGAGAGAGAGAGAGAGAGAGAGAGGCAGAGAGAGAGAGAGAGTGAGAGAGAGCCTCCGAGAGAGAGAGATAGAGAGAGAGAGAGAGCGATAGAGAGAGAGAGAGAGAGACTCCGAGAGAGAGAGAGAGACTCCGAGAGAGAGAGAGAGAGAGAGCAGCAGAATGACAACAACAACATTAGCCCTGTTCGAAACAGTTTGTTCCCTATGACAGAAATAGTGGACTACATTAGTATGTTGGCCATTTTGTACTAATGTCCGAATTCTCATCCGTTAATTTGACTCACTATAGTCCACGATAAAATACACACAATGCACTGCAATTTCTAGTGAACAGAGAATGTACCCTACTACCCTGTCCCTAACCCTACATGTTCTCCCATATACCACAATGCAATGCAGTCATAGTGTTTACCAAAGGAGCAGAAGAGTGAGGTAGTGTCCGACACTTGTTTGCTCGTTCGTTGATAGTTCACTATTCTGATAAACACTGGATGGGGAAGAGTGAGTGAGTGAATGAGTGAGTGAGTGAGTGAGTGAACCATTCCAAACATGGCTACTGTGTTGCGTCATGTTTCAGGCCTGGAGGCTGCCTGTTGGCTTCACCCAACCTAAAGTCATCCCCTCTGCAGGCTGTGAGCCAAGGAGCTCAGAGTCTGGACTAGGGATGTTCATCAGTTATCAAAAATCGATAATTGATCGTTAAGGAATGGAATTGATCATGTGGAATTCTTATCGATTTTGTTATTATAAAAAAAAAAAAAAAAAAAAAAAAAAAAAAATTGCGCGGACTAGGTTTGGGTGGAATTCGTTCCTCCTCGCCCCACTCCATTGCACAGCCGACTAACGTGAGGTGGAGCTTCATATAGTCTATAGTTTTCTGGCTGGGCACGGGCCTTTGTGCCAACAAAACTGTTTTAAACATGGGAAATTCACACCGGCATGCGCCGGGGACAGCAGAGTGTTGGAGAGGAGACACATTGAAATAAAGAGTTCATTGAGGAGAACACGTTGTCTTTCGTATTTTCTGCCATAGGCATTCATTTAGTAAAAAAAATATATATATTAAAAATATAAAAAAAATATTATTATTAACATTCACTGCCAGCCGTTTTTTTTTACTGTAGGTAGGTTCTGCCAGAGGGTTTTTTTGAGGATTCTGGCTCATCTTTCAAGACCCGAGGATTCTTTTCTGCTAAGATTTTGTGAACACACAATATCTCAAAAGAACTACGGTAATAGAATGTGTGCTTTCTCTGTCTAAAAGAGTTAGTTTGTAGAGTTAGTAGTTATGTAAGCATTAGCAGTTGAATACAGCATGGTTTCAGCGTCAGAAAAATTATTCTGAGATAAACGGCTTTTTGTGAAATTCGATAGAACAGTCACTTTAACCATTCATTTTTGGCATCAGTAAGACGTCAGACATCTAAACAATAGTTTTGAACAGTAATTTCCTCCATAACAGCAGGAAACCCCCCTCTGCTTCCAACTCCTCCCTCCGTGTGTGTCTTCTTGGCTGCAGCGGCCGTGTCACAAGCTCGTTGCTGCTGCTGCTGCTGTAACCTCGCGTCACCAGGCTCATTGCTTTGCTGCTGCTGTGCCTGTCTGCGCGGCCGCTCTTTGAGGAAGTCTGGATGGACTCGCTCGTTTCTTGGAGTTTTGGTTGAGAGCTTTGATGAAGCTTTTGCGATTCTGGTCATATTTATGCTGCGTGTTTCAAAGTGTGTTCCACCCGTAATCTATTATGCAAATTTGCAATCCCGCACCGCCAGCAATCAGCATTTTCATGAGAATGGCTTGATCACACTGCTTTTTGCTTGCCTTCCTCTAGTCTGGAGAGCACTGTCGCCACTTAGTGGGTCGGTGGAATGGGTTGTACACGTTCGGTAGCTCCAATAATTTTATAGGAGACGTGGGGGGCATTGATCCACGTAGCACCGTCAAAAAAAAAACATTGGCAGTGAACCGTTGGAATTTTTTTGACGAGTCAACTCGCCATTGGCAGTGAACGTGTTAATATGATCGATAATCGATAATTGATCGTTAATTTTCCCCGATTTTCGATTATGGAAATTTTTCAAAATGAACATCCCTAGTCTGGACCATCACACACCATAAGTTTATAGTGTTGAACAGGCAGGGTTGGGGGTTCGAGTCCCACCGGGGCTAACCATGCTATAAATGTAGGCACTCACTGTGAGGCACTTTGGATAAAAGCTTCCACCAAATGGCATATATATCATTATGTAAAGAGTGAATGGAGGGAAGAGGGAAGAGAAGAAATGTGTGTGTGTGTGTGTGTGTGTGTGTGTGTGTGTGTGTGTGTGTGTGTGTGTGTGTGTGTGTGTGTGTGTGTGTGTGTGTGTGTGTGTGTGTGTGGGGTAGAGAATAGAGAGAGAGAGAGCTTTGCTATGACCTACTTCCTAAGCTCTTCTCCCTCTCGCTCTGTTGCTCAGTGTAGAAGAAGACTCCTGTGTGCACTGACCCTCTAAATCAGTCATTCTCTCCCTTTTTCATATCAATGACCATCATGTTTTATTTTTAGATGTGATTTTGTTCAGAATTCCATGACTATCTGTATTGTAGGTAGTGAGATAACAAGTGTGAAACTATGATCAAAATAATCATTCTAGTTCAACAATTCATCAGTTTGTTAGGGACCCTGTGTATTGTACCGACGCAGGTCCAGTTTGTTGGGACCTGTTAGGAAGCCCCTCAGAGGCCCCTGGCGGGCCCCGGACCCCGCATTGAGAAGCACTGCTCTAAAACACAGGAAGCAGCCCCCCCACACACGAGGATACATAAACAAAACAGAAATAACATAAGACATGTACAAATGTACAGTGACACACACTCATGTGGAGGCACATATGCATGCATACAAATGTACACACACAAACATTTAGATTAGGGATGCACCCATTGCAAAATTCTGGGCCGATACTGATACCCAGGGTGCACACACACACACACACACACACACACACACACACACACACACACACACACACACACACACACACACACACACACACACACACTCCATCTACTCCCATGGGACAGCCCAGCTTCAGTTTTGACTGACAGCACTTCAAAGATCCACCCCCCACTCCAAAAGCCATAATATACAGACCCTCCAGAGGCCAGCCAGCAATGGGTCATACCACTTTCCCCAAAATGGAGGAGAGGGGGGTGTATACTATAGGGTGACTGTCTCTTTTCACCATCATTCCTAAGTGGCATGTGGGTGGGTGGCAGTGAAACACGAGCCTGGATGCTTGTGAAGGTGGGATCCGTTGCTATGCAGGCTGGGGTGGGTATGGGCTGGGCCTGGGTATTGGGTAAGGGATAGGGTGGGTATTGGGTAAGGGAGAGGGTGGGTTTATTTGGCGTTGGTGAGGTGGAGGAGGGGCTTTCTGGTTGCTAAGCAGCCCACAGATCAGAGTGGGATGCTAATTAGCTATTAATTAGCTATTTCTGTCCGACACACACACACACACACACACACACACACACACACACACACACACACACACTTACTTGGATGATTTGCATTACATCTTCTCAATCTTGGAACTATTTTAAGATAATATAAATAGACATTAACACATTCACTGCCAGCCGTTTTTTTTTTTACTGTAGGTAGGTTCTGCCAGAGGGTTTTTTTGAGGATTCTGGCTCATCTTTCAAGACCCGAGGATTCTTTTCTGCTAAGATTTTGTGAACACACAATATCTCAAAAGAACTAATAGAATGTGTGCTTTCTCTGTCTAAAAGAGTTAGTTTGTAGAGTTAGTAGTTATGTAAGCATTAGCAGTTGAATACAGCATGGTTTCAGCGTCAGAAAAATTATTCAGAGATAAACGGCTTTTTGTGAAATTCGATAGAACAGTCACTTTAACCATTCATTTTTGGCATCAGTAAGACGTCAGACATCTAAACAATAGTTTTGAACAGTAATTTCCTCCATAACAGCAGGAAACCCCCCTCTGCTTCCAACTCCTCCCTCCGTGGGCGTTCTTCTTGGCTGCAGCGGCCGTGTCACAAGCTTGTCACCAGTCTCACTGCTTTGCTGCTGCTGCTGCCTGTCTGCGCGGCCGCTCTTTGAGGAAGTCTGGATGGACTCGCTCGCTTCTTGGAGTTTTGGTTGAGAGCTTTGATGAAGCTTTTGCGATTCTGGTCATATTTATGCTGCGTGTTTCAAAGTGTGTTCCACCCGTAATCTATTATGCAAATTTGCAATCCCGCACTGCCAGCAATCAGCGCGAAAACGAAAGCGTTTTCGCCAATCCATTTTCATGAGAATGGCTTCGTCACACTGCTTTTTGCTTGCCTTCCTCTAGTCAGGAGAGCACTGTCGCCACTTAGTGGGTCGGTGGAATGGGTTGTACACGTTGTACACGTCCAATACTTATATAAGAGATGTAAAAGGGTTAGATGCACATCCCACCGTCAAAAAAACAAAATCGATTTTTTTGACGTAAAAACACGTCATTGGCAGTGAACGGTTGGATTTTGTTTGACGTAAAAACACGTCATTGGCAGTGAACGTGTTAATAGACACTAATGAACATGTACTATTACACAGTTAAAGCCAGAGAATATGGCTGAATGTATGAACTGTTGACTGTCGCCTTTTGAAAATTGTACATTTTGTAAACTTTGGCAATAATGTTTCTGATTGAGAGCTCAGCCATACCAATCATGTTATTCAATTTGAAGAGTGAGAGAGAGAGAGTAGGGCTGCATATTGACAACAAACAAAATTGATTTCTATACGGAAGGTTGCGGTAATGTCGGCGCGGCATCTTCCTATCCCATTTCATTTCCAATATCTAAACAAAGCAGGTAAAACAGAAGGAGGAGGTGCTGGTGGTCAGGAAGGTGCTCAGGTTGAATCAAATCAGAGAATCAGATTTCTCTGATGTTCAACCTGATGTGCAGGTCAGGTCAGGAACTCTGCTCAGCACAAAAGACCCGACTGATGACAGCATCTCTATGTCAGCCAGGGGAGCAACTGCCCCCCCCCCCCCCACACACACACACACACACACACAGGGGCAGAGACAGAGATATATACAGACAGAGATGGAGAAAGAGACAAACAGCCCAGCAACAGGCCATGCCTTAAATAGCGAGATGGCTGGAGATAACGTGACGCTGGAGAACGGCTGACTGCTCAGGGCATGTGCTGTGTTGTGTTGTGTGTGTGTGTGTGTGTGTGTGTGTGTTGTGTGTGTGTGTGTGTGTGTGTGTGTGTGTTGTGTTGAGCATGTATGAGCTGGTGCTGACAGCGGCTCTGCGGGCTCTGAGTCATATCACACGGCTCACATGACCCCGTCCCCACGACGCTGCCGGTGGGCGGAGCCACAGACGTCCCATCTGACGCCCGCTCCCTCCTCCGCCCCCGCTCCCTCCTCTTCCTCCTCCTCCTCCTCTTCCTCCTCTGAGTCAGCTCTCGTTCAGCATCGCATGGCGGCCAGTTCTTACATCACGAGTCGTGACTGCCTTTTTATTTCATGGTCTTCTTCCACCTACCGAACACTAGCGCACCGCACGGCACGCAAACGCCAACTACACTACCAGTCAAAGAGTTGATTCTATGTTCTATGCTTTTATTGTCTTAAGCTATTTGATCTAAAGGGTTATGTAAGGGTTAATGCACCCCTCCAGTCACTTTTTCCTACCTGTACAACATTGATGTTCTATGAAAACGTTACAAAACTGTAACAAAGCATGTCATCATTTGCGCCAAAGATCGTCTATTGATAAGAACCGAAGGCTTATAGAGACACTGCGGTGCGCGTCATCATTCAAAAACCACACCCAATACGGGGGAAAACACAAACTCCCGTCCAATCCTGGCGTTCTCCTATGTCGCGTGCATGGTCGGGTGTTGCACAAAAAGATCGTATATACAGAAGATGAACACTCCAACTTACAACATCCACATTTTTCTTCTCGCCAATTCTCAATGGCTTCCTTGTTTTCCTCGGGAGTACAAAAAAACTTTGACTGGTGATTTTTTACATTTGTTGTCTACACAGCCCACCACACAACAGCTTTTAGCTATGTTTAATTCAAGGAAAATGACGCTGGTGTGTGGAAATGAACGGAGCTTTTCCCCCCGTGATGGGCGTGGCCTATTTCATGCAGTGTCTCTATACCTTGTTCCACTGCGACATCATAGCTGGAGCACTGTTGTCTAAAAACGATAAGAGCCTCACTCGTGCCTTCAATATACAATCTTTGTCTCCCTTCCAGCCGGTAGACCGGAAACAGTATGGCTGCCTCTACCTCTGCAAAATGTGGAGGAATGGAGCACGCGTAGCGCTCCAGATGCCTAGTATCTTAATGACAAAACTGACTGGACAAATATAAATAGTGAAGTTGATGCCTATGTAAAGTCCATACCTGGGCATGCGTGTGCCCCTAACTTGCCAAAACGTTAATAAACAGCTATATAAACGATGAGATTCCCTCTCTCCTCTTCCAGACTAGTGCTGCTTATTTACGGTCACATACAAAAGCCATTTGCTCGATTCATTTATTTGATTCCGTTTTATTCAGAGTGTCTTACAATATACCATGACTAGAATTTAACTGGCTGCTGATACTTTCTTCACCAGCAGTTTTCAAACGTTCACTTCTTGTGCCAGGCTAGGAATGGGAGAGAGGGCTGTTGAAAGAAATGCCTAGAAGAGATATAGCCCATCATTTTCTCTTTTTTTAATTGATATTTTGACAGTTAAATACCATCACAAAGCCCATAAAAAAACAGGGCCCTCTGGGACTTTCCCTGTCCGGCCGATGAACAGAAGTTTGTTTCCCTCGAGAGGCTCCTGCAGCAGAAGAATGGTTGACTTGTCTACTAGACGTCGTCGGGCCATGGTAATCATGTGATCGCTGTCGTTGGACTAATCTGATTACAGACCCCTTGCTATTCACTAGGGATGGG
The DNA here is from genome assembly GCF_964638095.1 of Poromitra crassiceps. Taxonomy (NCBI): domain Eukaryota; kingdom Metazoa; phylum Chordata; class Actinopteri; order Beryciformes; family Melamphaidae; genus Poromitra; species Poromitra crassiceps. The sequence continues at coordinate 4,377,174 of NC_139636.1, forward strand.
CATCGAATTTCGAATTTTCGAATAATCGTTGTTATTATCAAGGTCGACTTTTATTATTGAAATTCGAAATTCGAAATTCGAAATTCGAAAAAAAAAAAAAAAAAAAAAAAAAAAAAATTGAGTGAAATGTTGCATTGTCTCCCCTGATTCTAAGTATAGTCAAATCGCTTGGTTTGAGCAAGTACGGTAAAACAATTTTTATAAGCATTTTAAGCAAGGTTTATGGAAAAATGAATGGCGGATGAAATCCCATAAAGAGGGAGAGGGGGTGACTTTGGCACCCCTTTGGCACTCAGACCTGAGCCTACTAAATATTTAATGAACCACTCATGATTGTCAAAACTGTTTTTTATTTTCGAAAATGTCAATGTCATGTAACATGTTCTTTACTTCAGTGGTGCAATGCTTGTTTGAGCTAAAAATCCACAGCAGAAGCTTTTTATATTAATAAAGCCGTAGACTTAGAATCAGGGGAGACAATGCAACATTTCACTCACAAAAAAAAAAAAAAAAAAAAAAAAAAACATTTTTAATTTTTTTTACATTTTTATTTTTATTTTCGAATTTCGAATTAAATTCGAATTTGGCCAGCGAATTTCGAATAGTGTTTTTGCTAGAAATGCCCAGGATGAAACCAGATACGGGGGCTCAGCTAGCTTTAGCCACACGCTAATTAACAGCCCACACCAAAGGCTCTTAATGACACCCAAACACCGCAAACAATCAGGTGTGTGCCATGCGTTTGCTGTGGGAGCGCTAAGACGACACGGCAGCGGCCTGCCGTCGCTACCGGAGAGTAGGCATGTCACGATACTAGAATTTCTACTTCGATACCGATACCCAGGAAAATATCGATACTCGATATCATTTTCGATACCACGGGAAGGGGCGGATGATGACACATCAAGAAGCATAAAAATAAAGTTAGACAGATGGACGGACAGACGCACACTTCTCCATAATCTAGGCCTGATCAAACTTTGAATTTAGACAGCAGATTAGCCCTGCTGCTCTAGCCATCAGAACACGTTTAGCTTGTTGAAGCAACAGATAGCCACCAATGATAGGGAGGGAAAAATCTGTGATTTTTCATTAAAAGAAAGCAGTGATGGTATCAAAACTGTTGCAAATAAGTATTGTATCCATTTAAAATGTCTAGTATTGATACTTTCGATACTACCGATACCTGTTGCAAATGAGTATTGTATCCGATTCAAAATATCAGTATTGATACTTTTCGATACTATCGATACTTTTGACAACCCTACCGGAGAGCACTGGTGCCAACGCTGCCAGAGGGTTGAGGGTTCAATTCCCTGTGCAGCTCAATGGGCAGGGCATTGCACTGTAGCCGCTGTGGTTACATCCACTGTAGATAAGTGCTGACTAAAGAGGCGTGTATTAGCGGCTGGTTAGCTTGATTTGTGGTTGGAGTTGTTGGAAGACAGACTGCGTTGTCGTGCGGTGACTTTGATAAGACAGACTGCGTTGTTGTGCGGTGACTTTGATAAGGCGCGCAGCTGGCGGCCAGATGATGCTTTTGTTTCTGGGCGATTTGAGAGTCAGGCGGGGACAGAGGGGCGGGGCAGAGAAAGGGAAAGGGTGGGGGGAGTGTTGGCTTTAATCCTCTCTGTCACACTCTCTGCTTTGTCAGAGACGATATCAAACGTCCCTGTTTCTCCCTCACTCTCACTCTCTCCGCCTCGCGCACGATCCAGCGTTTTAGGCTTGCATCGTCTTGCATCACTTGCCTTATTTGTTATTTCCTACTTATTTTAAGAAGAGTATGTAGGCATCTCTCTCTCCCTTGTGCTTCTGCCTCGTTCCTCTCTCTCGCTCTCCCCCTCTCTGTCTCTCACCCTCGCTGTCTCTCTCCCCCCCCCCCTCCGTCTCTCTGTCCCCCGTCTCTCTTCCTATCTCTCCTCTCTGTCTCTCTCTCCCCCTCTCTCTCTCTGTCTCTCTCCCCCTCTCTCTTTCTCTCCCTCCCCCTCTGTCTCTCTCTCTCCCTCCCCCTCTGTCTCTCTCTCTCCCTCTCTCTCTCTGTCTCTCTCTCCCTCTCTCTCTCTCTCTCCCTCTCTCTCTCTGTCTCTCTCTCCCTCCCCCTCTGTCTCTCTCTCTCCCTCCCCCTCTGTCTCTCTCTCCCCCTCTCTCTCTCTGTCTCTCTCTCCCTCTCTCTCTCTGTCTCTCTCCCCCTCTCTCTTTCTCTCCCTCCCCCTCTGTCTCTCTCTCTCCCTCTCTGACGGAGCTTATCTCTGACAGAACAAACAGGCTCATTGTGTTTTGAGAGCCATCAGGGCAGCAGAGAGGAGGCTTATTTCACTGAACCCCGGACAGGATCATCCATTGGGGGGGGGGGGGGGGGGGTTGTACTGCAGAGAGCCAATGAGGTCTCTGCAGAGCTGGGGGGGGGGGGGGATGGGTGCAACAAGAATGAACAGTAGAAACACAAAGAAACTGTCCAAAATTCAACTTATAAGGAAGATACTGCAAAAATGATAGAAAGCAGGACCTGAATGGAAGAAGTGGAGAAGGTTAGACCAGAGGAGATGAGAAGGTTACTGCACACAAGAGACCAGAGGAGAGTTGTTGTCTTCAGATCAGAAGCCTGACGCTGCCGTATAGAGTGAGAGAAACCATAAAGAATCTCTGCTCAGTATCAGCGAGGACAAACACTGTTCACACAGAGAAACCCAATGAAATGTCTGCATCTCTCGCCAGCAGCCATTCATACAGCTGTGTGGAGCCACACTGAACTTGAGTTCAGCACCCAATCACACAGCTGTCTGGAGCCACACTGAACCTGAGTACAGCAGCCAATCACACAGCTGTCTGGGGCCAGACTGAACCTGAGTACAGCAGCAGCCAATCACACAGCTGTCTGGGGCCACACTGAACCTGAGTACAGCAGCAGCCAATCACACAGCTGTCTGGAGCCAGACTGAACCTGAGTTCAGCAGCCAATCACACAGCTGTCTGGAGCCACACTGAACCAGAGTTCAGCAGCCAATCACACAGCTGTCTGGAGCCACACTGAACCAGAGTTCAGCAGCCAATCACACAGCTGTCTGGAGCCAGACTGAACCAGAGTTCAGCAGCCAATCACACAGCTGTCTGGGGCCAGACTGAACCCGAGTTGAGTTCACAGTTACCTAATTGTTACCCCTGTCACCAGCCCGTGCCCCATATTAGGGATGCACGATATATCAGCAATCATATCGTTATCGGCCGATGTTAGTAATTTTTTTTTATATATCGCATCGGTCCGATGTTACAATGTTAATATCGGTTATCGGTATCAGCCAAAATTCTCGCATTGAGAGAAACAATGCGGTAAATCTATGATTTATGGGCTTTTCCAAATGTTTTGGAAATAAAGAAAGAACTTTTTCAAATTCACATTTCAGTATGTAAAAACAAATGAAATGTGTTTTTAAGATCATATTGACATCGGTAAATATCGGCCATAACAGCAATGTTAACACATTGAGTGCCAAGGACGTCTGTGGACGTCCTAAAAAAAAGTAACGAGGAGTGCCAAGGACGTCTGTGGACGTCCTAAAATCATAATTCATATTATTCCATAATTCTGCTGTTTAAGGTCGTACCCAGCCAGTGAGCATGAATCCCTTCAAGGGATCACACGGCGCCACCTTAAAAATCGACACATGAGCTGCGCCACCCACCTCAGATCCTTTACTTTGTGCAGGAGAAAGCGGAAAAGCCGTGATCAAAGACGAGACACCGATGCATGCTGCAGCCAGAGCCATATAGATTGCTCTGTCCGCAGCTGACAGTTGGCTGCATCCGCGCCCACAACTGAGCTCTTCTGCTTATGTCTATCTGTCTGCATATAGTTTCTCCACACGATTCCCTGCCAGAAAGGCAGCACCCGAAGCCGAACGGCCAAGCCTTTTCCTTCAGTCCCGTAACTCCCGTTTGGCATTTCCTTGTTGCGCTGGGATCCACCCGGGGCAAAAACGGAGGAAGCGAAAACAGACTCTGTGCGTGTGGGGAGGAGCCCGCAGCTCGGGAGGGGGGGAAGGGGGGGGGGGGGGGGGGGGGGTCACGCAGGCTGCCACAGAACCACACCACGCCACCACATCAGAAAACACCAGCCAGAGTCAGTGAATGTGCTTGAAATTAGAGTGCAAAAAGTATTCATAAAAGTGACTTTATCTTGAAAAGTAAAAAAAAAAAAGCAGAAAACCCTTGAAAGTGCTCTTCTTTCAGAGGCTGTCATTTCATAATGGAACTGTCTAGAAACAAAATTTCTTCTTTGGAAGAAGCAGGAGTGTCCAATGTTTCATTATAATCCAGCCCTGTCAATATAGCCCTAATAGAAAAAATTCTATAGCTGTTTTCAACTGAATGGAGGTGAATCTGGCACAGGCTCCAGACAATTTTACTGAAGCGCTGTGGCACTCAATGTGTTAATATCGGTTATCGGTCTCGTCCAAAATGTTCATATCGGTGAATCCCTATCCTGTATTATTATATATATATATATATTATTATCGTTAATCGTCTTTCAGTGGAAGCCTATGGTGATGATATGGTGATGTTAGTATACAGTGACACACAACTCTGCAGTCAAAATTGATAATAAGATGCAAATTTAAGATGAAAAGTCTGGCAAATTGAGGTATGGTAGGAATATTATTTTAAAATGCCCGTTTTGTGGCTCTGGCCGGGCATCAAAATGTAATGTTTGAGATGAGCGAGTGCCTCTCTCCTCCCTGCCCAGCCTGAGCCTGAGCCTGACCCTGAGCCTGACCCTGAGCCTGAATCTGAGCCTGAGCCTGAATCTGAGCCTGACCCTGAGCCTGAGCCTGAGCCTGAGTCTGAGTCTGAGCCTGACCCTGAGTCTGAGCCTGACCCTGAGTCTGAGCCTGCCACATTAACAGCCTATTAAAACAAGTTGAAGAGGACATGCTTAAAGTGGAGCGTGGGCAAAACGTGGCGCTGATCATGACCTAAATACACAGAGAGAGAGAGAGAGAGAGAGAGAAAGAGAGAGAGAGAGAGGGTTACAGAGAGAGAAAGAGAGAGAGAGGGAGAGAGACAGAGAGGGTTACAGAGAGAGAAAGAGAGAGAGAGGGAGAGAGACAGAGAGGGTTACAGAGAAAGAGAGAGAGAGAGAGAGAGAGAGAGTCAGAGAGGGTTAGGGAGACGGGATAGTGAGAAACAGTGTCCTACAAGGGTTTGTTCAGAAATAACTTCATTCTATTTCCTGGCCCTGTGGAGGATGAGCAACCTCCAATACAAGGACAAGACTCTCTCTCTCTCTCTCTCTCTCTCTCTCTCTCTCTCTCTCTCTCTCTCTCTCTCTCTCTCTCTCTCTCTCTCTCTCTCTCTCTCACAGTATTCTGTAACCACAGATCAATATGTGATCCACTTAACCTCCTCCTTACTCTCATCACCTTGGCATCATGCTGTCTGCATTACAGGATTATGTATATCTGCATTAATATATATGAGAATTGCTTTAATGGCCGACGGCAGTAAAAGTACAGGGAGACAAATGTACATTAGCACAGCCTGACAGTGTGACTCAGACTCACGTGGTGACAGACAGTGCAGCACAGACTACAGACAACAGACTGTAACACAGACTCACGTGGTGACAGACAGTGCAGCACAGACTACAGACAACAGACTGTAACACAGACTCACGTGGTGACAGACAGTGCAGGACAGACTACAGACAACAGACTGTAACACAGACTCACGTGGTGACAGACAGTGCAGGACAGACTACAGACAACAGACTGTAACACAGACTCACGTGGTGACAGACAGTGCAGCACAGACTACGGACAACAGACTGTAACACAATACTGACACAGCAGGTTCCCACTCTCACTTCACTTCATTCATTTTAATTGTCATTTTGTCATAAAGCCTTATTTTATATTTCTCAAATCAAAACCTCGAGGCAGCTGGATTAGCTTTGTGTTCAGCAGGATAATCTTCACAAACAAGGCCCACTTTTATATCTTTTGAACCCGGACTTCCAGGTTCTTCACTGTTTCTGCCTATGGGGATTTTTGAATGGGTTTCTGGCGCAATGCTTCAAATAAGGTCTCTGGGCAACGCAAGCTTAATCAAACGCGAACCAGTGTTCAGCGGGATAATCTTCACACATGAGGACCACTTTCATGAGTTTTGAAGTGTAAATGCGATAATATATGATATAATATCCCCGTCGACTCAACAGTGTAGTCTCCTTTAGCCGTTTGCTAGCTAGCCGCCCTTTTAACGGCACGTAAAAGCTTAAAAACATAAAAGTGGTCCTCATGTGTGAAGATTATCCTGCTGAACACAAAAACCCATTCAAAAATCCCATAGGTGAAAACAGTGAAGAACTGGGAGTGTTAGCATCGATGTTTTCCGGACTCATTCCTGTGGCTCTCTATTGGTTTGAATCCAAACCAAATCAGTGGCTTACACCAATCAGCATCCAGAGGCAGCTGTGGGCGGGCTTTGGCGTGACGCCAGCGAGAGTGAGCCCGGGATAGACGTGATAGACAGATGGAACCCTGCATATGGAATACTGCCGAATTTTCCATCAAATTGAAATTGATCAAACTAGGCTTAATTATCAAAAGCTAAATTATTTCAGAATTGTAAAATAGGCCTAGAGAAATCATTCCATTTTCAATTTGGGTGTTTTGAGACGGGGGTCGGTCTTGTGTGGGACCCCCCTTACGTCACCTCACAACTTGTTTTTTTCACTTTGAGAAACATGTCAAAGAGGCTGTCTGAGATGACCAAAATCATCCCAAAATTTAAATTTAAATTACATTTGAAAAAACTGAATTTGGGGGGAAAAAATTAAACGGAATTTGGGAAAGAATAAAATGGGATTTCATATGTCCCTACAGGTAGGCCACCTGCAGGCTGTAGCTGCGTAGCAGGTAGGCCACCTGCAGGCTGTGAGCTGCGTAGCAGGTAGGCCACCTGCAGGCTGTAGCTGCGTAGCAGGTAGGCCACCTGCAGGCTGTGAGCTGCGTAGCAGGTAGGCCACCTGCAGGCTGTGAGCTGCGTAGCAGGTAGGCAACCTGCAGGCTGTGAGCTGCGTAGCAGGTAGACCACCTGCAGGCTGTGAGGTGCGTAGCAGGTAGGCCACCTGCAGGCTGTAGCTGCGTAGCAGGTAGGCCACCTGCAGGCTGTAGCTGCGTAGCAGGTAGGCCACCTGCAGACTGTGAGCTGCGTAGCAGGTAGGCCACCTGCAGGCTGTGAGCGGCGTAGCAGGTACGCCACCTGCAGGCTGTGAGCTGCGTAGCAGGTAGGCCACCTGCAGGCTGTGAGCTGCTGAGCTCAACACATGACAGGTTTGATGGCTGGTTTGAGATCAGCAGTCAGACGGCACCAGTGTGTGTGGAGGCTCTGTTCACAATGCTGCCTTCCTTTTCTCATTGTTTTGAACAGAAAGCAGCAGAGCTGACAACTGGTTCATGATATACTGTATGACTAACCAATATGGCCCACCAATATTCCATATGTGTTTCATAATTACCTCCACCAAGGAGGAAATAAGTCAGCCCTGTTTGTTTGTTTGTTTGTTTGTCAGCAGGATATCTCAGAAAACGGATTTCCATTCAATGTGCTGGACTAAAGGCTAAATAACAATCCAGAGTTCGTCTACATTTTGGCGAGGGAAAAACTGGCATGGCCATTTTCAAAGGTACCCGTCCCTTGACCTCTCGACCTCAAGATATCTGAATGAGAATGGGTTCTATGACACGCCCACTTTATGCTAATCCCATGCAGTATAAAAAATAACATCTGAAATTTGGGTCGCGAGTTAATGACAAAGGGAAAATGTGGGTCGTGAGGCTAGATCAGTTGAGAACCACTACTTTAGGGGGTCTTTAAAATATACCGATTGGAATGATGTGTTTGGGTGTGACAGCCGAGTTGGAGAATTGGTAGGGTAAACAACAATCTCACCAGCCATCCCCAAAATTTACTGAGCAGTTTGGCAGGTGGACAATTTTCCCACCTTGGGAAGAACTTATTGTTGCGTGTTCAAAAGAGCAGTAAGAGCTTTGCATTTCTTTAGCTCAGATTTCCAAGCTCTCGCTTTTTCCAAGATCTAAAAATACTTCACCTCTTATCCAAGCAGGCCAGTTCAAACGGGGTTTCATGTCACCTACAGTAAGAACGACAGAAGCGCCAAAACCAGCACTTCAAGAATCTGTGTAATACTATGGGTTTACCAAGAATCTGTGTAATACTATGGGTTTACCAAGACGGGTTTACCAAGACGCAAGGCGTTGGTCATTTTGACCTTTCTGACACCAAACTATTTTCTCAAAGTCCGAACCACAACCACACGCCAGCTCCAGTCAACAAAGGCAATTAGTAGAGACTGCTTATCTGTGGCTAATTAGAAGGTGCCAGAAAGAAACCGCGGGGCGCTATCTTTCATCCCACACAAGCCTTCAGCATCTACAGCGGAGAGCCATCCATTCAGGTTTTATGATAAAGCATTCATTCATCATTCATCTTCTATCCTTCATTCTTTACCAATTTTGTTAAATCAAGTGATACAAACTCAATTCTGGGTCACATTTACAGACAATCTTCTCGTCTCCAGTCATTTCACAAAAGCAATCCGCTTCAAACAGGTTGAGTTCAATTCAACCTTCAACAATGGTTAAAACACCAATGGCTTAGCTAATAAACATACGAGTACTCTGTGCGTGTGTGTGTGTGTGTGTGCGTGTGTGTGAGTGTGAGTGCGTGTGCGAGTGTGCGTGTGTGTGTGCGTGTGTGTGTGAGTGAGTGCGTGTGCGTGTGTGTGTGTGTGTGTGTGTGAGTGTGTGTGTGTGTGTGTGTGTGTGTGTGTGTGTGTGTGTGTGAGTGTGTGTGTGTGTGTGTGCGTGTGTGCGTGTGTGTGTGTGTGTGTGTGTGTGTGGACTCACCCTCAGTGCCTCTATGACGAGGTCGCGGGCCTCCAGCTCTCCCTCCATGATACTGAGCAGGGTGAGCAGCTCCGGCTTGCTCAGGTTATCCATGTTGAACTCGCATTTCTGGAAGACACGGCGAGCATCACATGTCAGAAACATGATTCATATTCTTACACGCCCAACATCTTCCCCCACTATTCATTTTCATTTGTTCTCATTACAAAATAATAATAATAATAATAATAATAATAATAATAATAATAACAACATCTCCTCACGCTTCAAGACCGTTTTGGATCTGGTGGACATTCTGCTGTGGCAGCAGGTGGCAAGCTCTGGCTTTGGTTAAAGTTAAAAGTTAAAGTTAAAGTCCCAACGATTGTCACACACCTGAGTGTGTGAAATTTGTTCTCCGCATTTGACCCATGGCAGAGGAAGCCATGGCAGAGGAAGCCATGGAAGTGATACTGAACGCTGTACTTCCTCGAATGGCCACTTGAGGCTGGCTCCAAAAGGGAGTCGTTCCACTTCACCTTAAAATGCCCATCTTTACAACAGGATGAGCAAGCTTACGGCCTGGTTAAAAAAACAGTTTTGGTCGATATAACTAATTTCACCTTTCGCAACAACTGTACGGGGGGGATTTTTCTATAACTCGCCCGTTCAGAGTGAAATAGACAATAGAAAAGACTATGTTTTGGGCGTGATTGACAGGTTGCCTGACCAGTGATCGCACAGTTCACTGATCAGTCATGGACCAATAGCACGTGGCGCCGTGGCGAGCTGCGCAAGAACCCCAAGATGGCGACGGCCACAATAGGCTTCAGAAGGGGACGTCACGGGGGTTGTTTTTGGTATTTTTCTATGCCATCTAGGAGCTCATGCAACTGCTTGATTTCTTATTTTGGAGCCAAACCCTTCGATAGCCCATCTTATATAATCAGATCAAAAACAGGAAAATCACTTTATTTATGGACGCAGGGGGGTCAGACATGCAGCCGATGTGGCACAAAGTAAAAAAAAAATAAAAAAAAAAGCCTGCATAATGTGCCAGTTATTCGCAGTCTACAACTGGTCTCATTGAGTCCAGCCTTCAAATTAGGCTCGGTGTCTCGTCCTACCTTGAGGCTGTTAAAAAGGGGCTAATTACAGTTAGCTAGGTCATCAGCCACTTCTTTGGCCAGTAGCGACTGCGGGCCAAACGGGGGAAGATGACTGTAATTGGGAGTGACCAGAACACTTCATGCTTCATCTGATGTCAATGAAAAGCATTTTGCGGTCCGCTCGCAAAAGCAAACTGTGTGTTGCCTCTGCCCAGTCAGTTCACAGGAGCACGCCGTGAGTTCACAGGAGCACGCCGTGACTTGATTTAGGTCGGGGCAATTTCCTCCTTAACTTTCTGTGACATCCGGGACCGTGACGTCCGTCCAGTGCTGTTTAAACACTAGGAAGGCCAATGTATTTTAGGTTCTTAAGAAGGCCAACAAGGTGTCAACTGAAGAGGCCAGTAAATATTCTCAGGGATGCAAACTCATGGCGAGTATGCAAACTCATGGCGAGTGAAAAAGGTGACAGATACCAGAGGGCAGACTCAGAAACCACTCGGAAATCATTCACTTAAGTGCCTGATTTTGGGACCAAAAGTGGAGAGGAGGAGAGGAGGAGACTACTTTGCATCCCTGATTATACTATATTTATACTAGGCAACTGCTATTTCCTCACCTGATTTTGACAATCTATGAACAATGGTTTGTACAGAAAGTCAGATACAGTACTGTCATTTGCCAGCAGTCTGGTCTTTCTAGTAAACAAATCATTAATCAATTAAATGTATGGGGGGGGAAGGTCATTTTATTTATTTATTTGTTTATTTATCTGTCTTTTTTCAAAACATGAGGGTTTTGGACACATAAGTCCCATTTATCTCCCATTCTTCCAAGGGACACTGCCATTTTCCCTGCTCCTGATCTTGTCCCTGTCCACAGCGACAGCATCTGGTTGGTCAGCATTCCAAGACGCTGTGTCGAAATGTTGTGTTAAGGAACTGTGAATGGCATTGTACTCATTCTAAGCATAGCCCGAGTGAAATGCTTGCCCTAAAACAAAACAAAGAAAAAAATGACGTAAACTCACAGAGAAGCCAAAAGATAACAGCAAACACAGTGACAGTATTTTGCCGGCCGGCGCGTGCACAGGCTTATCCAGTTGCATTCCCAATTAGAGCTGAAATGATTCATCGATTAGTCGATCAACAGAAAATTAATCACCAACTATTTTGATAATTGATTAATCATTTTGAGTCATTTTTTAAGGGGAAAAAAGTCAAAATTCTCTGATTCCAGCTTCTTAAATGTGAATATTTTCTGGTTTACTCCTCTATGAGAATAAAATGAATATCTTTGGGTTGTGGACAAAACAAGACATTTGAGGATGTCATCTTGGGCTTTGGGAAACACTGAATGACATTTTATAGACCAAACAACTAATGGCTTAATTGAGAAAATAATCAACAGATTCATTGATAATGAAAATAATTGTTGCTGCAAGCCCTCTTCCCAATACCTGGAAGCTTTTCACCAGGCTAATTATTCAATAAAACCTTAATAAACCAACATGAGAAGCAAGTTGAGAAAGCACAGAGCTTGGCTGCCTCTGGTGCACATCAGGCACATTGCTACCTGCTCCCTCTGATGTGTAGCTGTCAGATCAGGCACATTGCTACCTGCTCCCTCTGATGTGTAGCTGTCAGATCAGGCACATTGCTACCTGCTCCCTCTGATGTGTAGCTCTCAGATCAGGCACATTGCTACCTGCTCCCTCTGACGATGTGTAGCTCTCAGATCAGGCACATTGCTACCTGCTTCCTCTGACGATGTGTAGCTGTCAGATCAGGCACATTGCTACCTGCTCCCTCTGATGATGTGTAGCTGTCAGATCAGGCACATTGCTACCTGCTCCCTCTGATGATGTGTAGCTGTCAGATCAGGCACATTGCTACCTGCTCCCTCTGATGATGTGTAGCTGTCAGATCAGGCACATTGCTACCTGCTCCCTCTGATGATGTGTAGCTGTCAGATCAGGCACATTGCTACCTGCTCCCTCTGATGATGTGTAGCTCTCAGATCAGGCACATTGCTACCTGCTCCCTCTGATGATGTGTAGCTCTCAGATCAGGCACATTGCTATCTGCTCCCTCTGATGATGTGTAGCTGTCAGATCAGGCACATTGCTACCTGCTCCCTCTGATGATGTGTAGCTGTCAGATCAGGCACATTGCTACCTGCTCCCTCTGATGTGTAGCTGTCAGATCAGGCACATTGCTACTACCTGCTCCCTCTGACGATGTGTAGCTGTCAGATCAGGCACATTGCTACCTGCTCCCTCTGACGATGTGTAGCTGTCAGATCAGGCACATCGCTACCTGCTCCCTCTGACGATGTGTAGCTCTCAGATCAGGCACATTGCTACCTGCTCCCTCTGACGATGTGTAGCTCTCAGATCAGGCACATTGCTACCTGCTCCCTCTGACGATGTGTAGCTGTCAGATCAGGCACATTGCTACCTGCTCCCTCTGATGATGTGTAGCTGTCAGATCAGGCACATTGCTACCTGCTCCCTCTGATGTGTATGTAGCTGTCAGATCAGGCACATTGCTACCTGCTCCCTCTGATGTGTAGCTGTCAGATCAGGCACATTGCTACCTGCTCCCTCTGATGTGTAGCTGTCAGATCAGGCACATTGCTACCTGCTCCCTCTGATGTGTATGTAGCTGTCAGATCAGGCACATTGCTACCTGCTCCCTCTGATGTGTAGCTGTCAGATCAGGCACATTGCTACCTGCTCCCTCTGATGTGTAGCTGTCAGATCAGGCACATTGCTACCTGCTCCCTCTGATGTGTAGCTGTCAGATCAGGCACATTGCTACCTGCTCCCTCTGATGTGTAGCTGTCAGATCAGGCACATTGCTACCTGCTCCCTCTGATGATGTGTAGCTGTCAGATCAGGCACATTGCTACCTGCTCCCTCTGATGTGTAGCTGTCAGATCAGGCACATTGCTACCTGCTCCCTCTGATGATGTGTAGCTGTCAGATCAGGCACATTGCTACCTGCTCCCTCTGACGATGTGTAGCTGTCAGATCAGGCACATTGCTACCTGCTCCCTCTGATGTGTATGTAGCTGTCAGATCAGGCACATTGCTACCTGCTCCCTCTGATGATGTGTAGCTGTCAGATCAGGCACATTGCTACCTGCTCCCTCTGATGATGTGTAGCTGTCAGATCAGGCACATTGCTACCTGCTCCCTCTGATGTGTATGTAGCTGTCAGATCAGGCACATTGCTACCTGCTCCCTCTGATGATGTGTAGCTGTCAGATCAGGCACATTGCTACCTGCTCCCTCTGACGATGTGTAGCTGTCAGTCGGCTGTAAAGCACATTGCTACCTGCTCCCTCTGATGTGTATGTAGCTGTCAGATCAGGCACATTGCTACCTGCTCCCTCTGACGATGTGTAGCTGTCAGATCAGGCACATTGCTACCTGCTCCCTCTGATGATGTGTAGCTGTCAGATCAGGCACATTGCTACCTGCTCCCTCTGATGATGTGTAGCTGTCAGATCAGGCACATTGCTACCTGCTCCCTCTGATGATGTGTAGCTGTCAGATCAGGCACATTGCTACCTGCTCCCTCTGATGTGTATGTAGCTGTCAGATCAGGCACATTGCTACCTGCTCCCTCTGACGATGTGTAGCTGTCAGCCGGCTGCCAGGGCCTGATTTACCAGTCTCCGTCTGGACCACAGCCAACATGGTTCCATTTCATCACAGGTCCACAGGCATCTTCAAAGCTCTCCCTTAAATTAGTCTTGCTTGCCAGACTCTCTCCTAAACAGACCCCCATTTGATAAGATTTTGTCCCAGGGTCCCTCATCTGATGAGATTGTTGCTTCTAGATGTTTCATTCCATGACGTGTTGGAAACAGTCGTACATTCTGTCATTCTGTTACTTATGGACGGAATTCTAGTGAAAATAAATGCTTCCCTTTTTTGCTGCGGACCCCCTGGAACCCCCTTTGAGAACCAGTGAGTTAGGACGTGTTGTGCCTGTTCACTCTTATGGACACACTTCATTTTAGACAAAGGCTTGGAAAGTCTTACGTCCATCACGTGTTTTCAGTTGAGTCAAAGCACGTTTTTTCGGAGGCGATCGAGGCCAGATTGGAAATAAAAGCAGAAGAGATTCCACAGCATTGCTTCAGCTGCGCCGAGCCGGCGGATCGATTCCCTACTGCGTTTTCTTTTTACCACTCAGAGGACTGACTGGACCGGACCACAGCGCTGTCCTGTCTGACTGGACCGGACAACAGTGCTGTCCTGTCTGACTGGACCACAGCGCTGTCCTGTCTGACTGGACCACAGTGCTGTCCTGTCTGACTGGACCACAGCGCTGTCCTGTCTGACTGGACCACAGTGCTGTCCTGTCTGACTGGACCACAGTGCTGTCCTGTCTGACTGGACCGGACCACAGCGCTGTCCTGTCTGACTGGACCACAGCGCTGTCCTGTCTGACTGGACCACAGCGCTGTCCTGTCTGACTGGACCACAGCGCTGTCCTGTCTGACTGGACCACAGTGCTGTCCTGTCTGACTGGACCACAGCGATGTCCTGTCTGACTGGACCACAGTGCTGTCCTGTCTGACTGGACCGGACCACAGCGCTGTCCTGTCTGACTGGACCACAGTGCTGTCCTGTCTGACTGGACTACAGTGCTGTCCTGTCTGACTGGACTACAGTGCTGTCCTGTCTGACTGGACCACAGTGCTGTCCTGTCTGACTGTCACTGGACCACAGTGCTGTCCTGTCATCCAGCCTGGGTCAGTGCTCCCTCTCTCCCTCCCTCTCTCCTCCCTCTCTCCTCCCTCTCTCCTCCCTCCCTCTCTCCCTCCCTCCTCCCTCTCTCCTCCCTCCCTCTCTCATTCAGCCCAACTTTGTACAAAACGCTATGCAATGACAGCCTGTAAGCGCCCTGCGACTGTTTGCCAACGGCTGCAAGAGGAACACCAAGTTGCAGGAATGACATGGAACCATAGCCTGGAACAGAGAGTCATGTGATGTTATCAGCTCCTCCTCCTCCATGGAACAGAGAGTCATGTGATGTTATCAGCTCCTCCTCCTCCATGGAACAGAGAGTCATGTGATGTTATCAGCTCCTCCTCCTTTACAGAACAGAGAGTCATGTGATGTTATCAGCTCCTCCTCCTTTACAGAACAGCAGCACACACATGTTCTGTGATTAGTCGGGAGGAAGAGGCGTT